>NC_058082.1:8528232-8874815 GCF_014858855.1 Bufo gargarizans
GAATATAAAAGGATCCTTTTGATCAAAATAATGTTCTTGGCAAGACTTTTGATTGCATGGGCTTGGTTCTCTTGAAATACTCCAAGTATTTCTACATGGCTAAACCTTGTTATAAGATTAAGAGATAGGAAAATATTTTATATAATCAAAGTAACATGGAAATGGATTAGAATTTGGGGAGAATGGAAGTTCTAATGCTCTCCTGCCTCTATTCTCTCATTATTCCCCTTTTCATCTTGTCGATGGGGGGATGGGAGACACATCGCAAGGGAGAGGGTTGGTTGGGAGGGGGGAACTAGGGGGTAAGGGTTGATAGGCGAAAAAAATATATAATAATGTTTTCACTGAATTGTATTGTTTGAATTTCTAATAAAAATTTTGGGAGTAAAAAAAAGCTTGTTGTATCTGGGCTTGTTGTGACTGTGCTTGTTGTGTCTGTGCTGGTGTCTGAGCTTTTTGTGTCTGTGCTGGTGTCTGAGCTTTTTGTGTCTGTGCTGGTGTCTGAGCTTTTTGTGCCTGTGCTGGTGTCTGAGCTTTTTGTGTCTGTGCTGGTGTCTGAGCTTTTTGTGTCTGTGCTGGTGTCTGAGCTTGTTGTGTCTGTGCTGGTGTCTGAGCTTTTTGTGTCTGTGCTGGTGTCTGAGCTTTTTGTGTCTGTGCTGGTGTCTGAGCTTTTTGTGTCTGTGCTGGTGTCTAAACTTTTTGTTTCTGAACTTGTTGCTTGTTGTGTCTGTGCTTGCTGTGTCTGTGCTTGTATCTGTTTTGTTGTGTCTGTGCTCGTTGTGTCTGAGCTATTTTTTAGTCTTTGATTGTTGCATCTGTACTTGTTGTATCTGAGCTTATCATTTGTCTGAGCTTGTTGTGACTGAGCTTGTTGTATCTGAGCTTGTCATGTCTAAGCTGCTTGTATCTGAACTTGTGTCTGAGCTTTTTGTATTGGAAATTTTTGTATCTGAGCTCATTGTATCTGTGCTTGTTGTGTTTGGGCTTGTTGTGTCTGAGCTTTTTGTTTCTGAACTTGTTGCATCTGAGCTTGTCGTGTCTGATGTGGTTGTATCTGTGCTTGTTGTGTCTGTGCTCATTGTATCTGAGCTTTTTGTGCCTGAGCTTATCACATTTGAGCTTGTTGTGTCTGATCCGGTTGTATCTCAGCTTGTTGTATCTGGGCTTGCCGTGACTGAGCTTGTTGTGTCTGTGCTTGTTGTATCTGAGCTTGTCATATATGTGCTTGTTGTGTCTGTGGTTGATATGCTTATGATTGTTGTATCTGCTTTGTTGTGTCTGTTGTATCTGAGCTTGTTGTGACTGAGCTTGTTGTATCTGTTTTGTTATGTCTGTTTTTGTGTCTGTGCTTATTCTATCTTAGCTTGTATCTATGCTTTGTGCTTGTTGTGTCTGAGCTTCTTGAGTCTGTGCTCGTGTCTGAGCTTTTTGCATCTGAAGTTTTTGTATCTGAGCTTGTTGCATCTGTACTTGTTGTGTTTAAGCGTCTTGTGTCTGACCGTCTTGTGTCTGAGCTTGTTGTATCTGAGCTTGTTGTGTCTGATCTGGATGTATTTGAGCTTGTGTCTGTGCTTGTTGCACCTGAGCTTGTTGTATCTGAGCTTATCATCTGCCTGAGCTTGTTGTGTCTGTGCTTGTTGTGTCTGAGCTTGTTGTGTCTGATCTGGATGTATTTGAGCTTGTGTCTGTGCTTGTTGCACCTGAGCTTGTTGTATCTGAGCTTATCATCTGCCTGAGCTTGTTGTGTCTGTGCTTGTTGTATCTGAGCTTGTTGTGTCTGATCTGGATGTATTTGAGCTTGTGTCTGTGCTCGTTGCACCTGAGCTTGTTGTATCTGAGCTTATCATTTGCCTGAGCTTGTTGTGTCTGAGATTTTTGTATCAGAACTTTTTTGTATCTGAGCTCATTGTACCTGTGCTTGTTGTGTTTAACCCCTTTATGACCGCAATCCGTATATATACGTGATAGCTGCACATACCCCGTGCAGCTACCACGTATAAAAACGTTCTGGCAGCTCTTTAATCCAAGCGCTGCAAAGCGCTTTGATTAAAGTTTCTGCCCCTGCCCTGCTGCTGTCACGGACAGCATACAGTTCAGTAATGCCAGCAAGAGACCAATCAGAGTGGCCCCTTGCCGGCAATCGATCCGATTGGTTAGTCTGTGCAGACTAACCAATCGGATCGCGGCAGTGAAAAAATGCCGGTTTCAGGCTCTGATCTGCTCTCTGCAGATCAGAGCCTGAAATCACATGGTGTCCTCGTTCCCCCCCCCCCCGATCTGTGCCCCCCCAATCTGTGCCCCCCCAATCTGTGCCCCCCATCTGTGCCCCCCTCGATCTGTGCCCCTCCTTGTGTCCACCTGCACCTGAAACTGTCTGCACATTGAATCAGCCTGCCCAGTGCCCTGATGCACCCGCCCCCTCCCCGCCCCATACATTCAGTGACACACCGCCCCCCCTCCCGTTCTAGCGCTGCCCCCGATACGGTTTGGTCCCCCTGCTGTGTGTGATGGTGACGGCTCCATTCCTGAGCCGCCGCCATCAGCAGAGTAAAAATAAATAAATAAATAAAAATGCTAAATAAAAAAAAAATTGCCTTTTCCTATAAAAATGAACAAAAAAAACTACACATATTAGGTATCACCGCGTCCGTAACGACCCTCTCTATAAATATATCAGATGATAGACCCCGTCCGATAAACACCATAAAAAAAACTGTGTAAAAAAAGCTATTTTTGTCACCTTACATCACAAAAAGTGCAACAGCAAGCGATAAAAAGGGCTTATGACCCCCAAAATAGTACCAATCAAACCATCACCTCATCCCGCAAAAAATGATACCTATTTAAGACAATCGCCCAAAAAATTAAAAAGCTATGGCTCTCAGACTATGGAGACATTAAAACATAATTTTTGGGGTTTCAGAAATGCTATTATTGTGTAAAACTTAAATAAATAAGAAAAAGTATACATATTAGGTATTGCCACGTCCGTAACGATCTGCTCTATAAAACTGTCACATGACCTAACCCCTTAGATAAACTCTGTAACAATAAATAAATAAATAAAAACTGTTCCAAAACAGCCAATTTTTTGGTCACCTTGCCCCATAAAGTGTAATAATGAATGATCAAAAAATCCTATGAACCCAATAAAAACCTCAACTCTCAGCTTTCTGCAAAAAAAGAGCCCCTGCATAAGACGATCGGCAGAAAAATAAAAAACATATGGCGTTCAGAAAATGGACACACAAAAACATAAAGCAATTTTGAAAAATAAATTATTATGTAAAACTGAAACAAACAAACAAACAAAGTAGACATATTTGATATCATTGCGTCCGTAACAACCTGCTCTATAAAAATAGCACATGATCTATCTTGTAAAAAAAACAAAAAAAAAAAACGGTGCCAAAACAGCCATTTTTCAGTTACCTTGCCTCACAAAAAACTTAATATAGAGCAATTAAAAATCATATGTACCCCAACATAGTACCAATAAAACTGGTACCTTATCCCCTAGTTTCCAAAATAGGGTCACTTTATGGGAGTTTCTACTATAAGGGTGCATTAGGGGGACTTTAAATGGTAGATGACATCTAAAACCAGTTTAGCAAAATCTGCCTTCCAAAAACCATATGGCATTCCTTTCCTTTTGTGCCCTGCCGTGCGCCCGTACATCAGTTTACGACCACATGTGGGGTGTTTCTGTAAACCGCGGAATCAGGGTAATAAATATTGAGTTTTGTTTGGCTGTTAACCCTCAATGTGTTAAATAAAAAAAAATTAATAAAATGGAAAATCTGCCAAAAAAGTGAATTTTAGAAATTTAATCTCCATTTTCCTTTAATTCTTGTGGAACACCTAAAGGGTTAACAAAGTTTGTAAAATCAGTTTTGAGTAACTTGAGGGGTGTAGTTTCTACAATGGGGTCATTTATGGGGGGTTTCCAATATGTAAGCCCCACAAAGTGACTTCAGACCTGAACTGGTCCTTAAAAAGTGGGTTTTGGAAATTTTCTTTAAAATTTTAAGAATTGCTTTGAAACTTCTAAGCCTTCTAACATCCTAAAAAAATAAAATGACATTTCCAAAATGATGCCAACATAAAGTAGACATATGGGAAATGTTAAGTAATAAATATTTTATTAGGTATG
This sequence comes from Bufo gargarizans, assembly GCF_014858855.1. NCBI lineage: Eukaryota > Metazoa > Chordata > Amphibia > Anura > Bufonidae > Bufo > Bufo gargarizans. The sequence goes on from NC_058082.1 coordinate 8,532,386, forward strand.
ACTTTCTGTTTTAGAAGCAGAGAAATTGAAATTTTGAAAAATTGTGAATTTTTCATTATTTTGTATAAATTTGGGATTTTTTCATAAATAAAGGTGAAATATATTGACTCAAATTTATGACTATCATGAAGTACAGTATGTCACGAGAAAACAATCTCAGAATGGCTTGGATAAATAAAAGTGTTCCAAAGCTATTACCACTATTACATCAGATTTGAAAATTTTGACCTGGACACTGGGGCATCAATGACTTATGGTCATGAAAGGGTTAAGCTTATTGTGTCTGATTTTTTTTTTATAATTGTATTTTTTTGAAATACAACAAAACAATTCTGTTTCAACTGTTTGCACAATTGTACAATGCAAAGTGAACAAAGCAATATGCACGACATATTAAACAAATGCGCATATACTCTAACTTCACATATTATGGGCAATGTAAATCAGACAAGAACCAATAAAGGTTACATGAGAATCCAACGTCTTGTCGGACTCATTTCTTTGATAAAAAGTGGATATTGAAAAAAAAAGGAAAAATGAAAAATAAGTGAAAAAAGAAAGACAATTATCAATGGTGTTTCAATGTATAAGGAACTCTCATGAGAGAGTAGCTACATTAATCTAATATTAGTGTCTGTGTGATCTAAGGTGAAACCTATTTGAATAACACTATAACAACAGAGTAAAGAAAGACGAGACGGTACAGTGACACATCAGGAGGAGGGGGGATTACATTATTCTCTTGGGCTCTTCTCAGGGTTGCCCAGTAGGCCAGTAATTGTCCCAAACATCCCAAATAGCATGAAATAGATCTATTTTGTCCTGGAACATTGCAGTTGTATATTCCAGGGCCCGGATTTCCGTCACCCTGGCATATAGATCGGAGACCTTTGGGGGGTCAGTGCACTTCCAGAAGTGGGAAATGAGGCAGCGGGCAGCAGTCACTACTTGTATTAACAGTTTAAGTGAATGTTTCCTTATATGTGCTGGAGTGATAATGAGTAAGAAGGATATGGGGTCAGGTGGTATACTGCAGGCAAAAATGTCACTCAAGAGAGTGCTGACTCTGGTCCAGAAGGGACGTATTAGAGGGCAGTCCAAGAAGATATGGTGTAATGTACCCCCATGTGTCCTACACCTCCAACAGACCTTCGCAACAGCTGGTCTGATCTGGTTTTATCTGTGCTTGTTGTGTCTGTGCTTGTTGTGTCTGAGCTTGTTGTGTCTGAGCTTGTTGTGTCTGTGCTTGTTGTGTCTGTGCTTGTTGTGTCTGTGCTTGTTGTGTCTGTGCTTGTTGTGGCTGAGGTGTTTGTGTCTGTGCTTGTTGTGTCTGTGCTTGTTGTGTCTGTGCTTGTTGTGTCTGTGCTTGTTGTGGCTGAGGTGTTTGTGTCTGTGCTTGTTGTGTCTGTGCTTGTTGTGTCTGTGCTTGTTGTGGCTGAGGTGTTTGTGTCTGTGCTTGTTGTGTCTGTGCTTGTTGTGGCTGAGGTGTTTGTGTCTGTGCTTGTTGTGTCTGTGCTTGTTGTGTCTGTGCTTGTTGTGTCTGTGCTTGTTGTGTCTGTGCTTGTTGTGGCTGAGGTGTTTGTGTCTGTGCTTGTTGTGTCTGTGCTTGTTGTGTCTGTGCTTGTTGTGTCTGTGCATGTTGTGTCTGTGCTTGTTGTGGCTGAGGTGTTTGTGTCTGTGCTTGTTGTGGCTGAGGTGTTTGTGTCTGTGCTTGTTGTGTCTGTGGTGTTTGTTTCTGTGCTGGTGTGTGAGCTTTTTGTTTCTGAACTTGTTGCATCTGAGCTTGTGTCTGATCTGGTTGTATCTCAGCTTGTTGTGTCTTTGCTTGTTGCATCTGAGCTTCTTGTATCTGGGCTTGTTGTGACTGAGCTTGTGTATCTGTGCTTGTATCTGAGCTTGTGATATCTGTGCTTGTTGTGTCTGCGGTTGGTATGCCTGTGCTTGTTGTATCTGCTTTGTTGTATCTGAGCTTGTTGTATATGTGCTTGTATCTGTTTTGTTGTGTCTGTTCTTGTTGTGTCTGATCTGGTTGTATCTGAGCTTTATGTTTCTGTGCTTGTGTCTGAGCCTTTTGTATCAGAGCTTGTTGTATCTAAACTTGTTGTGTTTGATCTGGTTGTATCTGAGCTTGTTGTGTCTGTGCTTGTTGCATCTTAGCTTGTTGTGCCTGATTTTCTTGTGTTTGTGCTTGTTGTGTCTGAGCTTGTTATTTATGCGCTTGTTTCTGAGCTTGTTGTGCCTAAGGCTACTTTCACACTCGTGCTTTGTGCGGATCCGTCATGGACGGATCCGTCCAGATAATACAACCTTCTGCATCTGTTCAGAACGGATCCGCTTGTATTATCTTTAACATAGCCAAGACGGATCCATCTTGAACACCATTGAAAGTCAATGGAGGATGGATCCGTTTTCTATTGTGCCAGATTGTGTCAGTGAAAACGGATCCGTCCCCATTGACTTACATTGTGTGCCAGGACGGATCCGTTTGGCTCAGTTTCATCAGACTGACACCAAAACGCTTCAAGTAGCGTTTTGGTGTCCGTTTCAAAAGCGAAATGGAGACTGAACTGAGGCGTTCTGAGCAGATTCTTTTCCATTCAGAATGCATTAGAATGCAAACTGATCCGTTTTGGACGCTTGTGAGATCCCTGAACGGATCTCACAAACGGAAAGCCAAAATGCCAGTGTGAAAGTAGACTAAGCTTGTTTTATCAGAGCTTGTTGTGCCTGAGCTTATTTCTGTTTTTATCACCTGAGCCTTTGCATCTGAGCTTGTATCTTAGCTTGTTGTTTGTAGTATCTGTGTTCAATACATTTGCATTTGTTTGATGTGGATATATTATATCTAGGCTTTTATATTTGAGCTTGTTCTGTCTGAGCGTATTTCTGGAAAGGCTCAGCAAATAAGGATTTTATTTTATTTGTGACATTATTTTATCTTAGTGCAAGTGTCCGCTCAGAGTCCATAATAAACCTGTCATACACAGCACTGGCCGGCCCTATACCTCCTATACACACAGATAGTCGTAGACCTCCCATACACATGACTAACTGCTTCTAGAACTTTCATATATGGCATTAGCCTGTTCTAGACCTCTGATATATGGCATTAGCCTGTTCTAGACCTCTGATATATGGCATTTGCTGGTTCTAGACCTTTGATATATGGCATTTGCTGGTTCTAGACCTCTGATATATGGCATTTTCCTGTTCTAGACCTCTGATATATGGCATTTTCCTGTTCTAGACCTCTGATATATGGCATTTTCCTGTTCTAGACCTCTGATATATGGCATTTTCCTGTTCTAGACCTCTGATAGTTGGCAGTAGCCGGTTCTAGATCTCCCATACATTGCTGTATACAGTAAGTAATTATAGCAGCAAACACTTGTCTGACTAGGTAATCAATGGTAAATGCAGTGTCCGCCGCTCTTCTACTATTTTCAGATGCTAAATTCCATTACATTGTTATAAGCAGAATTAACTTTTTTCTCTATGTGTGGAGGGGAATAAACAGTAATGAACTTACCATGGACTTATCTGGAGCTACATCGTGGCTTCTACTCCTGTCATGGTCAGAGCTCTTTCATTTCCCCATGTTGTGGTGCACTATGAGAATTCACTATCTCCACTGTGTGAGCAGTGTGGATCAACCCCAGACACATTAAAGCATGTAACAGAATTGTGACTGCAGCTCTGGGTGTAACTGGAGTATAAGACATGGTATAACTGAGACCAATAGAAATAGAGCACATACAAGGTAGATTTATAGTGTAAATGTTGTAAAAAGTGGAGTGCACAAATAATGCTGCTCTGCCACACCAATACTATACCATTATATATCATAAGACATGTAAGTGATTACAATATTAGAGGATAGAAGATTATTGGGGAAAACTGGACAAGTGAACGGAGGCTCCAGGACCCTGTTGGGAGCATCTAGCCTGGATACAAGATGAGATACAGCCTCCAGCCTGGATACAAGATGAGATACGGCCTCTAGCCTGGATACAAGATGAGATACGGCCTCTAGCCTGGATACAAGATGAGATACGGCCTCTAGCCTGGATACAAGATGAGATACAGCCTCTAGCCTGGATACAAGATGAGATACGGCCTCTAGCCTGGATACAGGATGAGATACGGCCTCTAGCCTGGATACAAGATGTGATACAGCCTCTAGCCTGGATACAAGATGAGATACAGCCTCTAGCCTGGATACAAGATGAGATACGGCCTCTAGCCTGGATACAAGATGAGATACGGCCTCTAGCCTGGATACAGGATGAGATACGGCCTCTAGCCTGGATACAGGATGAGATACGGCCTCTAGCCTGGATACAGGATGTGATACAGCCTCTAGCCTGGATACAAGATGAGATACAGCCTCTAGCCTGGATACAAGATGAGATACGGCCTCTAGCCTGGATACAAGATGAGATACGGCCTCTAGCCTGGATACAAGATGAGATACGGCCTCTAGCCTGGATACAAGATGAGATACGGCCTCTAGCCTGGATACAAGATGAGATACGGCCTCTAGCCTGGATACAAGATGAGTTACAGCCTCTAGCCTGGATACAAGATGAGATACGGCCTCTAGCCTGGATACAGGATGAGATACGGCCTCTAGCCTGGATACAAGATGTGATACAGCCTCTAGCCTGGATACAAGATGAGATACAGCCTCTAGCCTGGATACAGGATGAGATACGGCCTCTAGCCTGGATACAGGATGAGATACGGCCCCTAGCCTGGATACAAGATGAGATACGGCCTCTAGCCTGGATACAAGATGAGATACGGCCTCTAGCCTGGATACAGGATGAGATACGGCCTCTAGCCTGGATACAGGATGAGATACGGCCTCTAGCCTGGATACAAGATGTGATACAGCCTCTAGCCTGGATACAAGATGAGATACAGCCTCTAGCCTGGATACAAGATGAGATACGGCCTCTAGCCTGGATACAAGATGAGATACGGCCTCTAGCCTGGATACAAGATGTGATACAGCCTCTAGCCTGGATACAAGATGAGATACGGCCTCTAGCCTGGATACAAGATGAGATACGGCCTCTACCCTGGATACAAGATGTGATACAGCCTCTAGCCTGGATACAAGATGAGATACAGCCTCTAGCCTGGATACAAGATGAGATACGGCCTCTAGCCTGGATACAAGATGAGATACGGCCTCTAGCCCGAATACAAGATGAGATACGGCCTCTAACCTGGATACAAGATGAGATACGGCCTCTAGCCCGGATACAAGATGAGATACGACCTCTAGCCTGGATACAAGATGAGATACGGATTCTAGCCTGGATACAAGATGGGATACGGCATTTAGCCTGGATACAAGGTGAGATACAACCTCTAGATTGGATACAAGATGGGATACAGCCTCTAGCCTGGATACAAGATGAGATACGGTTGGGTGTGGAGACATACAGGTCATGGTATCCTGCGGCACATTTGCCCACAGATGTTGGGGCCTGTAGATCCTGCACACTTCTAGGTTGGCGAATCTGATGTCCCAGCCGGTCCCATAAATGCTCGATCGGTGAAAAATCTAGTGCCCGGGAAGCCATGGAAATGTTATAATCTGGAGGAGACATTCCTGGGAAACCCTTGCTGTGTGCGGGCATTATCCTGCGGAAATATGTCAGTTGTCATCCCTGCCATGAGAGGACACACGGGGCAGCAGGCTGTCCTGCACATATCACTGAACTGTTAGTGTCCCTCTTATCACTACTCGGGGTGACCGACAGTCTAATGCGACCAGATCATCACACCAGTATTGGGGGCAGTGTGTCCTCCACAGCAAAGGCAGGATTGAAGTGCTGACCACCAGGCCTCCATACTCCAACCTGACCATCGCTGGATCCCAAACAGAACCTGGATTCATTGCCGAAGATAATACTGTTCCAGTCCAAAGCAGTCCAGGTTTCTTGTTTTCGACACTGATGCTAACAAAGGCAAGGGCGGCTGTCAATGACAATCTCTCACCAAGAGGTATGCTACCCAAAAGTTGCCTCTGAGAGTATTTTTATAGGGCAGAAGGGGAAACACTTTTATGCCCTCTTGTGGCAAGACCAAGTATGTAATCAGATGTAATCAGACCTCACCTATAACCATTTACACAGGATTTATAGTTGTCCATTAATCTATGCAAATCTTGTGCAGGAGATAAAGCACATGATTTAAGTGTCAGTAGGCTGCTAGAAAGGCCTGTAATTTAGTGTACTCAGGAGCTAAAGTCCTGCAGGGGTTAATTTGACTGAATGGTTGATATACCCAGTATATGTGAATACCAATAGTTTAAGAATTTCAGTTTCCTTATAAAATGCTAAATTAAAATTCCAATTATCCGGCATCCTACAGACCTCTACTCTTAACTAACCAGCATGCACATGAAAATATCAGACCAGGTATAGTCAGCGATCCTCATGCTTCTCACCCCAAGTCCTAAGACTGATCATTTTACTGCGGGTGACATTGTTAAAGGGGCAGTAGTTGACTATAAGCTAAAATGGTCAGATTTGGGTGGAGTTCTCCTCTAAGCCTTGTGTTTTGCACATTCTCTGCCCTAGAAAGAGGAACTCCCTGGGGAGGATGTGACTTCTGTAAACAGACGGATTGAGACGGAGCTATTTATTTTCATCATGGCGCAGGGGTTGCTATCTTAAGCAGGGCGGCGATGACAGATTCCTTCGCAGACAACAGGATTAAAGTCCAAACAATGCTTTATTTTATGGCACTTTGGCAGTTACAGGTGAACCCAGTTATAACTCACTGGGGAAGATGAGGTTCCAGCATCACCAAAACATAAACCAAACAAAATAAACTCCTGCCCGTCTGGGCTCTAGCTAATACAGATTTGTTTCTAGGTCACCTATTAAGCGCAGGTCACACTCAGAGAATCAGGCATCTCTAGCCAGCAAGGCAGCCAGCTTCCCAGACTTCTTCCAGGCATAACTCCTTCCCAGACTGACTGCCTGGGATGTGCTTTTATTTCCCCCTAAAGATCCCACCTGGACTACACCTGAAGATCCCTCAGGCTAGGGAAGGGGGGGACATGCCCTGGAATGGGGGTGGACTGGGAAGGTCTCACTACAAAACCTACCTTCCCAGTCCAAATAAAATCCAGCCCTTGAACTTTAACAAAAAATAGCTCCAGCAACTACGTTTGTTGAAGCCAGCGCCATCTTCCTGGATTTTACTTACCTCACCTACTTGAGGAACCTGGGTGGTAGGGCTGGTTTTAGACAAAATGTGGCCCTGAGCAAAATCAAAAGGGGGGGCCCACATCTTGTAATAATGTGCTAAAAACACAGTTCGACGTCCGACACCCCGTCGATCAGCTCTTTGAGGAGACGGCGCGTGCTGTTCACTGCTGCTATCCCATAGACATACAGCAGCAGAGCAGGAAGAGAGGAGGGAGATGGCACGGGCGCACGCTGTCTCCTCAAACAGCTGATCGTCAGGAGTGCCGGGTGTCGGACTCCCGCCGATCTAATATTGATGACCTATAGGTCATCAATATGAAAAAACCCGGAGAACCTCTTGAAGCTACCCCCAATACTCTGCCTGTTGTGCTCCCCCCATGTCCACAAGCACTAAACTATACTATACACCTAGACTGCCCTCATTAGTAATGGTGCCCCCAATAGTGATAATACTCCCCAAGATAGCCCCCATTAGTAGCAATGTCCTCCATATTGCATCAAATAATAATAACACCCCTACAGTACTCTAGTAGTAATAATATAATGCTCCCAGTGGCTTTAATGTCCCCCTGTAGTGCCCCCCACTAGTTCCAATATATAATACTCCCCTATAGTGCCAATATACACTCACCTAAAGAATTATTAGGACCACCATACTAATACAGTGTTGGACCCCCTTTTGCCTTCAGAACTGCCTTAATTCTGCGTGGCATTGATTCCACAAGGTGCTGATAGCATCTTTAGAAATGTTGGCCCATATTGATAGGATGGCATCTTGCAGTTGATGGAGATTTGAGGGATGCACATCCAGGGCACGAAGCTCCCGTTCCACCACATCCCAAAGATGCTCTATTGGGTTGAGATCTGGTGACTGTGGGGGCCATTTTAGTCCAGTGAACTCATTGTCATGTTCAAGAAACCAATTTGAAATGATTGGAGCTTTGTGACATGGTGCATTATCCTGCTGGAAGTAGCCATCAGAGGATGGGTACATGGTGGACATGAGGGGATGGACATGGTCAGAAACAATGCTCAGGTAGCCCGTGGCATTTAAACGATGGCCAATTGGCACTAAGGGGCCTAAAGTGTGCCCAGAAAACATCCCCCACACCATTACACCACCACCACCAGCCTGCACAGTGGTAACAAGGCATGATGGATACATGTTCTCATTCTGTTTACGCCAAATTCGGACTCTACCATTTGAATGTCTCAACAGAAATCGAGACTCATCAGACCAGGCAACATTTTTCCTCGGCGATGTCTAATTTGGAAGCTTTGATCGGCGAACTGTGGGCCGCTGCGACTATCCGCGGCGAAGGATGGATGCAGGAGCAGCTGCGAGGGCTCCTGAGGGGGGCGGTGGAGGCTCCTGCCTTGCCTCTGACAACTTCTCGCCAGCCGCGGCGGACCAGGCCGCCGGCACGCCTCAGCCCTGACCAGCCCCCCAGAGTCCAGCACCGCATTAGGAGCCCAGAGTTGTGTTATGAAATTCTTTTACCCCGCTACAACCTGTGAAGAATATTTACATTGTCATCTAATGTAATTTCACATAATATTCTCACAAATGTGCACTGAAATCCTTGTTAAATGTATATTGCTGTAATTTCCATGTTCACCAGCAGGTGGCAGCAATGTGTTAGCAGGGACTTGAGTCAGTTTAGTGTTTCTAGACTGGAATAGTTCATTCCAGTTTAGCTCCCCCCTCTTTGAGCAGAGTGGGATGCTTCCACATCCTGCCTCATGGGGAGGGAAGGAAGTTAGAGTTAGTGTGTGCCAGCCACTCCTGCTAGGGGAAGGCTGTGCGTGTAGGAGCTCCCAGATATAGGGATCCAAAGACAGGATCTTGTCTCGGCTGAGACATTGATCATCGTCCCCAGCCTGAGCCTTCAGCCTCAGCTGGTAGAAGCAAGCAGACAACTCCAGAACTACAGGAAGAACCATACCCTGTGAAGATAGCTGTGAGCACCGTCCAGAGACCCAGGAAAAGCCATATTCCTCCTCAGCTAGTCAGTCCCCAGACAGCAGAAGATAGAAAGTGCGGAAGCCAAATTCCTGCCACATTACATAGCTAACAAGCAGATGTCCTTTTCCTGCAAAGCTGCAGGCACATGATAGAGCAGAAGATAATTTCCTGCCACACCTTGCCAATACCTGCTGTGACCAAAGACTAATGCTGTACCTTGCTTGGATGAAAGCTACTACCAGTAAAGACAAGTTTGAACTTTACTCAAGGTCTGGATCTCAATTACTGCTGCAAATTCCTCAATTACTCCTACTAGCACCACACTCATTTTATTGCAGGTGAGCCAGGATCCAGGAGTCCAGCCGTACTCAGGTAGGAGACACCGTTGACACTACTACCACTACTATACAGAGACATTACATCACTCTGGCATTCCTAACCTGGTACGTGAGTTACAACACGAACAAACAATAGACAATTATACCCATATCCTCACCCACTGCATAATTTGGCGTCCGTGTAACTATACCCACGGTCCGGCTCATTGCAGATGGAAACATTTCTAAATAGGTATCCAGACAGAGCGCCGTTCTATGAAAACAGTAGGTTTAAAGAGCACACCAAATGCTTGAAATAACTTATTTATTAACTTCAACTTTTCTTCATATATAACACTGCCGCCTCCGCAGCAGATAGTCCATGTACAGTGGCGGAAATAATTATTTGACCCCTCACTGATTTTGTAAGTTTGTCCAATGACAAAGAAATGAAAAGTCTCAGAACAGTATCATTTCAATGGTAGGTTTATTGTAACAGTGGCAGATAGCACATCAAAAGGAAAATCGAAAAAATAACTTTAAATAAAAGATAGCAACTGATTTGCATTTCATTGAGTGAAATAAGTATTTGAACCCTCTAACAAAAAAAGACTTAATACTTGGTGGAAAAACCCTTGTTTGCAAGCACAGAGGTCAAACGTTTCTTGTAATTGATGACCAAGTTTGCGCACATTTTAGGAGGAATGTTGGTCCACTCCTCTTTGCAGATCATCTCTAAATCCCTAAGGTTTCGAGGCTGTCTCTGTGCAACTCTGAGCTTGAGCTCCCTCCATAGGTTTTTGATTGGATTAAGGTCCGGAGACTGACTAGGCCACTCCATGACCTTAATGTGCTTCTTCTTGAGCCACTCCTTTGTTGCCTTTGCTGTATGTTTTGGGTCATTGTCGTGCTGGAACACCCATCCACGACCCATTTTCAGTTTCCTGGCAGAGGGAAGGAGGTTGTCGCTCAGGATTTCACGATACATGGCTCCGTCCATTTTCCCGTTTATGCGAATAAGTTGTCCTGTGCCCTTAGCAGAAAAACACCCCCAAAGCAAAATGTTTCCACCCCCATGCTTGACGGTGGGGACGGTGTTTTGGGGGTCATAGGCAGCATTTTTCTTCCTCCAAACACAGCGAGTTGAGTTAATGCCAAAGAGCTCTATTTTGGTCTCATCAGACCACAGCACCTTCTCCCAGTCACTCTCTGAATCATTCAGGTGTTCATTGGCAAACTTCAGACGGGCCTGCACATGTGCCTTCCTGAGCAGGGGGACCTTGCGAGCCCTGCAGGATTTTAATCCATTGCGGTGTAATGTGTTTCCAATGGTTTTCTTGGTGACTGTGGTCCCTGCTAATTTGAGGTCATTAACTAACTCCTCCCGTGTAGTTCTAGGATGCTTTTTCACCTTTCTCAGAACCATTGACACCCCACGAGGTGAGATCTTGCGTGGAGCCCCAGAGCGAGGTCGATTGATGGTCATTTTGTGCTCCTTCCATTTTCGAACAATCGCACCAACAGTTGTCACCTTCTCTCCCAGCTTCTTGCTAATGGTTTTGTAGCCCATTCCAGCCTTGTGCAGGTCTACAATTTTGTCTCTGACATCCTTGGACAGCTCTTTGGTCTTTCCCATGTTGGAGAGTTTGGAGTCTGCTTGATTGATTGATTCTGTGGACAGGTGTCTTTTATACAGGTGACTAGTTAAGACAGGTGTCCTTAATGAGGGTGACTAATTGAGTAGAAGTGTCTAACCACTCTGTGGGAGCCAGAACTCTTAATGGTTGGTAGGGGTTCAAATACTTATTTCACTCAATGAAATGCAAATCAGTTGCTATCTTTTATTTAAAGTTATTTTTTCGATTTTCCTTTTGATGTGCTATCTGCCACTGTTACAATAAACCTACCATTGAAATGATACTGTTCTGAGACTTTTCATTTCTTTGTCATTGGACAAACTTACAAAATCAGTGAGGGGTCAAATAATTATTTCCGCCACTGTACATAACACGTGTTGAAAAGATCACAAAATGGCAGAATGCATAAGATGGTGGTTCAACTGTTCAATCTTGTCATTCAACGTAAAATAGTGGATATATTTCTCTCTTCAGTATCTGTACTCTCACTTTAAGTTATTTAAGCCCTTTATGATCTCTCTGAGAGGCATATCTGAGGTTTAACTAATAGTTCACTTGCAGTATGCAGGTAGCAGTAACTATTTGCAGATTGGTTGAGTATGATCTGGTATGGTTGTAATAAGTGGAACTGTAAGTAAACACATATATATCTAGTTCAGTATACAGTTCCAATCACAATACTAACAACAGGAACATTATATAACTGTTTTAAATACCTATTTTGGCCTCTCTGCTTCCATAAAAACACAGCTCTTAGTGGAGTGAATGTCTCTTCAGCTCCTGTCTCTGGTGAATAATGATTCTAGTAGCAGGAGCTGGGGGAATTCCCAGACAGGCTGTGTGTGAGACTGGCTGTGATAGGTGAAAACTCTTGCAGTGTGAGAAGCTGGCTGTGATTGGTCTAGACTTATGCCCAGCAACAACAGATTAACACTATACTTTCTGTTGTTTCTGCTGTCACTGAGCCTACCTTATATAACAAAATTAATTTTAAAGGCATATTATCTTTTTCTGCTTCTGTGAACACAAAATATAACAGTTATATGACATCCAAAACATGAAGTCATTGTAAATAACTCTGCTTTTGTCTTTAACACATAAACAAAGGAACTGTATTAAGGCTATTGTCAGGTTGTCAGGCTATTGCGAGGCTTACTGGATTTTTAGACTGGGAACCAGAGTTCCAATGGGTCTTAATCTTAAGAAAGAACTTATATATATTTATCAGTAGAACTCTGGGCATGCTTAGCAGAAAGTTGTCAGCATTGTTGACTGTTCATCATTATATTTCCCATTAACATTTTGTGTCTATCAAATAACGTCTAGGCTGACATGTTTCAGATGTACAGCATACTATATTGCATGTGATGGGACAGTTTATTTGGTTCCTAGCAATGATGCATGACATGTATAGAGTATGCATTCCGGATTCGCGCGCATCTCTGTTCATTCACTCACTAGAACGTTGGCCAGACGGGGCGGTTTTCATGTCCGTGTTTGTGTTTGTTTTTCTTTCTTTTGATTCCTTCCGGTATTTAACAAAATTTATTCCATTCCATTCACTCCGGTTGTACTCGAGAATTATTAACAGTATGCATTCAAGATTGTATCGATAACCAACCCTTTCATCTGTTACATATATGTATTAAGCTTGTACCACCTGCAAGTGGTTGGACTTTCAGCCCGCTATTAGGATGGTGGAGTTATATTTACTCTGTCACCTATATTAAATAGGCTAGATTTAGTCCAACCAAGATTGCTGGTTCTTGACATAAAAGTAGTTACGTGCCGAAAGGCAGAAGGCCATTGTATTTGTGATTAATTTTGTTTTTATCTATACTATATGTGTGTAATTGAAGAATTAATTGAGTGTTCACACTGTGCGGTTTTCTTGCGGAATGGACACACGGGGTAACCCGGGGTTAACAGGTCGGAGGAATGTCCACACAGTGTGTCACCAATTACCAAGTGATTAAGGTAAAAAAACGAAAAAAGGTGTGTCTGAGTGTGTAGCAATCCGTTGCTTGAAATCAGTCCGTTCCTATTGGAGGATGTTTGGTTTCAACCCCTTTATATTGAGGGGTCACGCTCAGCTAATTGTTACGACTAAGGGTACTCACCCGAAACGCGTCATCCTGCCGTGTACCTGATGGTTCTGTCTGTACTGTTTATGAAATAATAAAGAAGAGCTGATAGAGGACTTTTCTGTCTCCGGGATCCTCCTTTAACCCCTATTGTCAGGTCTAGCTGTATACACATATAAGGCTATACTAGCAACCTAGGGCAGGTCTTAGCTGGCCAGCTACATGGCCGGATAGCTGGGTGACCAAGGGTTGGGTTAAGAATTTGCCCTTATAAGAGCTTTTCCCAATCCTTAGATTGTGAGCCCCATTGGGGACAGTTCGATGCTAATGTCTGTAAAGCGCTGCAGAATATAGTAGCGCTATATAAGTGTATAAAATAATAATAATAAAAATAATAGTGGTGGCAGTGATGCTTTGGGGGGAGGTTTTCCGTAATAGAGAAAACTGTTTTTATTGTGATAATTTGGGGGTTGTTCAGGCGATTAACGGGTTATCGGTGTTGTCTCCTTTGGTGGTCAAATTGTTACAGTGTTTGGTGCTGGAATGCTTATTACTGAACGCTTGGGTGGTGGCGGTGCATATACCGGGGGTCGAGAGTTCGATTGCTGACGCCCTTTCTCGTTCACAGTGGAAGCGTTTTCGGCAGCTGGCCCCAGAAGCGGCGGAAGTTGGGCTGGCGTGCCCGGGTTGCCTATGGGATCTGTTGGCAGCACAGTAGCAGGGCTCATCCATTCGTCTTTGGCGCCCGGTACGTGGGATACTTATGTTAAGGCGTGGCGTTGCTGGGAAGACTGGTGCGGTAGGCTGGGAACCTGTGAGGGTGACCTGAAAATCCCATTATTGCTTTTCTTGGGTCATTGTCGGGATAAGGGATGGTTGGTGTCAAAAGTACATAGGTATGTGGCAGGCCTTGCCTTTGGTTTTAAGTTGCACAAAATTATTGACCAAGTCTTTTCTGGTTAGTCGCGTTTTAAAAGGGTGGCGGCGGTTCGAGCCGAAAAGGATTGGCGGCGCCCGGTCTCTTTTGCATTGCTTCTGGATTTGGGGGAGCAGTTACCGGCAGTCTGCAGTATCGTCTTGGGAGATGCGTTTGTTCCGTTTAGCCTTTTCTTTGGCGTTTTTTGGGGCCATGCGATTGGGGGAGCTCGTTTTCTCTACTGTCAGGCGAGTTGGGGGGTTACTTGCGGAGGACGTTAATTTGGTCGGTGATAGGGTGGAGTTTCGCATCCGCCGGTCCAAGACGGACGTGGAGGGAAAAGGGTGCAAGGTAGTGCTCTACGAGATTCCGAGGTGTTTAATGTGCCTGGTTCGGTGTTTAAGGGAATATGGGGTGGCAAGAAAAACGGAGGTCTTGCCTTTGTTGGTGCATGCGGACGGTTCCTTTTTATCACGTTTTCAGTTTATGGCAATTTTCCGCAAGTGTTGGGATCGGTCAGGGGTGGGGAGTTCCAGGTATGCCAGTTACTCGTTTCGGATATGGGTGGCGACAGAGGGGGCGCGTTGGGGGCTGGGGGACGACGTGCTAAAAAATATCGGGCGCTGGGAGTCAATCAGGTTCAAGTCATATGTCCGGCCGGACAAATTGTAGTGCGGCGCAGCAGTTTTTGTTTCGTTCTTGAGGGTGCATAATGGCTTTTTGCTACTTGTTTCCTTTTCCTTTGCAGGCGAAGAATCGGCTTTAGTGTGGATCCTGGGACACTCATTAGTTTTTTGGGGAGCATTGCAGGCGTCAGTTAGACTGGACGGTCAACAGGTGGGTCTGGCTCGATCGGATGCAGTAGTAAGGTGGCTGGGGTGCAGGGGTACGGTATGGGGCAGTGTTTTGACCGAGTTTCACCGTTTTGTAAAGCTAGATAGGGCTCCGGATATCCTTGTGTTACACATGGGAGGAAACGATTTGGGAGTGCGCCCCCCTTTAGGAAACTAGTAAGGGATACTAAGTTTGATTTGCTGAGGTTGTGGGCTATGTTCCCAGAGTTGGTGACCGTATGGTCCGACATAGTCCCACGTAGGGTATGGCGCTGGGCTCGGTCAGTTGAGGCAGTGAATAGGGCCCGTATAAAAGTCAATCGGGTATTTTATGGCACGGAATGGGGCAGTGTCAGTCAGGTTTTTGGCGGGACGATGGAGTTTATCTCAATGCGGTTGACATTGACATTTGGTGTCTGGCCCTGCAGGAAGGGATTGAGACAGCGCTGGGTGTGTGGAGGGACGCGCAGTCTTAAGGGGATTAAGACCGTGCGTTTGTGGGGGGAAGTCCTTGGGGATAGAAAAAGGTGTGGTAAGCAGGAGGGGAGGGCTCCACGGTTGGGGCTGGACTCCCATGGTTGGTGGTTGCTTATTATGGTGGTCGTGTTAAGGGGCCATCAGTGGTGCCTCCGAGCTGACGCTCATCGGCTGGAGGCAAGATGGCCTACCCCGGACGGGGTTGTTATCATTGTTTGGGGCTTCAAGGACCTCCTCCTGTAGGTTTATGTTATACATATGGGGAATGGGTTGTTGTTCATATGATATTGCATATGGGTTAATGGGAATATTTATGTTATTTATTAAATGTATATGGTAAATAAAGCGGCTGCTGTGGCCGATATTAATCCAACCTGGTGTCTGTGTCCTTTTTGGGGGCTGGTAGGGTAGAAAAGCTGTAGGCCATTTGGGTGGGGTTTTAGTTAAGCAGGGTTACATCCGGGTCAGGTAAGTATAAAAGGGGCGAGTGAAATTTACCAATACCACCGTCATGTATAAGCCATTATTAATTATCTAATATCAGAGCACATTACAGGGCGGTGGCGTAGCCTGGGTTGCCAGCACCCGGGGCAAGCCAAGTATTGCACCCCCCAATCTGTGGCCACGCCTCTTTTACAGATAATGTAGTATATATCGCCTGCAGTCCTATGTAACAGCACTTATGACATAGTGATAACTCTCTGTGTACAGATAATGTAGTAGATGTCACCTGCAGTCCTATGTAACACCACAGATAACACAGCGATAACTCTCAGAGTACAGATAATGTAGTAGATGTCACCTGCAGTCCTATGTAACACCACAGAAACCACAGTGATAGCTCTCTGAGTACAGATAATGCAGTAGATGTCACCTGCAGTCCTATGTAACACCACAGATACCACAGTGATAACTCTCAGAGTACAGATAATGTAGTAGATGTCACCTGCAGTCCTATGTAACACCACAGATAACACAGTGATAACTCTCTGAGTACAGATAATGTAGTAGATGTCACCTGCAGTCCTATGTAACACCACAGATAACACAGTGATAACTCTCAGAGTACAGATAATGTAGTAGATGTCACCTGCAGTCCTATGTAACACCACAGATAACACAGCGATAACTCTCAAAGTACAGATAATATAGTAGATATCACCTGCAGTCCTATGTAACACCACAGATAACACAATGAAAACTCTTAGAGTACAGATAATGTAGTAGATGTCACCTGCAGTCCTATGTAACACCACAGATAACACAGTGATAGCTCTCAGAGTACAGATAATGTAGTAGATAGCACCTGCAGTCCTATGTAACACCACAGATGACACAGTGATAACTCTCACAGTACAGATAATGTAGTAGATAGCATCTGCAGTCCTATGTAACACCACAGATAACACAGTGATAGCTCTCTGTGTACAGATAATGTAGTAGATGTCACCTGCAGTCCTATGTAACACCACAGATAACACAGTGATAGCTCTCAGAGTACAGATAATGTAGTAGATGTCACCTGCAGTCCTATGTAACACCACAGATAACACAGTGATAACTCTGAGTACAGATAATGTAGTAGATGTCACCTGCAGTCCTATGTAACACCACAGATAACACAGTGATAGCTCTCTGAGTACAGATAATGTAGTAGATGTCACCTGCAGTCCTATGTAACACCACAGATAACACAGTGATAGCTCTCTGAGTACAGATAATGTAGTAGATGTCACCTGCAGTCCTATGTAACACCACAGCTAACACAGTGATAGCTCTCAGAGTACAGATAATGTAGTAGATGGGTGTGAGGCCCCAGATTTCAGACCACGCACAGTGTGACCTGAAGTCTGGGGCCAGGATGAGACAGTTTGGGCCAAATTCTATATCCACCCTCCCATTACTACAGAACACACAGGGTGATACAGCGCCTCATACCTCTTACATCCAGTGACGTCTCTCTGATGTAGATGTTCTCTTTCCTCATCTTCTCCTTTCAGACCAGACACCATTTTTCAGCCATTTCTCGTCTCTGAAGTTTGACAAAAAAAATCTTAGTTTACTACTTTTCCATCATCCTCCCATCTTCTGGACGAATCATCCTACCACCCCCAAAACTGTGCCACTGTGCTCCCCAATACTATACTGCAGAAACAGATAAACCCCCTAGTAATAGTAGTACCATGCAGATAGTGCCCTTTAATAATTATTGGTACACAGTGCCCTAAAATAACTGCGCCCAGCAAATAGTGCCCCTGACACTAATAGTGTAAACATAACGTCCCCCAAAAATAATTGTGGTAAGCTGACACTGTGCCAAGGTGCCCCCACTGTAATAGTGCCCCCAAAAGTCCCACCAATAGGAATAATTCTCTGCTAGAGCACACATGGTAGTAATAGTGCCCCAACATGTCCCCACTGTGCCCCAGAAGTAATAATGCTCCCATTGTGCCCATACTAGTAATCATGTTCCCCATAGACCCCCAGTAGTAATAAAGCCCACCATAATGCCCCCAGTAGTAATAATTCTCCTTATAATGTGCCAGTGCAAAAAATACCCCCTTTTAATGCCCCCCATTGAGCTAATGTCCCTATAGTGCCCCCATAATGTGCCAGTATAAAATACCCCCATAGTGCTCCTCTCCTCCTTGCTCCTAGTGCCCCCCATAATTTAGCAGTATAAAATGCCCCATATTTAGTGCCCCAGTAGATGCCCTCAGTTTCCCCATTATTTGCAAGTATAAAATACCCCTCCTTAGTGCCCCTATAGATGACCCCATAGTACTCCTCTCTCCCCTTCCCCATAGTACCCACCATAATGTGCCCCAGTATAAAATGCCCCTATACAGAGCCCCCCATATAAAATACTCCTTTGGGACCTCAGTAGATGCCCCCAATAATGTGCCAGTAAGATGTGTCCCATAGATGCCCCTACAGTGCCCCCAATAATGTGCCAGTAAAATGTGCCCCCATAGATGCCCCCACAGTGCCCCTCAATAATGTGCCAGTAAGATATGCCCCCATAGATGTGCAATAAGAGCACAGGCAGGACCGTGGTACGGTTACACTGACGCCACAAATTCTGCAGTGGGTCATGGATATAATAGTCTATTGTTTGTTCGTGATGCCAATTGCAACGTGCGCAGGGTACTGTCACAGGGCCCTTTAAGGTGTTGTAACTCACGTACCAGGTTAGGAATGCCAGAGTGGTGTAATGTCTCTGTATGGTAGTGGTAATGGTGTCAACGGTGTCTCCTACCTGGGTACGGCTGGACTCCTGGCTCACTTGCAATAAAATGAGTGTGGTGCTAGTAGGAGTAATAGAGGAATTTGCAGCAGAAATTGAGATCCAGACCTATGATAAAGTTCAAACTTGTCTTTACTGATTGTAACTTTCATCAAAGCAAGGTACAGCTTTAGTCTTAGGTCCCAGCAGGTATTGGCAATGGTTGGCAGGAATTTATCTTCTTCTCTATCAACCTGGAGCTTTGCAGGAAAGGACGTCTGCTTGTTAGCTCTATACTGTGGCAGGAATTAGGCTTCTGCACATTCTATCTTCTGCTGTCTGGGTACTGACTAGCTGAGGAGGGTATAGCTTCTCCTGGGTCTCTGGACTGTACTCACAGTTATCTTTACAGGGTATGATTTCTTCCTGAAACTGGAGTTGTCTGCTTGCTTCATCCAACCAACCGAGGCTGCAGGGCTCAGGCTGGGGATGTGATCAATGTCTCAGCCGAGACAAGATCCTGGTTTGGTTCCCTATATCTGGGAGCTCCTAACACGCACACCCTACCCCTAGCAGGGGGTGGGCGACACTCACTCTAACTTCCTTCCCTCCCCATGAGGCAGAATGTAGGCACAGCCCACTCTGCTCACAGGGGGGAAACTAAGCTGAAATGAACTATTCCAGCTTAGATATACTAAACTGAACCTAAGTCCTTGCTAACACATTGCTTCCACCTGCTGGTGAACATGGAAATTACAGCAATATACACTTAACATGGTTTATAGTGCACAGTTCTGAGGATATAATGTAAAATTACATCAGATGACAAAGTTAATGCTCTTAGGAGATTGTATCGGGGTAAAAGAGTTTAGTAAACCAACTCTGGGGTGTTACATTCCCCCTTACTTCGAGTTAAGCCACCCTCGGCTTATGCTTAGGAGGGGAGAGGAACCAGCTCTGGGGTACTAAAATAAGTACAAAGTGCTACATGTATTACACATAAGGACAAATGAAAACAAACACAAAACGGCTACCCTAGGTTCCTGCCCGGAGGAGTAGGGTGTCCTAAGTAACAGTTTCCCTCTCGGTACAAGCAGTGAACCAAAAGTCTGCACTAAGCAATCACTACTGACTAACTTTGAAGTATTCTGAGCTCTGTAAACGCCATAGGAAGCATGGGGGGGTCTCTACTCTGTAGTCCCACCATTATGTAATGAAATACTCGCAAATGGAAGGGTGGCTTTATCCTGTATTCCCTTCCCTGCACCAAAGTCAAAATATAAGGCTTATAGCACGATCACTATGGTGACTATGGGTAGCTTTAGTGGCTCTAAGGTTTGAGGCGCCATACCTCAGACAAAGGCTCAGAAGGGGAGGTATCAGCTTCTCTATGCACTTCTGGCAGTCACAGGAGGAGGGTATGATAATCCCATGAAACTCCTGGAAGTAACAGCTCAGGATGGGAGCAATCCTGAACACATAACAAGCGGAAAGGAGGCGTCAAAAACTCCTCTAACCTTTCCCGAAGCAGCGGGGTTACCTGTGTAGTTACTAGACCTGCCGGGACTTACCACTTGGTCCTACCCTGGGTACCTATGGGCATATAACACCGGGTGTAGGCCATTAATATTAAGCATCCAGATAGGCAGTCCGTATAAAGGGGGAGAGAACAAGAGCTGTAAAGCAAGGCACACAGAAGTAAGGTGATACATATCTGGCTAAGTGCAAAGGTTAAAGGGATTCGGTCATCAGATTTAACCCCTCTAACCTAAACATATGCTCATGTCCAGACTAATAAGAATCCTAAGCTGGCCTTATTAAACCTCACTGTGGCTCTACTTGCCCAAAAAACAGGTTTTTATAACCTGTCAATCACTTATTTAAGGTACCCAAGGGGAGGTCCGTTAATACAGGGTGCCCGGCCGCACCCCTCGCCGTGTGGTGCCCAGCGCCGCCTTCCCTGTCTTTAGTGCCGCCTTCCCTGTCTTCAGTGCCGCCTTCTACAGCTCAGCGCCGCCTCCGCAATCCTCCCCGTCCCTCTGCCAGATCCCGCGCCTGCGCACTAGGCTCAGCCAATCTGCAGGTCATATCAGGGTTGAGCGAAGTGCGCATCAGGCCGGCGCATGCGCACTTCGCTCAACGAAGCCGCTGCCAGGAGTCAGACTGAGCCTAGAGCGCAGGTGCGGGATCTGGCAGAGGGATGGGGAGGATTGCAGAGGCGGCGCTGAGCTGTAGAAGGCGGCGCTGAAGACAGGGAAGGCGGTGCTGGGCACCGGACGGCGAGGGGTGCGGCCAGGCACCCTGTATTATTGGACCTCCCCTTGGGCACCTTAAGTAAGTGATTGACAGGTTATAAAAAACTGTTTTTGGGGCAAATAGAGCCACAGTGAGGTTTAATAAGGCCAGCTTAGGGTTAGTCTGGACATGAGGATATGTTTAGGTTAGAGGGGTTAAATCTGATGACAGAATCCCTATAAGTGCAATTTCACAATAGGTGCACGAGGGTCACATTGCGGCACCTAGAAGAGAATACACACAATGGGCATATTATACTTGAACGTTGCATAACCTGTAAACAATAGTGCATGAACAGTGCAATAATATCACAAAGAGCTCGGGTGCACGTTTGAGTCTATCCTTTGGGTGCTTGTAACATTGCAGTAACCATTTTGGAAAACAATGCAAATACGTTATACATTTATTAGTGCAGTAATATGCTCAAAAATGACCTGAGTCCTTTTACTTGAAGTACTTGATGTAGAATCCTCTGGAAACAGGCAAAAGTCAATTGTAATCCGCAGGAATAATAAAGTTAATTATGATCCATTAGGCGGTATAAAACGTCATATAAAACACATAAAAGCAGCATAATGAGAACCGTAGTTCCATGAGGCTATCAAGTAACAATGTGCAAACTTTGGCACAACCTGGGGTGTGAAAGGTTGTTGAAGGTAAAGATGGGGTTAAATGTAGTTGAAGATGGGGGAGTCCTCACAAGCCATGTCCATCCTGGTGAAGAACAAACAAGGGCAACACACACTAAACAAATGGCCAACAGTTCTTCACCCTTCAAGTGTAGTCCATGTTGTGGCTCCTAATAGTCCTTTGTTTTTAGAAAAGGAAGGCATTTAGAGAAGGACGTGCAGGTCCTTCTCGCTGCTAGAGCTACTGAAGCTCATTAGAGGGCGCTCTTGCCTCTGGTAACTTAGTTTTGCAGCTGTAGTGGTGCGCCCCTGCCCTCTGGTGATGTCTTTTGGAACTGGCTGTGCAGTCAGCCTGGTGAATGCAGTTGTGACACGCTGCAGACCGGGATCCCTAGCCGTTGCAGAGGTGGCTAATACCTCCGGGTAAAAGGGCTCTGGCAGGCAAAATGGGGGTGCCTGGGGCAGCTTCCAGGGCAGTACGTTAGGCTGTACCCTGGGGTTGAAGGTCAATACAGAGTTATTAATCTGGCCCACCCGTAGGGTTGTTGATGCGGCCAGGTCAGGGATGAGGGGCTCCGGTTCTGGCTGGAGTTGTTCTTTGAACCTCATCCTGCCATCTTGGGTCTCTTGTAAACAGCGGATTCTCCCTGCAGAGCCTGGGTCTTCCTGCCAGGTCTCTGGGGTAACTGCAGGGGATAATGGCTTGGCAAGTAAGGTTACACCAGCAGCAAACGGGCCTTGGATGGAGCGCATGGGGGTATACTCCACCTGATCCCCTGCGTACAGGTTGTGGCCCACAAATATTTCTTCCCCACTGTAATTGTCATGCAAGAATCCAACTCCTCTCTCCACTGCGAACCAGAGTATGGTCCCAGTGCGCCTGATGAGCTTTGGGTCACCGGGCCGTGGGTCATCTAGAACCTGCTTGACCCATTCCTCTATGGCGGACTTGTATTCCCAGGCCGCCTGGGCGTGAGCGGTGATCTCTAATGGGACCTCAGGATTGAGGCGTCCCGCTCTGGAGGAGTTGGTTCTGTGTGCGTAGCGGAGCTGGCTTGGGCCTACCAGGGGTATCAGAGTCCACTAGGCCTGATGCAGGGGCAGCTTCAGACCAAGCCTGGGCCTCAGAGAGCGCGATTGCAACTACCTGATGTTGCGGGCATGGGCCGGTTCCGGTGCCTCCTGGTGGTCATCTGGGGCTTTAGGTGCCGTCAGCGGTGCAGGCTAGTCCAAGGCCTGGGCGACTTGGTCGGCGGTGTCTTCCGCGGGAGCAGGTTCAGAAACGGCGGCCATCTTGATTTGGTCAGCGGCGGCTGTCTCTCCACCAGTCGCGTGCAGGGGCCAGCTCTCTTCCTGAGCTGGGAGACCCGGATCTCTGGTAAGGTAGCCTCGTAGACTAGCTCTCCTTGTATCGCCATCTGGTCCCACTTAGGTGATGGGAGCGCCATATTTTCATGAGGGCGGAGCCCAGAGGGAGGAGTCTGCACTCCCCTGGCTCACATTGCAAAGTTCTTAGTGGGCAGGCTTGAGTGTTCTCACTTCTAGGGGGCGTATTCAGCATTTTCGCGCTCTTGAGCGGGCGTTCTTGAGTTTTCCCGCTCTGAAAGGCATGAAGAAGTGGCTCCATTACACAAATATGGCGAATTAACCGTTTGAGTGCTGGTGCGCACTGTGTAGCACTTTCTGGCACAGCAATTAAGTCAATAAAGTAAATTTTTAGGGTTTTGCACAATCCTCAGGCCTTGTAGCAGTGTTAAACATGCAATTTGATCCTGTTGGCACACAATTGGATCAGGTTCTGTTGGCACAGAGTTGGATCCAGTTATGGCAGGGATAGGCACGCAATTCGATCCGATCCTGTTGGCACACAGCTCGATCCTGTTCGTGATGGCAAAAATGCAATAAGAGCACAGGACCGTGGTAGTTTTGTTTGTGACGCCAATTGCAGCGTACGCAGGGTACTGTCGCAGGGCCCTCTAAGGTGTTATAACTCACGCCCCAGGTTAGGAATGGCAGAATGGAGTAATGTCTCTGTATGGTAGTGGTAATAGTGTCAACGGTGTCTCCTACCTGGGTATGGCTGGACTCCTGGATTCTGGCTCACTTGCAATAAATTGAGTGTAGTGCTAGTAGGAGTAATAGAGGGATTTTGCAGCAGAAATTGAGATCCAGACCTTTCATCCAAGCAATGTACAGCTTTAGTCTTAGGTCCCAGCAGGTATTGGCAATGGTTGGCAGGAATCTATCTTCCTCTCTATCATGTACCTGGAGCTTGCAGGAAAGGACGTCTGTTTGTTAGCTCTATACTGTGGCAGGAATTTGGCTTCTGCACTCTCTATCTTCTGCTGTCTGGGGACTGACTAGCTGAGGAGGAATATGGCTTCTTCTGGGTCTCTGGACTTTACTCACAGTTATCTTCTCAGGGATACTTTCTTCCTAGAACTGGAGTTTTCTGCTTGCTTCATCCAACAGAGGCTGCAGGGCTCAGGCTGGGGATGGTGATCAATGTCTCAGCCGAGACAAGATCCTGGTTTGGCTCCCTATATCTGGGAGCTCCTAAAATGCACACCCTACCCCTATCAGGGGGTGGGCTACACTACTCTAACTTCCTTCTCTCCACATGCTGCAGGATGTGGGCACAGCCCACTCTGCTCAAGTGCTCAAGGGGGGGGGGGGGGGGGGGGGGGGAGAGCTAAGCTGGAATGAACTATTCCAGCTTAGATATACTAAACTGAACCTAAGTCCTTGCTAACACATTGCTGCCACCTGCTGGTGAACATGGAAATTACAGCAATATACACTTAACATGGTTTATAATGCACAGTTGTGAGGATATAATGTAAAATTACATCAGATGACAAAGTTAATGCTCTTAGGAGATTGTAGTGGGGTAAAAGAGTTTAGTAACCCAACTCTGGGTGTTACAGATGCCCCGCCCCCCCAATAATGTGCCAGTAAGATGTGCCCCCCCATAGATGCCCCCCCAATCATGTGCCAAAAAGAAGTGCCCCACCATTGATGGTCCCCCAATCCTGTACCATATAAAAAAAAAAATACTTATACTTACCTCCATGGCAGCGATGCAATGCAGGCCTCTTCCGACCTGTGTACTGCGCTGTACGGCCCAGACGGCGCAATGACGTCATCGCCCTGCCTGCACCGACCTCTGATAGGCTGTACGCACTAGCCCTGCATCCTATCAGAGGAATGGGGAAGGGAGACGCCTCTCCCTCCCCTGCCCTGCAGCACATCTATCTGTATACAGATGACTATGGGGATGAGCGCTAACGGCCCCCCCACCCTACGCCACTGTTATAGGGGGAAGTATAAGAGGATCGGACTATAACTCCCAGCTTGTCCAAGCCGTTATTATATAATATCAGAGTAGACTACAAGAGGAGGTATAAGAGAAGACTATTATATAATATCAGAGTACATTATAAGAGGAGGTATACAACTCCCAGCATTGTAATGTACCCTGATATTATATATCATATAATGGCCTGGACATGCTGAGAGTGGTAGTCCTCTCCTCTTATACCTCCTCTTGTAATGTACTATGATATTACATAACAATCTGGACATGCTGGGAGTTGTAGTCCTCTCCTCATACCTCACAGAAAAAATGCACCACACGGATATGCCACTGACTATACTGCCAAAAGTCTCAGCTTTTAATATCTGCATTTATGACTAGCCAGTATAGTCAGTGGCATATCCGTGTGGTGCATTTCTTCTGTGATTTATGATTATATGTTCATCCGCACAATGCTCCGTTTTGTGTAGGATGCCTTTGTGGTGCATGTGGACCGCGCCGACATCCTCCACCGTATGCAAAATATTTTTTGCTGGGGATAGTCGTTTGCTGCGGTCCACATGCGGTGGGGCTGCTCCCCCAATGAAAAACACGCTACAGTGTTAGGGGTTGAGCAGCTCCCCCAGATTTGCCACTATATTTCTGTGTTTTTCTCTCCTCATACCTCCTCTTGTAATGTACTCTGATAGTACATAACAGGAGGTATAAGAGGAGAAGACTACAACTCTCAGCATTTCCCTGGCACTTACATTGAATCCATACTTCTTCACATGCATGGCTGGTCTTCTTCATTACTTTACTGCACTGCTGAGCTCCGCCTCCTGTTCTGGTCACATGATGGTGAGGTCATCGCAGGTCCTTCATCCCCTCTTCTCTACTGAGCTCCGCCTCCTGCACCTGACATTATGGCAGGTCCTGTCAGCACTGGGTAATGATTTCTCTTATACAGGTCCTTCTAAAAAAAATTAGCATATTGTGATAAAGTTCATTATTTTCTGTAATGTACTGATAAACATTAGACTTTCATATATTTTAGATTCATTACACACCAACTGAAGTAGTTCAAGCCTTTTATTGTTTTAATATTGATGATTTTGGCTACAGCTCATGAAAACCCCAAATTCCTATCTAACAAAATTAGGATATTTCATCCGACCAATAAAAGAAAAGTGTTTTTAATACAAAAAAAGTCAACCTTCAAATAATTATGTTCAGTTCTGCCCTCAATACTTGGTCGGGAATCCTTCTGCAGAAATGACTGCTTCAATGCGGGGTGGCATGGAGGCAATCAGCCTGTGGCGCTGCGGAGGTGTTATGGAGGCCCAGGAGGCTTCAATGCGGCGTGGCATGGAGGCAATCAGCCTGTGGCACTGCTGAGGTGTTATGGAGGCCCAGGATGCTTTAATGCGGCGTGGCATGGAGGCAATCAGCCTGTGGCACTGCTGAGGTGTTATGGAGGCCCAGGATGCTTCAATGCGGCGTGGCATGGAGGCAATCAGCCTGTGGCACTGCTGAGGTGTTATGGAGGCCCAGGAGGCTTCAATGCGGCGTGGCATGGAGGCAATCAGCCTGTGGCACTGCTGAGGTGTTATGGAGGCCCAGGAGGCTTCAATGCGGCGTGGCATGGAGGCAATCAGCCTGTGGCACTGCTGAGGTGTTATGGAGGCCCAGGATGCTTTAATGCGGCGTGGCATGGAGGCAATCAGCCTGTGGCACTGCTGAGGTGTTATGGAGGCCCAGGATGCTTCAATGCGGCGTGGCATGGAGGCAATCAGCCTGTGGCACTGCTGAGGTGTTATGGAGGCCCAGGATGCTTCAATGCGGCGTGGCATGGAGGCCATCAGCCGGTGGCACTGCTGAGGTGTTATGGAGGCCCAGGATGCTTCAATGCGGCGTGGCATGGAGGCCATCAGCCGGTGGCACTGCTGAGGTGTTATGGAGGCCCAGGATGCTTCAATGCGGCGTGGCATGGAGGCAATCAGCCTGTGGCACTGCTGAGGTGTTATGGAGGCCCAGGAGGCTTCAATGCGGCGTGGCATGGAGGCGATCAGCCTGTGGCACTGCTGAGGTGTTATGGAGGCCAGGATGCTTCACTGCGGCGTGGCATGGAGGCAATCAGCCTGTGGCACTGCTGAGGTGTTATGGAGGCCCAGGAGGCTTCAATGCGGCGTGGCATGGAGGCAATCAGCCTGTGGCACTGCTGAGGTGTTATGGAGGCCCAGGAGGCTGCAATGCGGCGTGGCATGGAGGCAATCGGCCTGTGGCACTGCTGAGGTGTTATGGAGGCCCAGGATGCTTCAATGCGGCGTGGCATGGAGGCAATCAGCCTGTGGCACTGCTGAGGTGTTATGGAGACCCAGGAGGCTTCAATGCGGCGTGGCATGGAGGCAATCAGCCTGTGGCACTGCTGAGGTGTTATGGAGGCCCAGGATGCTTCGATAGCGGCCTTAAGCTCATCCAGAGTGTTGGGTCTTGCGTCTCTCAACTTTCTCTTCCCAATATCCCACAGATTCTCTATGGGGTTCAGGTCAGGAGAGTTGGCAGGCCAATTGAGCCCAGTAATACCATGGTCAGTAAACCATTTACCAGTGGTGTTGGCACTGTGAGCAGGTGCCAGGTCGTGCTGAAAAATGACATCTTCATCTCCATAAAGCTTTTCAGCAGATGGAAGCATGAAGTGCTCCACAATCTCCTGATAGCGGCTGCATTGACCCTGCCCTTGATAAAACACAGTGGACCAACACCAGCAGCTGACATGGCGCCCCAGACCATCACTGACTGTGGGGACTTGACACTGGACTTCAGGCATTTTGGCATTTCCCTCTCCCCAGTCTTCCTCCAGACTCTGGCACCTTGATTTCCGAATGACATGCAACAGTCCAGTGCTGCTTCTCTGTAGCCCAGGTCAGGCGCTTCTGCCGCTGTTTCTGGGGAATGCGGCACCTGTAGCCCATTTCCTGCACACGCCTGTACACGGGGGCTCTGGATGTTTCTACTCCAGACTCAGTCCACTGGGATTAATACGATAGGGCTCGACCACTCATCGGTGGATTCCTCAATGACCCCTAATTCGAGCATGCGCCTGACCTCAGAGGATACCGCTCTTCTGGTATCCTGTAGGGCTTTATATTAATCTTACTGTGGGGCTCAGTTCTCACATAATGTTTTATCAGGTGGGTACGGCCTGGTAGGTCAGAAAACCTTCTTCTATTTTTTTGTAGAAACTCCTTTACTTCTTGTTTCTGGTGCCCTGACGGCGCCTCACAGATTTTTACCAGGGGAATTGGTTGCGACACCTCCTTAGTCATAGTCTGTGTGGTTAAGGATTCCCAAACTTTCCACGGCTTGACCGGATTGACATGGTAAATCTGGAAGGGTTTTCTCCTACCTGGTTGGTGCACCTTATAATTCACCTCGCCCCACTTTTTCCACAATCTCGTAGGGACCCTGCCATTTTTCCAGAAATTTGCTTTCTACGGTGGGACCTAAAAATCAGGACCCTGTCCCCGGAATTAAAGCCCCTTATCCTGGCAGGTCTGTTATAGACTCTGCTTTGAGCCTCCTGAGCTCTTTGCAGATGCTCTTTAACAATGGGAATCATGGCCGCTATTCCGTCTTGCATTTGAACCACATGTTCGATGACACTTTTATAAGGAGTAGCCTCGGTCTCCCAGGTCTCGTTGGCCACATCTAGTAAACCCCTTGGGTGACGGCCATATACTAACTCAAACGGTGAAAACCCTGTAGACGCCTGGGGCACCTTTCTGATGGAAAACATAAGGTAGGGTAGCAGGCAATCCCAGTCACGGCCATCTTTTTCTACATCTGCTTCAGGGTTTTGTTGAATCTCTCAATTAGCCCATCTGTCTGGGGGTGGTACACAGATGTACGTATTTGGGTGATTTTAAACAATTTGCATAATTCTTTCATGACCTTTCCACATAAAGGGTGTACCCTGGTCTGTGAGAATTTCTTTAGTGATCCCTGCGAGGGAGAACATGTAAAATATTTTTCAGCCATTTTAGTGATGTAAAATATTTTTCAGCCATTTTGACCCTTTTTTCCGTTACAATTTTTTTTTCTATTTTAATAGTATGGGCGTTTTTGGTCGCAGTGATACCCATGATGTTTATATTTATTGTTATTTAGGTATTTATTTTTTAATTATGCGGAAAGGGGGGTGATTTAAACTTTTATTTTTTTATATATATTTTAAAACATTTTTTGTGATGATTTTGTGGCCCATATATGAGCCTATAAATTATGTTTTTTAATTTTGTTCTATCAGGAATTTTTAAAATGCTATTTAAACTCAATATTGCTCATTTCTTATCCTGGCCTGCCATCTGGTGGCCAAAATAAGAATTGCAGCATGATCACTTTCAGCCTTATCAGCGAGGCTAAAAGTGTTCAATGCAATTACCGTTGCCCCAATTGGCCACGTTGTTTTTTGCCTTTTTAGATACCATGATCTCCCTTGGTCACAGCATCTAAAGCATTTAATTACCGTGATCAGCATTATTGCCGGTCAGGGTAATTAGCCGCAGGTTTCTGTTGTTTGAAACATCAGAGACCTGCCGGCCATGGCACCCGCTGCACGTGCAAGCGGGCGCCATGTTTACACATCGCTCCAGCACTGTACATGTACAAGGCTGGTAGTGAAGGGGTTAATGAGCTTTGCATAGTACCTGCAGCTTTAACCCAAGACATAAAGCACCAACTTGTCACGCCGTTGCCCTTAGCAACTTGCTGTTGCCCATATCCTCCACCAATTGTAAGGGGTTGCTCTCTCAAGCAGGGCGGCGATGACAGATTCCTTCGCAGACGACAAGATTAAAGACCAAACGATGCTTTATTTTATGGCACTTTGGCAGTTACAGGTGAACCCAGTTATAACTCACTGGGGAAGATGAGGTTCCAGCATCACCAAAACATAAACCAAACAAAATAAACTCCTGCCCGTCTGGGCTCTAGCTAATACAGATTTGTTTCTAGCTCGCCTATTAAGCGCAGGTCACACTCAGAGAATCAGGCATCTCTAGCCAGCAAGGCAGCCAGCTTCCCAGACTTCTTCCAGGCATAACGCCTTCCCAGACTGACAGCCTGGGATGTGCTTTTATTTCCCCCTAACAATCCCATCTGGACTGCACCTGAAGATCCCTCAGGCTAGCAGAAAACATGCCCTGGAATGGGGGTGGACTGGGGAGGACCCACTACCAAACCTACCTTCCCAGTCCAAATAAAATCCAGCCCTTGAACTTTAACAAAAAATAGCTCCAGCAACTACGTTTTCTGAAGCCAGCGCCATCTTCCTGGATTTTACTTACCTCACCCAGTTGAGGATACACACCCCTTCCAGGACTTTACCGTACACTTTACCACAGTTTTAAATGTTGAGGAATTTGTGTTTTTTCGTTTCATTATCCGTGCCCCGGGGTGGGGGTGTGTGTTGGGGTGCAACGATCAGAAGAGTCCTGGAGATGAACTGAGCTGGACACTACACCATGTGTATAGCTGGGGGACAGTGCGAGGCTTCTCACGTATCACATTCATTGCAACATTGTTGCAGCTGTATCAAAAGTAACAAGAGTCTTGCTCCGCCCATTCTAGTATGAGGGGCTGGAGGATGATGGAGGATACAATCACACCTGCCATTCTTTACCTCAAGGGTTCACAATATTCCTATTCCACACAAACTATAACACCTATCATCCTTGTCCTCCAGAGTGCACAAGCTAACCTTTTGACATGCATGATTTTGGCGTTTGGAGGTCCCCAGTTGTCAGTGACCTCGTCGTCTTTAAGCTCACGGTCATTGTCCACCCCATAGTCACTGCCTCACCCTCCATCCGTTTTTACTGTCAGTCCCCGCCCATACAATTTGCACAAATCACTATCTCTGGCTGATCCCCATTTACTTAAACTGTCATGATCAACGTGTCTATAGTCGGAGGCATCTCTGACAACCACCTGCAAGTCACATGATCACTGTAACCCCGTCCCCGTCTGCTTTAAAATCATCAGAAATTACGACATGTGCGGCGCGTGCTCCATCCTGATGAGCGAAGATGTTGTGTTCACGTTCTGGACGCGAGTGCGGTCTAGCGCTGTGAATCTAAAGGCAGGGGGCGTCATTATGAAGCTCCGTAGCGGTGCTGGAACCACATAAACCCGCCTCCTGGTGCTCGAATAATTCATTTGCATAATTTTAAACGTTCATTTTCAATCATGCCACCGACAGACATAAGACGGGTATCGTCTTAATCAGCGTCATCAACCCTACCAGGCACATAGGGTTGATCCAGGTGACAGAGCAGCTTTAAGGACAAATGTCCAGACGCGTTTCCGTGCAACGTTCAAGGTGCCGATCGGTCATCAGGGGACATAGTAGCAAGAAATAGTAATCTGTACAATATGGCTGATGTGCAGCTAATAACTGCCGAAATCGCTCCCCCGATTAGTCACCTGACCTGCAGATGCATCTAATGAACAGTAGGGGGCGGAAGTAATTGGATATGCAGTTCAATGGGCCCCCGTATACACGCATATCCCCAGGGGGGGTTCCAAGGTTGCAGATGACCCCAAGATAGGAGGGACCCCGGAGGAAAGTGGCCCAACTGGGTGTTGTCCCCAACCGAGTGGATGTAAGGACCAAGTGACGGTATTGAGGGACGTTACATCTTTCTGGGGGTTTCTATCCCATATCCGGGCTCTAGGGACGTACGGGATCGCCCCCCATCGGGACTGCCATTCTGTTTGTGGGCCCGGATATAATGACTCCCTGCATTCTGACCTATCACAGGCCTGAGGAAACTGCATAAATAACAATTCCCCAAGCTCCTGGAGACAATGCAAACAGACTGTATACTGCCATACAGTAATCAAAAGATAGTGCCGTACATTTCCCAGGCTGTGCCCAAATGGTCCCCACCATACACCGCAAAACCTGCATGCGCTATCTAATATATAAAGCTGAGTGTATGTCCGCTAATGGAGTCCCCACCATCGCATTTACAATCACACATATTTGGCGCACAGGTACGTCAGGTGTCCGGGAAGGTTGTAGACCGGGTCTCAGCTCTCTAGGACGTACCGTTCCTGAGATATTCCCCCCCCCTAAAAATGCAAATATGGCACATCACATGACCTACATTAGCCAATAGAAGCCTGCAGGACTTTCTCTTCCTATCCCAACTGCCATACACACGGTCACATGACCCTTATCAGCCAATAGAAGCTCGCAGGCCCTTAGTCTACACATACACACAGTTTTACTCCTGGTTTCCAGCTATTTTTCTTCACTGCTGTAGGTCAGCTTCAAAGGGGCAGTCGCTGTGGAGGTCTCTGTTAAGGGGGCCGGGAATGATGGAGGTCAGTTAAGGGGAATGTAACCTATGGTCAGTGATAAGAGTGGGGGCTTTAGAGGTCACTGTTTAGGGGGCGGGCCCCTGTAGAGGTCACTGTCAAGGGCTATGGAACTCACTGTTAAAGGGGCAGGCTGCTGTGAAGGTCAAAGTTAAGGGGGTGGGCTGCTGTGGAGGTCTCATTTTAAGGACACTGTGGGGGGGGGGGCAGTGTTAAGGGGTGCGGGGCTGTGGAGGTCACTGTTATGGGGGATACTGTCAATATCTTTTAACCACACACAACCATTAAACTAAATAGATGAAATATACCCGCCTGTGTCCTTCTGCTAGTTGTAAATGATAGCCCCATACTGGGCCTCTATAGAAGTGCCATATAAGCCCCAAATAATAAAAACAGCCCTATCCGTGTCAATACAACAAAACCAGACACATCAGTTCCCATAAATAGTACCAGCACTTCTACCACCACTGGGCAATATACCGCCATATAGTGATCAAATAATAGCTTCATACAATGCCTGTATAGTGTTGTCATATAGACGTATCAGTGCCAAAATAATAGAGCCAAGCAGGTCAGTGCTAATATAACAAAACACAATATATTAGAACCAGAACTCACACCACAGCAGTGTAATATACTGCCATATAGTGAACAAATAATAGTCTCATACATTACAGCGCTATGCTGTGTCCAAATAGTCCCATCATACACCATGATACCAGCATGAAGTGTTTCCCATTAATGCAAACCGCAGCCCCATACAGTGCCTATATAATAGCGCAATATAGTACCTACAATAAAAACACTGACCATATCAGCGCCAGTATAACAGCACCAAGTGTATCAGTGCCAATATAACCATCTATAAAAGTGCCAGGCTGTCCGATACACGGTGGCAGTGGCTTTTAAGGAAGCTGCATTACAAAGCTTCGGAGCAGACATTCTCGCCCCAGGAGACATGCCCAGTGAGTAGTAGTGGATAGACATTAGACAGTCCTATACGGCTGACACATACAGTATGCCGCACATAGCGGCCAGATGGAGGCCAAAAGGTCAGTCTGGCCTCCGCCTGATGAATGGGAGGCTATGGACACGCTGACGTACACTCCAGTCCACCATTCATTCAATCCCTGGTTTGCCCGTTCACTCAGTGCTCCGCTTGCTCAGTGCTCCGCTTGCTCAGTGCTCCGCTTGCTCAGTGCACTCAGCCACTTTATGATGAATTTGCAAAATGTGCTTCCTAAAAATAATATTTCAGGTCTTATCATGAAAGCGACATGAACATCCTGGAGCGGAGGAAATGGAGGCAACATGGCGTCCAGAGTGTAACGTGTCACCCTCTCCGGGTCTGCACACCATTCACAGACAGAGCAATGCAGGCGCCAATACATATGCAACCGGGCGGGTGACATTACAGAGCACCTGTCCGCAGGATGAAGCTTATTAAACAAGAAATACTGCAGAGTAGGGTTGATCCTGCTGATTAAAATGACTTCTGTCTTGTGAAAATCGGCATAGCGTTTCCGAGAAAAAAAGACTTCCATTCTTTATGCACAGTGTGGCGGTATCATGTTTTATCAGACTTCTGTCACAATCTCCACAGTGACCTATATTATGTATTCACTGCAGAGCCGACCACCAGGCTCTATCAGAAGAACATACTGGGAGGTTGTCAGAGAATAGCCAAAAATGCATCCAATCCAGAAAATACCAGACAGGAGGGGGTGCAGCTTCTCTCTACCTCTGCGTATATCAGACTGCATGTTGTGAGGGGGAGGAGCAGTATTATAGCAGTTATATTCCTGTACATAGGAGGCAGTATTATAGCAGTTATATTCTTGTACATAGGAGCAGTATTATAGTAGTTATATTCTTGTACATAGGAGCAGTATTATAGTAGTTATATTCTTGTACATAGGAGCAGTATTATAGTAGTTATATTCTTGTACATAGGAGGCAGCATTATAGTAGTTATATTCTTGTACATAGGAGCAGTATTATAGTAGTTATATTCTTGTACATAGGAGCAGTATTATAGTAGTTATATTCTTGTACATAGGAGCAGTATTATAGTAGTTATAGTCTTGTACATAGAGGCAGTATTATAGTAGTTATAATTCTTGTACTAGGAGCAGTATTATAGTAGTTAGATTCTTGTACATAGGAGCAGTATTATAGTAGTTATATTCTTGTACATAGGAGGCAGTATTATAGTAGGTTATATTCTTGTACATAGGAGCAGTATTATAGTAGTTATATTCTTGTACATAGGAGCAGTATTATATAGTTATATTCTTGTACATAGGAGCAGTATTATAGTAGTTATATTCTTGTACATAGGAGTAGCAGTATTATAGGAGTTATATTCTTGTACATAGGAGGGGCCAGTATTATAGTAAGATTATATTCTTGTACATAGGAGCAGTATATACGTAGTTATATTACTTGTACATAGGAGCAGTGTTATAGTAGTATATTCTTGCACATAGGAGGCAGTATTATAGTAGATAATATTCTTGTACATAGGAGTCGATTATAGTAGTTAGATTCTTGTACATAAGGAGCAGTAGTTATAGTAGTTATATTTCTTGTACATAGGAGCAGTATTATAGTAGTTATATTCTTGTACATAGGAGCAGTATTATAGTAGTTATATTCTTGTACATAGGAGCAGTATTATAGTAGTTATATTCTTGTACATAGGAGCAGTATTATAGTTTATATTCTTGTACATAGGGCAGTATTATAGTAGTTATATTCTTGTACATAGGAGCAGTATTATAGTAGTTATATTCTTGTACATAGGAGCAGTATTATAGTAGTTATATTCTTGTACATAGGAGCAGTATTATAGTAGTTATATTCTTGTACATAGGGCAGTATTATAGTAGTTATATTCTTGTACATAGGAGCAGTATTATAGTAGTTATATTCTTGTACATAGGAGCAGTATAGTAGTTATATTCTTGTACATAGGAGCAGTATTATAGTAGTTATATTCTTGTACATAGGAGCAGTATTATAGTAGTTATATTCTTGTACATAGGAGCAGTATTATAGTAGTTATATTCTTGTACATAGGAGCAGTATTATAGTAGTTATATTCTTGTACATAGGAGGCAGTATTATAGTAGTTATATTCTTGTACATAGGAGCAGTATTATAGCTAGTTATATTCTTGTACATAGGAGCAGTATTATAGTAGTTATATTCTTGTACATAGGAGCAGTATTATAGTAGTTATATTCTTGTACATAGGAGCAGTATTATAGTAGTTATATTCTTGTACATAGGAGCAGTGTATTATAGTAGTTATATTCTTGTACATAGGAGCAGTATTATAGTAGTTATATTCTTTGTACATAGGAGCAGTATTATTATAGTAGTTATATTCTTGTACATAGGAGCAGTATTATAGTAGTTATATTCTTGTACATAGGAGCAGTATTATAGTAGTTATATTCTTGTACATAGGAGCAGTATTATAGTAGTTATATTCTTGTACATAGGAGCAGTATTATAGTAGTTATATTCTTGTACATAGAGCAGTATTATAGTAGTTATATTCTTGTACATAGGAGCAGTATTATAGTAGTATATTCTTGTACATAGGAGCAGTATTATAGTAGTATATTCTTGTACATAGGAGCAGTATTATAGTAGTTATATTCTTGTACATAGGAGCAGTATTATAGTAGTTATATTCTTGTACATAGGAGCAGTATTATAGTAGTTATATTCTTGTACATAGGAGCAGTATTATAGTAGTTATATTCTTGTACATAGGAGCAGTATTATAGTAGTTATATTCTTGTACATAGGAGCAGTATTATAGTAGTTATATTCTTGTACATAGGAGCAGTATTATAGTAGTTATATTCTTGTACATAGGAGCAGTATTATAGTAGTTATATTGTACATAGGAGCAGTATTATAGTAGTTATATTCTTGTACATAGGAGCAGTATTATAGTAGTTATATTCTTGTACATAGGAGCAGTATTATAGTAGTTATATCTTGTACATAGGAGCAGTATTATAGTAGTTATATTCTTGTACATAGGAGCAGTATTATAGTAGTTATATTCTTGTACATAGGAGCAGTATTATAGTAGTTATATTCTTGTACATAGGAGCAGTATTATAGTAGTTATAGTCCTTGTACATAGGATGCAGTATTATAGTAGTTATATTCTGTTGTACATAGGAGCAGTATATAGTAGTTATATTTCTTGTACATAGGAGGCAGTATTATAGTAGTTATATTCCTGTACATAGGGCGCAGTATTTATAGTAGTTATATCCCTGTACATAGGAGCAGTATTATAGTAGTTATATTCTTGTACATAGGAGCAGTATTACTAGTAGTTATATTCTTGACATAGGAGCAGGTATTATAGTAGCTATATTCTTGTACATAGGAGGCAGTATTATAGTAGTTATATTCTTGTACATAGGAGCAGTTTATAGTAGTTTATATTCCTTGTAACATAGATGGCAGTATTATAGTAGTTATATTCTTGTACATAGGAGTCAGTATTATAGTAGTTATTATTCTTGTACATAGGGCAGTATTATAGTAGTTATATTCTTGTACATAGGAGCAGTATTATAGTAGTTATATTCTTGTACATAGGAGCAGTATTATAGTAGTTATATTCTTGTACATAGGAGCAGTATTATAGTAGTTATATTCTTGTACATAGGAGCAGTATTATAGTAGTTATATTCTTGTACATAGGAGCAGTATTATAGTAGTTATATTCTTGTACATAGGAGCAGTATTATAGTAGTTATATTCTTGTACATAGGAGCAGTATTATAGTAGTTATATTCTTGTACATAGGAGCAGTATTATAGTAGTTATATTCTTGTACATAGGAGCAGTATTATAGTAGTTATATTCTTGTACATAGGAGCAGTATTATAGTAGTTATATTCTTGTACATAGGAGCAGTATTATAGTAGTTATATTCTTGTACATAGGAGCAGTATTATAGTAGTTATATTCTTGTACATAGGAGCAGTATTATAGTATATATTCTTGTACATAGGAGCAGTATTATAGTAGTTATATTCCTGTACATAGGAGCAGTATTATAGTAGTTATTTCCTTACATAGGAGCAGTATTATAGTAGTTATATTCTTGTACATAGGCAGCAGTATTATAGTAGTTATATTCTTGTACATAGGAGCAGTATATAGGGATATATTCTTGTACATAGGAGGCAGTATTATAGTGGATATATTCTTGTACATAGGAGGCAGTATTATAGTAGTTATATTCCTGTACATAGGAGCAGTATTATAGTAGTTATAGTCTTGTACATAGGAGCAGTATTATAGTAGTATATTCTGTACATAGGAGGCAGTATTATAGTAGTTATATTCTTGTACTAGGAGGCAGTATTATAGTAGTTATATTCCTGTACATAGGAGCAGTATTACAGTAGTTATATTCTTGTACATAGGAGGCAGTATTATAGTAGTTATATTCTTGTACATAGGAGGCAGTATTATAGTAGTTATATTCTTGTACATAGGAGCAGTATTATAGTAGTTTTATTCTTGTACATAGGAGGCAGTATTATAGTAGTTATATTCTTGTACATAGGAGGCAGTATTATAGTAGTTATATTCTTGTACATAGGAGGCAGTATTATAGTAGTTATATTCTTGTACATAGGAGGCAGTATTATAGTAGTTATATTCTTGTACATAGGAGGCAGTATTATAGTAGTTATATTCTTGTACATAGGAGCAGTATTATAGTAGTTATATTCTTGTACATAGGAGGCAGTATTATTGTAGTTATATTCTTGTTCATCAGTGGATGTGATCAGTAACCAGTTTAATGTTTTTATGATCATTTGGGACTCTATTGTTTACTCTGTTAATCAATGTAATCTTTTCACCAATAAGCGGTTTTTACATCAGATGATTAGAATGGGATTCCCCCCGGATTCCTTTTAGAAGGTGCACAGATGGGAACTCCTTGCCCCTGTGACTATCCTGAGATCTCTGTGCTGCTGCCCTTTACTGTGGGCGCTCGCTCTGTTCCAGCAGGGGAAGCCCAGTCCATGCAGTGCACATAGCAGGAAGCAGTGGAGCTGCAGTGAGGGTGGATCTCTAGGCTGTCAGCTTGTACAGCCCACAGACAGCCGGGCTGAGGGGCCAGAGGACAAGCTGTTTGATGGCACCATCAGAATAATAATCCTAATTCCTGCTCTCCCTCTCACATTTCGTGTTCGCCCTCCCTCTAATCCCATCAGGATTTACATCCAGTCTTGCAGGCAGAGGGGACAGATCTCTTTATTTGCAGCTGCTCTGCTTGCAAAACAAAGCCCTGCTGCCTGCTATACCAGCCTGGGCTCCGCATCATCGGATACCGGCATCTGACCCTCATCGGACCGTCCATCCTGACAAGAGCCTGGCCATGGGCGACAAAGGAACCAGGTAGGTCCATCCTAACACTTCAATCTCATCCGTCGGCGTGGAATGAAGGGGTTAATGGACTTCGCTGTTCTGTGCTGTCTTAGAAGGGCTCCAGCTACTGAGCCATGAGGGATCCCCTGCTCTCTACGTTAAGGCATTTATGGGGTTAAATCCATAGCTGGCCCCCTAGAGCTTCAGACTGCACGACCACCGTGCCCCCCTACTTACCTCTCGGGATCATTCATCTTATTATGATGGCGTGAACATGAAAGGGTTAAGGGGCTGTGAATTTCTTGGTGGATTTAGGAAATTTTAAGGGAAAAGACGCCAAACACTGAGGAGCAAGAGAGCCTCTGCACCTGACCTAGGCTGACATTTAAAGGGTCAAGTCCGTAGCCAGAGGGTCAGGATGCACGAGCACATCCCACCCTCCTGTAAATAGGGTCTAGACATGAAGGGGTTAATGAGCTTTACAACCCAATGGAAAGATTCGTAGGGAACGAGGGAGGGTGGCGGGCGTCCCCAGTGTCCGCTACTACGGTTCCCACGACATACCACCACCACACAGAGCACTGGATGTAATCGGGGCACGGGGAGGAAAGGGTTACTAGGTCTCAACCCTCCGGACGGGTCAATAACAAACGGGGCGACTCCGGCTAAAGGGTGAGGAGGGATGCAAAGCCATGACCCGAGGAGGATGTGCAGAGGAAGGGGTTAATAGGCTTTCCATTCCAGCAGGTGAGTTATGAGGAATCCCAACCTGGTACCGAAGGGGTTAAGTCCGTGTTAAGGAACAAGGATGCGAAAAGTTTTGGTGACCGAAGGGTTAACCCGCGTCCGGCTGCAGCGCCCCTTTAATGACTTCCCCCGTGTCTGTGGCAGTGGAAGTGAAAGGGTTAAAAGACTTTGTTCCCCTTCCGCCACTGCGAACATAAATCGTATATTGAGCAGACTGGGCTGCCAAGGGTTAACCCGCCCCCTTCCTCCTCTGCTGGGACCCCAGAGCACACGGATGACCCCCATCCCGGGAGAACGGGGCTCGGATTCTGGGCTTTACGTTGACGTTGGGAGAATTTGAGGAAGTTCGGAGCTTCCCCCGTGGCCTGGCGCTGCGCCCGCTCCGGTTACATAGTGCCACCACTTAGGTTAATGCCATCGTCCGCTTCCCTGGAGGAAATGATGGGGGTGGTTTATCGATTGACCTGTCTATATGAATGGCCCCTGCGCGTAGATCAGGAAAATAACGCATGCGAGAAACCCAAACTGCTGCAAACCGTCTGCCGTCCCGCCGGTCGGTTCCCAATCCGCTGCCATTATGGTAAGAATTGGGTCCGGAATAGCGATCGCCTTATATGACGTCGGGGGCGTAGAAGGGGCGAGACGGGTATGATATTAGGGAATTGCTAGGTGGGCGATTCCCCGACACAAGAGCGGCAGGTGTCAGACATTATGGGGTCACTACCGGGAATGTCCAGCAGGGCGGCGCCGAGCTAGACCAATATACTGAGGCCTCCGCATACAGTCACTAATTAAGGCTACAGGCGCACGACCGTATGTGTTTTGCGGTCCGCAAAAAAAAAGCCGGATGCCATCTGTTTTTTTTTTTTTTGCGGATCCATTGTAACAATGCCTAAAACGGACAAGAATAGGACATGTTCTCATTTTTTTGCGGGGCTACGGAACGGACATACGGCTGCGGATAGCACACGGTGTGCTGTCGGAATTGTTTGCGGACCCATTGAAATGAATACCGGCAAAAAAAAACGGAACGGACACGGAAATAAACAACGTTCGTGTGCATGTAGCCTAAGCGTCAGTTCTCGATGGGTTAATCCCAGGCCTTTCGGTGTCTGTATTAAAACTAACGGTGTCTCCGATGCGGTGCTGGGGGGGGCGCGGGGTCATGTGACGCTTCTCCCCCGCTTTCCCCAGTGTGACGCTTGCGATATCTTATGTTGCAGGGACTGTGAGCGCTGGCGCGGGGACCACATGAGGGTGGGTGACGCTGAGCGCCCCGCTGTTATGTAATCTGTTATGGGGGAGGGGTCGTTACATTGTAGCAGTCCACAGCGTTCTCTGCTGTTCTCATGGATACAATGTCACACCGTGTGATCGGAGGGGGATTATGTAAACATTCGGGGTCTACCCTGCAGCCCTGCCCCCGCTGTTACCCCATGAAGGACCCTGCAGGTGACCCTTCACCTTCAGAGTGACATCACTATCAGCACTCAGAATTCTGCAGGCTTCAGAGCTGAAATCTGTCAACCTTCCTTGTATGCTCAGTGTCTGCAAAGCAATGTCTCACGAGGCTGTTCTGGAAGAGTAATATTTACACCTGGAGCTGTGTAACGAGGAGCACAGTGAGGCGGCGTCACACTGGCGTTTTGGCTTTCCGTTTCTGAGATCCGTTCAGGGTTCAGCGGTCCAAAACGGATCAGTTTGCCTCCGATCAGTCTCCACTCCGCTCTGGAGGCCGCCTGCAGGGTGTTGGTGTCTGTCTGACGAAACTGAGCCAAACGGATCCGTCCGGGCACACAATGTAAGTCAAGGGGGACAGATCCGTTTTCTATGACACAATCTGGCACAATAGAAAACGGATCCGTCTTGGCTGTTACAGAGAATACAAACGGATCCGCACCAAACGCAGGTGTGAAAGTAGCCTAAGAGGAAGAGGTGTCTGCTAGTACTGATAACAGCAGAATAGTGAGTGCAGCTCTGGGGTATAATACAGGATGTAACTCAGGATCAGTACAGGATAAGTAATGTATGTACACAGTGACTGCACCAGCAGAATAGTGAGTGCAGCTCTGGGGTATAATACAGGATGTAACTCAGGATCAGTACAGGATAAGTAATGTATGTACACAGTGACTGCACCAGCAGAATAGTGAGTGCAGCTCTAGAGTATTATACAGGATGTAACTCAGGATCAGTACAGGATAAGTAATGTATGTACACAGTGACTGCACCAGCAGAATAGTGAGTGCAGCTCTGGGGTATAATACAGGATGTAACTCAGGATCAGTACAGGATAAGTAATGTATGTACACAGTGACTGCACCAGCAGAACAGTGAGTGCAGCTCTGGAGTATAATACAGGATGTAACTCAGGATCAGTACAGGATAAGTAATGTAATGTATGTACACAGTGACTGCACCAGCAGAATAGTGAGTGCAGCTCTGCAGTATAATACAGGATGTAACTCAGGATCAGTACAGGATAAGTAATGTATGTACACAGTGACTGCACCAGCAGAATAGTGAGTGCAGCTCTGGAGTATAATACAGGATGTAACTCAGGATCAGTACAGGATAAGTAATGTATGTACACAGTGACTCCACCAGCAGAATAGTGAGTGCAGCTCTGGAGTATAATACAGGATATAACTCAGGATCAGTACAGGATAAGTAATGTATGTACACAGTGACTGCACCAGCAGAATAGTGAGTGCAGCTCTGGAGTATAATACAGGATGTAACTCAGGATCAGTACAGGATAAGTAATGTATGTGCACAGTGACTGCACCAGCAGAATAGTGAGTGCAGCTCTGGAGTATAATACAGGATGTAACTCAGGATCAGTACAGGATAAGTAATGTATGTACACAGTGACTGCACCAGCAGAATAGTGAGTGCAGCTCTGGAGTATAATACAGGATGTAACTCAGGATCAGTACAGGATAAGTAATGTATGTACACAGTGACTGCACCAGCATAATAATGAGCACAGCTCTGGAGTATAATACAGGATGTAACTCAGGATCAGTACAGGATAAGTAATGTATGTACACAGTGACTGCACCAGCAGAATAGTGAGTGCAGCTCTGGAGTATAATACGGGATGTAACTCAGGATCAGTACAGGATAAGTAATGAATGTACACAGTGACTGCACCAGCAGAATAGTGAGTGCAGCTCTGGAGTGTTATACAGGATATAAATCAGGATCTGGACACGATAAGTCATTTTAATGTGTGTACTGTGATATTAGGGTACTTTTAGTACTTTTACACTAGCGTTAAAGTTTTCCGTTATTGAGTTCCGTCCTAGTTTTATCCCCATGCATTCCGAACAGTATACATCAGGATGTCTTCAGCTCAGTCAGTTTTACAGTATTTGGCTGGAGAAAATACCGCAGCATGCTGCGGTATTTTTTCCATCCAAAATTCCGGAACACTGGCATTAATTCCAATTGAAATGTATTAGTGCCGGATCAGGCATTAAAATTGCCGCATGCGCAGACCTTTAAAAATGTGAAAATAATAAATACTGGATCCGTTTTTCCTGGATGACACTGGGGAGACGGATCCGGTATTTCAATGCATTTGTCAAACGTATCCGGATC
Source organism: Bufo gargarizans (assembly GCF_014858855.1). NCBI lineage: Eukaryota > Metazoa > Chordata > Amphibia > Anura > Bufonidae > Bufo > Bufo gargarizans. Next base: position 8,575,458 of record NC_058082.1, read on the forward strand.
TGGAAACAAATGGTTTCTGTTTGCACACGATTTTCCGGAGCCGGCACGCAAGTGTGAAAGTACCCTAATTTATACATTTCGTAAAGCTGAGGATTTGTTACAATTGCATGTAGTTTAGCCTCCCTCCTCTACGACATCCGCAGTCTGCACTGTGACATGATACACTTTCCCTGCACTGATACATTGTAACAAACTACGAGGACAGAAGAGACATAGTTGCAGGTGCATAGATCACAGATCGACTTTACTGGACACAATTGTAACAAATCCTCAGTAGTGGGAAGTTTTAGATGTGACTATATTATAATGGTGATACGTGATGTGATCTCACCGGCTCCGCCGCCGTTATTACTGCGCTGTTTGATGGCGATGCGCCGCCATGCTTCTGACAACTTCTCGTAAGACGGGAGAATTCGTGTCAGGCTGCAGGTTGACAGCGACCACATTCACTGACATTAGTTAGGATCTTCTATATCACAAGTCGTCCCCCTTTATTTGAAGCAAGCAGAGATCTTATCTTCTCCATGGAGTCTCAGTTGGATCCATGGGTGGGGTTCCCCTTTTTTTGATCTTTCTATAGACATTTCTGTTGCTCCGTCCTGGGCTGATCTTCTCCTTCCATCGAACTTTAACCGTTTCCTTTCTGGGCGGCCCAGATGAGAGGACGCAGAACAGGTCTGAGGCTTTAGCCCGTTCATAGTCATTGGCCCTATAACAGCGGGGCCCCAAACAGTCATCATTCATGGGTCAAATGCACAAGGCACATCAAGGTGGGTAATCTACAGGATGATAAAGGACCTGCGGCTCCAGATTGTGCCCACCAGGGGGCGACCCTGAGCACAGGGGAAAGGGCATGATGGGAGACGCCTGAAGTTGTGCTGCGCAGGCGCCATTGCTGGGGGCACTAGCTTTAGTATTATGATGGTGGGTCTGTGGAACTCTGACGCTCTGCATCTCCCCCTCCCTTGTTGCCCTCTTTTGGGGGCAAATATTTTGTACTTCATTGTGGTAAATAAATAAATAAAAAAAGACACATCAGGCCCCTCCACCAGCGCTGGGTGAGTGCAGCAGTGAAGGAGTTAATGCCCGTACAAATATTTATAATCCGTGACCTTTTATTAAACTGTTATTTACTATGTGAAGGAATGTGCTGGAGCCAGCCAAGGAAATCCAAGATGGCGGCCCCTCCCTGCGAGTGCAGGGGTCCCGTGGGTGGGCGGGCGGGAGTCGGAATCACATCTGGTCTCTGCTGCACAATGCGTTTGAGTTATTTACGTTTTTTTGTTTTTTTTTGTCCGATGTGACATTCATGAAATGATTGGACAAATCATAATTTACACTTTGCTTTTTCGAGAACGGCGCAGGTTCTGGGGATTGCGGCAAAACTGTCCCCGGCTAACGCGTTTCGGGCTGTTTTCTTCTACGTTCCTCAGGAAAACCGCGACTCGCTTAGGACGGAGGTTATCAGTGCCTCGCGCCTCATTATTCTCATGCGTCGTGCTCCAGTAATCGTATCCCATTATTTTCAGGAATTGCCGTTTAAGCGATCTTCTACCAAATTTTCCACAAAACATCACTTACGACCAGTCTGCCCATTACGCCAGGGCCGTCTTTAATATTGATTGGACCCTGGGCAAAAATTTACTTGGGGCCCCCTGGATCCCGCCTTCCCACACCCTAGCAGGCAATCACGGCCTCCACCACAACACACACACAAAAAATCCACACATCTGGTAGAGTCCAGTGAATGACTGTAAATACTTCCAGTTCTGAAGACTCCAGCGGCTCAGGATCAGTGCTCTGGGCTCAGGCTGGAAGTGGGCACCGCTCTGCAGGAAGGAGACCAGGGCTCGGCTCACCCTAGTGTTACAGTGCACCCCAGCACCCCACAGTATGCAGTATAGCACCTTATAGTATACAGCACCACACAGTATGCAGTATAGCACCCTATAGTATACATCACCACACAGTATGCAGTTTAGCACCCCACACTATACAGTACCCCACAGTATATAGTAGAGCAGTATAGAAGCACACAGTATACAGCACCTCACAGTATACAGCACCTCACAGTATACAACACCTCACTGTATACAGCACCCCAAACTATACACGATACAGCCCCCCACACTATACAGTACAGCAGTATAGCACTCCACACTATACCGCACCCACAGTATACAGCACCCCACAGTATACAGCACCTCACAGTATACAACACCTCACTGTATACAGCACCCCAAACTATACACAATACAGCCCCCCACACTATACTATGTACAGTACAGCAGTAAAGCACTCCACACTATACCGCACCCACAGTATACAGACCCCCACAGTATACAGTACAGCAGTATAGCACTCCACAATATACAGCCCCCACACTATACAGGCCCCCCCACACTATACAGGCCCCCCCACACTATACAGCCCCCACAGTATACAGGCCCCCACACAGTATACAGCCCCCCCACACAGTATACAGCCCCCCCACACAGTATACAGGCCCCCCACACAGTATACAGGCCCCCTCACAGTATACAGGCCCCCCACACAGTATACAGGCCCCCACACAGTATACAGGCCCCCACATAGTATACAGCCCCCCCAACACAGTATACAGCCCCACCACACAGTATACAGCCCACCACAGTATACAGCCCACCACAGTATACAGACCCCCACACAGTATACAGGCCCCCACACAGTATACAGCCCACCACACAGTATACAGCCCCCCCACACAGTATACAGACCCCCACACAGTATACAGCCCCCCACACAGTATACAGACCCCCCACACAGTATACAGGCCCCCACACAGTATACAGGCCCCCACACAGTATACAGCCCACCACACAGTATACAGCCCCCATAGTATACAGGCCCCCCACAGTATACAGCCCCACACTGTATACAGTCCCACATAATATACAGCCCCCCACAGTATACAGGCCCCCACATAGTATACAGCCCCCCCCCCACACAGTATACAGCCCCCCACACAGTATACAGCCCCCCACACAGTATACAGCCCACCACACAGTATACAGGCCCCCACACAGTATACAGACCACCACACAGTATACAGCCCCCACAGTATACAGCCCCACACAGTAAACAGCCCACCACACAGTATACAGTCCCACACAATATACAGCCCCCCACACAGTATACAGTCCCACACAATATACAGCCCCCCACAGTATACAGGCCCCCACACAATATACAGCACCCCACTATACAGTAGTTTACAGTATATTAACATAACAGCCCCTGTCACCTTTTTCTGATGTAATCTTCACACAAAAAAGCTCCACAGTTAACTTCTGCAACACTCCTGGTAGGACCTGTGATGACCTCATAGCCATGTGACCAGTAATTGCTAGGTTACCGGTCACATGGTGATGATGTCATTAAGGTCCCAGATCACAACGTTAAAGTACACAGACAGCTTGACACCTGGGGCAGTAGCTAGCAGGGCTCAAGAGGCAGCTGCCTTGGGCCCCCCAGGAGCAACTGGGCCCGGGGCAGCTGCCCCTTTTGCCCCTTGGTAAAGACAGCCCTGGTCGCCGCACTGTCCTCGAGTCCTGACGGGTAAGGCCTCCTGTACACCACCGTATGGTTTTGCGGTCCGTTTTAAACTGATCAGTTTTTTTGTTTCAGTAGTGTTTCCGTTTCCGTTTCGTTTTTCCATTTGGTTTCCGCTTGTGATCTTTTTTTTTGCGGATCGCAAACGGAAACGGAAGCATACAATAATATTTAAACAGTAAGTAAATAAAAAAAATTGGGCTGGGCATAACATTTTCAATAGATGGTTCTGCAAAAATGGAACGGATACGGAAGACATACGGATGCATTTCCGTATGTGTTCTGTTTTTTTTGCGGACCCATTGACTTGAATGGAGCCACGGAACGTCATTTGCGGCAATAATAGGAAATTGTTTGATCTTTGAACGGAAATACGGAAATGGAATGCATACGGAGTACCTTCCATTGTTTTTGAGGACCCATTGAAGTGAATGGTTCCGCATACGGACCGCAATCGGAACGCAAAAAAAAACGGAAAAAAAATACGGTCGTGTGCAGGAGTCCTAAGGCCTCTTTCAGACGACCTATGGCTTTTTCAGTGTTTCGAGGTTCGTTTTTCACGGATCCGTTGTTCCGTTTTTTGTTTCTGTTGTGTTTCCGTTTTTACGTATGGCATATACTGTATACAGTAATTACATAGAAAAATTTGGACTGGTCATAACATTTTTAATAGATGGTTCCGCAAAAACGGATATGGAAGACAAACGGATGCATTTCCGTATGTGTTCCATATTTTTTTGGGGCGGACACATTGACTTGAATGGAGCCACGTGATTGGCGGGCCATAATAGGACATGTTCTATCTTTCAACGGAACGGAAAAACGGGAAATTCGAAAACGGAAAGCATACGGAGTACATTCCGTTATTTTTTTTGCGGAACCATTGAAACGAATGGATCCGTATACGGACCGTATACAGAACGCAAAAAACAGCCCGTAAACTGAAAAAAGTGCAGTGCAGGAGGCCTAAATCTGTGCGTGTGGTGGCAGATCGAGCTTTCCGGACTGAATGAAGGAGGGCACGCCCCCTAATGGCGGCCATACTGTTTGTCACCCGGCTTTCCCAGAAACAGATACAATGCAGCAACATCTGAGATACATTGTTGACAGCTTGATGGACTCTTGGATTTCTTGGGTTTTGGGAGGGGGGCCCTTTAGGTTGTCATTGCCCCGCAGGGCGTGGGCTCTACGGCGCTTGCGCAGTCCTCATTTCTGGCCGCCGTTCTCTCTGCTGGATCTGATCCATGGGAATTCCCGCTGGATTATACTGAAGCTCAGCGCATCCATTACACAAGCGCTTTCCTGACTATTCCGGGGACTCTCGCACAGCCGCTCAGACCTGGGGTTCCCTGCGCTGATTTAACCCCTTCATGCACACAGGGGCCTGAGGTGGAGGATTTCTCTCTTCCTTATGGGTCCGTCAGCTGCGGGGGGGGGATAACCTAAACGTCACCCTTCTCCATATTGAAAGCCGCCATCTTGAATATAACTCCCAGTAGTCATGGAGAGCCCAGCTGTGCTCATATGACCCTAGGCATCTGCCTGGTCCCCCAGCCCAGGGCACCCAGCGGGCAGTGGTCCTATCTGCCAGGGGGCACCCAGCGGTGGGCATGTTGCAGGTGGGCTGTGGTTGCAGCTCTGACTTCTCCCTATCCCCTGTAAGGCCTCATGCACACGACTGTGATTTGGGTTCGCATTTTTGGCGGGTCGGATGCGGACCCCTTCCCTTCAATGTGCTGTCCGCATCCGCATGTCCTTTGTCTGTATCGCCTACAACGATAGGACTGCTGTACGGAGGGCTGGGCGATCTGTTCCGCAAATTGCAGAACGCAAAACGGACACGGTCGTGTGTATGAGGAGCCACTGCTCAGCCTCAACCTCCTCAATATTAACCCCATAGACGCCACAGCCAATTTTCCCATCGGCCGGGATGATAGGAGTGTATCTGTCCTGACGTGGTCTGCAGCCTCCACACCGGGCAACGGATCTATGATAGATAGATAGAGAGATGCCATTTTCCAGTTTTTTTCTGGGAGTATTCCTCCTGTCGGAGTTGACATGTTGGGGGTTGTCTTGCGGTCTCTTCCTGGAACACATTTTCTTGTCATTTCCACGGATAATGTGACGGCCGCTCGTTCCGTCCTCTGCCTGTAATTATCTTCTTATCTATAGGGTATGAAGTGCGCTCCGCCGCCATGGAAGCGGAAATCCTGCGTAAACAGTGGCTTATTAACCCTTACATAGCCACGGATAATATCAATTTTTATTATAAGTAAGAAGTAGCTGCTGACACCCGACAGAAGCACTGTGTCAGTGAATGGAGCCAGCATCTTCCTACTAGAGCTTGTGTCGCAATTCATCAATAATTTTAAGATCTCTGCTTGTTGTCAATGAATGGAAATGTTCCCCTGAACCCTTCTTGGGCTTTTACTTCCCACGGCTGACAGTTACAATGTGTCGAATCTAGACAATCCTCTGTGAGGTAAACCCGCCCGATGCTTTGCCACAATGTATCAGCGCAGGTAAATGTATCCGTCTGCGGTCCAGGCTGAACTGGACCTAATAGTAACCGACCTACTGCCAGGTCAGGACGGGTTTAAGCCCATTGGGTGCGATGTTTCCATTCAGTGACAGCAAGCAGATTTAATGAAAATGGCGAGAAACGGAAACACAACATAGGTTAGAGCGTTCCATCATCTAACATTGATTGAAGTTTCTGTAGAGATGAAGAGGGAGGTCAGTGCTCGGGGTGCGGGGGTTGTAGTGGCCCCCAGGGGCCCCACGCCCAGAGCTTTATAGTGGGTGCTCTATTACAGATTCTACACTGGGGCCCATGTGCCTACATGAGATTTATGCCCATGGCAGCTGTTATGCCCAGGGTGGTCCTGGCACTGTGTAGCATCCCGGGCGGCTCTGGAGCTGATCACAGACAGATGTTGATGGCAGTAACAATGCCCCCCTCTCTGGCAGCCCCGGCCCCTCGCCAGCATGGCTGCCCAGCTGGGCACTCCAGCAAAGAAGAATGCGCCATTCATGGTCCGGCACGTGCCCACTCTGAATAGATTGCTTTATCTTATCAGAGCCAAGGAGAAGGGTTTCGCAGGAAAACGAAAAAGGTCCCCCTTCCCCCAACAGGGTGCTACTGATTCCAGTGAAGCCAGTACTTGGCTCAGGAAGAGATAAGCGGTGCCTGGCAAGGATGATCACAGGGGGGTGAGAATGGTCTGGGGGCCCCTGAGTCATTCTTATTACTTCACTTGCAAACATTAGGCGTAAATGGATAACCACTGCCCCTTCAGAGTGAAGTTTAAAGGGTAGCCCTCAGGATGAACCCTATAAAGCCAGGTATATCTCGTGGTAGGGTTGATCCTGCTGATTAAAATGACGCCCGTCTTATGAAAATCGGTTGCTGCATTAATGAGAAGGAAGACTTTTATTCTTTATTCAACTGAGGGCTTCAGCGCCCTGAGGGGCGTGGCCAACACTGGAAGGCCGAGGTGCACTCAGTGGCCAGGCCCCGCCCCTTGGTGCGCTGAAGCCTCTATGGACCTAAAAATAAAAGTATTTTTTCTCAGGAACGCTGCAACTGATTTTCACAAGACAGGTGTCATTTTAATCAGCAGGTTCAGCCCTACCCAACAGGGTGCCTGGTTTAATAGGGTTAATCCAGCTGACACTCATATTTTTTACATTATTCGGCTCATGAGGCCACCCTAAGAACAACGAGGAAGGGATGGCCAGATCCCACCGCAGCCGCCCGATGTGGCCCCCGATGCCAAGACTCAAATTAGGAAAACTTTTAAAGGGATTCTGTCACCTCCCCTAAGGCAAAAAACGATTTAAAACCAGCCATGCAGCACAGCTTACCTGGATTAGGCTGTGCTGTTCAATCTTGAAATCCGTCCAGCAGTTAGTTCAAAAAACGAGTTTGATCAATGAGGAAATGCGTCCTGAAGGTGCCCAGAGGGGCGTTTTTTTCTTCTGAGAGAGCCCAGTCCCGCCCCTTTTTCAGTGCCCAGCCCGCCTTCCTTTTACTTCCTAACCGCCGCCCCCAGCCTGCCACAGCCTCCCCTTCCTCTCCTCCCCCTCCCTCTTGCCGAACGAAGTCTCGCACAGGCGCAGTACCCACTGAGGGCTGCGCCTGTGTGATCAGCAGGAGACTGAGGGCGGCAGCTTCATCTTCGTCACTGGGCATGCGCCGAGCCCAGTGACGTCCGATGCTCGCTCTTCCCTGCTGAGGGAAGAGCGAGCATCGGACGTCACTGGGCTCGGCGCATGCCCAGTGACGAAGATGAAGCTGCCGCCCTCAGTCTCCTGATGATCGCACAGGCGCAGCCCTCAGTGGGTACTGCGCCTGTGCGAGACTTCGTTCGGCAAGAGGGAGGGGGAGGAGAGGAAGGGGAGGCTGTGGCAGGCTGGGGGCGGCGGTTAGGAAGTAAAAGGAAGGCGGGCTGGGCACTGAAAAAGGGGCGGGACTGGGCTCTCTCAGAAGAAAAAAACGCCCCTCTGGGCACCTTCAGGACGCATTTCCTCATTGATCAAACTCGTTTTTTGAACTAACTGCTGGACGGATTTCAAGATTGAACAGCACAGCCTAATCCAGGTAAGCTGTGCTGCATGGCTGGTTTTAAATCGTTTTTTGCCTTAGGGGAGGTGACAGAATCCCTTTAAGCTTTCCAGTGCTTCTCCTCCAATGTCCCCATGGTAACAGTTCCTGTCCTGGCAGTTCAACCACTGGGACGTTTTTAGGACCAGGTGACGCAGATACTTACATCCAGAGCACAGGCACAGGGCAGGAAGGTTTGTGATATTTCGGCAGTGATGACGGTTTGGGTTGTTCTCCTTTAAGGAAAGCTATCCGCCTGTTCCTAGGAGCGCTGCCAGGAGCTAATGGGGGGGGGGGGGGGGGGGGTTGTCCTGACTGGATCCCAGCAGCACTGTGATTATAAAGGGGGGGGGCTTTGATGTGAGCGGAGTGCGGCGCAGACACTTGATTACAGCCCAGTGCTGACGTCAGAGGCGACCTTTACGAGATCTGAGAAAGAATCTGGAGCCGCACAAGGGGCACAAGTGCACACACTCAGGACTTCAGGATGTTCTGGAGTGCTGGATTAGTGGATGTTCTGGACTGCTGGATTAGTGGATGTTCTGGAGTGCTGGATTAGTGGATGTTCTGGACTGCTGGATTAGCGGATGTTCTGGAGTGCTGGATTAGTGGATGTTATGGAGTGCTGAATTAGTGGATGTTCTGGACTGTTGGATTAGTGGATGTTCTGGACTGTTGGATTAGTGGATGTTCTGGATTAGTGGATGTTCTGGAGTTCTGGATTAGTGGATGTTCTGGACTGCTGGATTAGTGGATGTTCTGGACTGCTGGATTAGTGGATGTTCTGGACTGCTGGATTAGTGGATGTTCTGGACTGTGGTATTGCCAGATTAGTGGATGTTCTGGACTGCTGGATTAGTGGATGTTCTGGACTGCTGGATGTTCTGGGCTGCTGGATTAGTAGATGTTCTGGACTGTGGTATTGCCAGATTAGTGGATGTTCTGGCCTGCATTATTACCAGATTAGTGGATTATCCAGAGGATGATCTAGATTGCTGGCATGTCAGATTAGTGGATGTTGTGAGCTGCTGAAGTGCTGGATTAGAGGATGTTCTGGACTGTGGTATTGCCAGATTAGTGGATGTTCTAGACTGCCACATTAGCGGATATTCTAGACTGAAGTATTACAAGATTAGTGGATGTTCTAGACTGCTTTAATGCCTGATTAGTGGATGTTCTGAATTTCTGGGATGCTGGATTAGTGGGTTTTCTGGACTGTCAGATAACTGGATCTTCTGGAATACATGATTATTGGATGTTCCTGATGTAAAGGAGGTCTGACGGCAGATGTAGACGTGTAAACACAAGTCTCTCGTTCCTCTGTGGAGTTTCAGGTGGATTGTTTAAGTCCCCATGACAACCCTTCCTGTCCCATGTTCTGGCAGCTGAGTCCTAAGGTCAGAGGCCGCCCCGATCCCATCTCTTCTTGATCTGCGCTCCGGTTGCTGTGAGACCCAGTTTCTCTAGGACAACAAATGGAGTTTAGGGGCAGGAAGAGTTGTCATAGGAACATCTCCAGAGAAGCTCCTCTGTGATAGGGATTTATCACAACTCTGGGAATACTGTCCTGTGGTCCTGTACCTTAGGGGGGTACACGAGATGTCTCTAGGGGGCGCTCACTTATTTTGGGCCAGAATAATCATAGCCTTGGGGGTGCAGTATTAGACCTTGGAGTACCTGGCTTACCAACCTTGAGGGGATCTGTGCACCCATGTCTCTGTGCACCCATGTCTCTGTGCACCCATGTCTCTGTGGCGCCACCTACAGGTAGCTGCAGCGACACCATTCTGTGGTCAGATCTGCTTCTCTGGGCTGGTGAGGGCGGGGGGAGGCATTGATGTACATGGGAAGTCCCTCTAGGTGGCGCTGCAGAGAGGAATCTACTTTGTGGCAAGAAGTAATGATAACAATGTAACAATCTGCACCGTTACCATGGGAACCATCACTGGGTAACACCACCACTTTAGGGTGAAGGAGAGGAAAGATTTTTGGGATTTTTTTTTTTTACACTTTTTTGTAGCTCGTGGGATAATCTCTGGGGTGTGCTGCAGGGAAATGTGATTACAAGGAACAGGAAAGACTTCAGCAGCGGAAGGAAGCAATGAGAGGGAGGAATGTGTGCGGCTCTGAGGAACGTAACCCCTTCACTGCCTGCTGGGTAACAGGCAGGTTAAAGGCCCCCCCCCGACTAATTCTAGGGAACTCCGGAAAATATGTGTCTGAGCCTTAAAGGGACAGTAATCATCACAGAATGGACTTTACGAAATTAGCAGCAAAGTAATATTAGACTGTATTCTCCTGTCCTACAGTCATCCTCCCCCCTGAAATGGCTGATAACAGGGAGCAATAGACTGTATTCTCCTGTCCTACAGTCATCCTCTCCCCTGAAATGGCTGATAACAGGGAGCAATAGACTGTATTCTCCTGTCCTACAGTCATCCTCTCCCCTGAAATGGCTGATAACAGGGAGCAATAGACTGTATTCTCCTGTCCTATAGTCATCCTCCCCCCTGAAATGGCTGATAACAGGGAGCAATAGACTGTATTCTCCTGTCCTACAGTCATCCTCTCCCCTGAAATGGCTGATAACAGGGGGCAATAGACTGTATTCTCCTGTCCTACAGTCATCCTCTACCCTGAAATGGCCGATAACAGGGGGCAATAGACTGTATTCTCCTGTCCTACAGTCATCCTCTCCCCTGAAATGGCTGATAACAGGGGGCAATAGACTGTATTCTCCTGTCCTACAGTCATCCTCTCCCCTGAAATGGCTGATAACAGGGGCAATAGCCTGTATTCTCCTGTCCTACAGTCATCCTCTCCCCTGAAATGGCCGATAACAGGGGCAATAGACTGTATTCTCCTGTCCTACAGTCATCCTCTACCCTGAAATGGCCGATAACAGGGGGCAATAGACTGTATTCTCCTGTCCTACAGTCATCCTCTCCCCTGAAATGGCTGATAACAGGGGGCAATAGACTGTATTCTCCTGTCCTACAGTCATCCTCTCCCCTGAAATGGCCTGATAACAGGGGCAATAGACTGTATTCTCCTGTCCTACAGTCATCCTCTCCCCTGAAATGGCTGATAACAGGGGGCAATAGACTGTATTCTCCTGTCCTACAGTCAGTCCTCTCCCCTGAAATGGCTGATAACAGGGAGCAATAGACTGTATTCTCCTGTCCTACAGTCATCCTCTCCCCTGAAATGGCTGATAACAGGGAGCAATAGACTGTATTCTCCTGTCCTACAGTCATCCTCTCCCCTGAAATGGCTGATAACAGGGAGCAATAGACTGTATTCTCCTGTCCTACAGTCATCCTCTCCCCTGAAATGGCTGATAACAGGGAGTCAATAGACTGTATTCCTCCTGTCCTACAGTCATCCTCTCCCCTGAAATGGCTGATAACAGGGAGCAATAGACTGTATTCTCCTGTCCTACAGTCATCCTCTCCCCTGAAATGGCTGATAACAGGGGCAATAGACTGTATTCTCCTGTCCTACAGTCATCCTCTCCCCTGAAATGGCTGATAACAGGGGCAATAGACTGTATTCTCCTGTCCTACAGTCATCCTCTCCCCTGAAATGGCTGATAACAGGGGGCAATAGACTGTATTCTCCTGTCCTACAGTCATCCTCTCCCCTGAAATGGCTGATAACAGGGGGCAATAGACTGTATTCTCCTGTCCTACAGTCATCCTCTCCCCTGAAATGGCTGATAACAGGGGCAATAGACTGTATTCTCCTGTCCTACAGTCATCCTCTCCCCTGAAATGGCTGATAACAGGGGGCAATAGACTGTATTCTCCTGTCCTACAGTCATCCTCTCCCCTGAAATGGCTGATAACAGGGGCAATAGACTGTATTCTCCTGTCCTACAGTCATCCTCTCCCCTGAAATGGCTGATAACAGGGGGCAATAGACTGTATTCTCCTGTCCTACAGTCATCCTCTCCCCTGAAATGGCTGATAACAGGGGCAATAGACTTGTATTCTCCTGTCCTACAGTCATCCTCTCCCCTGAAATGGCTGATAACAGGGAGCAATAGACTGTATTCTCCTGTCCTACAGTCATCCTCTCCCCTGAAATGGCTGATAACAGGGAGCAATAGACTGTATTCTCCTGTCCTACAGTCATCCTCTCCCCTGAAATGGCTGATAACAGGGAGCAATAGACTGTATTCTCCTGTCCTACAGTCATCCTCTCCCCTGAAATGGCTGATAACAGGGAGCAATAGACTGTATTCTCCTGTCCTACAGTCATCCTCTCCCCTGAAATGGCTGATAACAGGGAGCAATAGACTGTATTCTCCTGTCCTACAGTCATCCTCTCCCCTGAAATGGCTGATAACAGGGAGCAATAGACTGTATTCTCCTGTCCTACAGTCATCCTCTCCCCTGAAATGGCTGATAACAGGGAGCAATAGACTGTATTCTCCTGTCCTACAGTCATCCTCTCCCCTGAAATGGCTGATAACAGGGAGCAATAGACTGTATTCTCCTGTCCTACAGTCATCCTCTCCCCTGAAATGGCTGATAACAGGGAGCAATAGACTGTATTCTCCTGTCCTACAGTCATCCTCTCCCCTGAAATGGCTGATAACAGGGAGCAATAGACTGTATTCTCCTGTCCTACAGTCATCCTCTCCCCTGAAATGGCTGATAACAGGGGGCAATAGACTGTATTCTCCTGTCCTACAGTCATCCTCTCCCCTGAAATGGCTGATAACAGGGGGCAATAGACTGTATTCTCCTGTCCTACAGTCATCCTCTCCCCTGAAATGGCTGATAACAGGGGGCAATAGACTGGATTATCCTGTCCTACAGTCATCCTCTCCCCTGAAATGGCTGATAACAGGGGGCAATAGACTGTATTCTCCTGTCCTACAGTCATCCTCTCCCCTGAAATGGCTGATAACAGGGGGCAATAGACTGTATTCTCCTGTCCTACAGTCATCCTCTCCCCTGAAATGGCTGATAACAGGGAGCAATAGATGTATTCTCCTGTCCTACAGTCATCCTCTCCCCTGAAATGGCTGATAACAGGGGGCAATAGACTGTATTCTCCTGTCATCCTCTCCCCTGAAATGGCTGATAACAGGGGCAATAGACTGTATTCTCCTGTCCTACAGTCATCCTCTCCCTGAAATGGCTGATAACAGGGAGCAATAGACTGTATTCCTCCTGTCCTACAGTCATCCTCCCCCCTGAAATGGCTGATAACAGGGAGCAATAGATTGTATTCTCCTGTCCTACAGTCATCCTCTCCCCTGAAATGGCTGATAACAGGGGGCAATAGACTGTATTCTCCTGTCCTACAGTCATCCTCTCCTCTGTAATGGCTGATAACAGGAGGCAATAGACTGTATTCTCCTGTCCTACAGTCATCCTCTCCCCTGAAATGGCTGATAACAGGGAGCAATAGACTGTATTCTCCTGTCCTACAGTCGTCCTCTCTGAAATGGCTGATAACAGGGGGCAATAGACTGTATTCTCCTGTCCTACAGTCATCCTCTCCCCTGAAATGGCTGATAACAGGGGGCAATAGACTGTATTCTCCTGTCCTACAGTCATCCTCTCCCCTGAAATGGCTGATAACAGGGGGCAATAGACTGTATTCTCCTGTCCTACAGTCATCCTCTCCCCCTGAAATGGCTGATAACAGGGGGCAATAGACTGTATTCTCCTGTCCTACAGTCATCCTCTCCCCTGAAATGGCTGATAACAGGGGCAATAGACTGTATTCTCCTGTCCTACAGTCATCCTCTACCCTGAAATGGCTGATAACAGGGGGCAATAGACTGTATTCTCCTGTCCTACAGTCATCCTCTCCCCTGAAATGGCTGATAACAGGGAGCAATAGACTGTATTCTCCTGTCCTACAGTCATCCTCTCCCCTGAAATGGCTGATAACAGGGGGCAATAGACTGTATTCTCCTGTCCTACAGTCATCCTCTCCCTCTGAAATGGCTGATAACAGGGGGCAATAGACTGTATTCTCCTGTCCTACAGTCATCCTCTCCCCTGAAATGGCTGATAACAGGGGGCAATAGACTGTATTCTCCTGTCCTACAGTCATCCTCTCCCCTGAAATGGCTGATAACAGGGGGCAATATAATGTATTCTCCTGTCCTACAGTCATCCTCCCCCCTGAAATGGCTGATAACAGGGGGCAATAGACTGTATTCTCCTGTCCTACAGTCATCCTCTCCCCTGAAATGGCTGATAACAGGGGCAATAGACTGTATTCTCCTGTCCTACAGTCATCCTCTACCCTGAAATGGCTGATAACAGGGGGCAATAGATTGTATTCTCCTGTCCTACAGTCATCCTCTCCCCTGAAATGGCTGATAACAGGGGGCAATAGACTGTATTCTCCTGTCCTACAGTCATCCTCTCCCCTGAAATGGCTGATAACAGGGGGCAATAGACTGTATTCTCCTGTCCTACAGTCATCCTCTCCCCTGAAATGGCTGATAACAGGGGGCAATAGACTGTATTCTCCTGTCCTACAGTCATCCTCTCCCCTGAAATGGCTGATAACAGGGGGCAATAGACTGTATTCTCCTGTCCTACAGTCATCCTCTCCCCTGAAATGGCTGATAACAGGGGGCAATAGACTGTATTCTCCTGTCCTACAGTCATCTTCTCCCCTGAAATGGCTGATAACAGGGGGCAATAGTCTGCATTCTCCTGTCCTACAGTTACTTTCTCTATGGGGCTGTCATGTCCCTTTAACTTCTTTCTTTTCCAAATCTCAGTCAAAACCCAAAGATTCTTCCTGAATATGTAAGACTTTCCTTGGCCCCAAACTGTACAAACAACAAACCGCCAAATATCACATCCTAACGTGTATAACCGCTCAGAGTGAGAGCATGGCAAATAACTATTAGTGTGGGCAGGAGTAATCATGCCCGAGAACTTCAAAGATCCCATCGACATCCTGCACCTGGGAGACTCCGATGCCAACATCCCATGATCTGTACAAAAGCTGACAATAACAGAAATCAAGCGCCATCAACAGTATTATATCAGTTATATTCTTGTACATAGGAGCAGTATTATAGTAGTTATATTCTTGTACATAGGAGCAGTATTATAGTAGTTATATTCTTGTACATTGGAGCAGTATTATAGTAGTTATATTCTTGTACATAGGAGCAGTATTATAGTAGTTATATTCTTGTACATAGGAGGCAGTATTATAGTAGTTATATTCTCGTACATAGGAGCAGTAGTATAGTAGTTATATTCTTGTACATAGGAGCAGTATTATAGTAGTTATATTCTTGTACATAGGAGGCAGTATTATAGTAGTTATATTCTTGTACATAGGAGGCAGTGTTATAGTAGTTATATTCTTGTACATAGGAGCAGTAGTATAGTAGTTATATTCTTGTACATAGAAGCAGTATTATAGTAGTTATATTCTTGTACATAGGCGGCAGTATTATAGTAGTTATATTCTTGTTTATAGGAGGCAGTATTATAGTAGTTATATTCTTGTATATAGGAGCAGTATTATAGTAGTTATATTCTTGTACATAGGAGCAGTATTATAGTATTTATATTCTTGTACATAGGAGCAGTATTATAGTAGTTATATTCTTGTATATAGGAGCAGTATTATAGTAGTTATATTCTTGTACATAGGAGGCAGTATTATAGTAGTTATATTCTTGTACATAGGAGCAGTATTATAGTATTTATATTCTTGTACATAGGGGCAGTATTGTATTAGTTATATTCTTGTAAATAGGAACAGTATTATAGTAGTTATATTCTTGTACAGAGGAGCAGTATTATAGTTTTTATATTCTTGTACATAGGAGGCAGTATTATATCAGTTATATTCTTGTACATAGGAGCAGTATTATAGTAGTTATATTTTTGTACATAGGTGCAGTATTTTAGTAGTTATATTCTTGTACATAGGGGAAGTATTATAGTAGTTATATTCTAGTACATAGGAGCAGTATTATAGTAGTTATATTCTTGTACATAGGAGGTTGTATTATAGTAGTTATATTCTTGTACATAGGAGGCAGTATTATAGTAGTTATATTCTTATACATAGGAGGCAGTATTATAGTAGTTATATTCTTGTACATAGGGGCAGTATTGTATTAGTTATATTCTTGTAAATAGGAACAGTATTATAGTAGTTATATTCTTGTACAGAGGAGCAGTATTATAGTTGTTATATTCTTGTACATAGGAGGCAGTATTATATCAGTTATATTCTTGTACATAGGAGCAGTATTATAGTAGTTATATTCTTGTACATAGGAGCAGTATTATAGTAGTTATATTCTTGTACATAGGAGGCAGTATTATAGTAGTTATATTCTTGTACATAGGGGGAGTATTTTATTATTTATATTCTTGTAAATAGGAGAAGTATTATAGCAGTTATATTCTTGTTTATAGGAGGCAGTATTATAGTAGTTATATTCTTGTATATAGGAGCAGTATTATAGTAGTTATATTCTTGTACATAGGAGCAGTATTATAGTATTTATATTCTTGTACATAGGAGCAGTATTATAGTAGTTATGTTCTTGTACATAGGAGGCATTATTATAGTAGTTATATTCTTGTACATAGGAGCAGTATTATAGTAGTTATATTCTTGTACATAGGAGACAGTATTATAGTAGTTATATTCCTGTACATAGGAGCAGTATTATAGTAGTTATATTCTTGTACATAGGAGCAGTATTATAGTATTTATATTCTTGTACATAGGAGCAGTATTATAGTAGTTATATTCTTGTACATAGGAGGCAGTATTATAGTAGTTATATTCCTGTACATAGGAGCAGTATTATAGTAGTTATATTCTTGTACATAGGAGCAGTATTATAGTATTTATATTCTTGTACATAGGAGCAGTATTATAGTAGTTATATTCTTGTACATAGGAGCAGTATTATAGTAGTTATATTCTTGTACATAGGAGCAGTATTATAGTAGTTATATTCTTGTACATAGGAGACAGTATTATAGTAGTTATATTCCTGTACATAGGAGCAGTATTATAGTAGTTATATTCTTGTACATAGGAGCAGTATTATAGTAGTTATATTCTTGTACATAGGAGGCAGTATTATAGTAGTTATATTCTTGTACATAGGAGCAGTATTATAGTAGTTATATTCTTGTACATAGGAGCAGTATTATAGCAGTTATATTCTTGTACATAGGAGCAGTATTATAGTAGTTATATTCTTGTACATAGGAGGCAGTATTATAGTAGTTATATTCTTGTACATAGGAGGCAGTATTATAGTAGTTATATTCTTGTACATAGGAGCAGTATTATAGTAGTTATATTCTTGCACATAGGAGCAGTATTATAGCAGTTATATTCTTGTACATAGGAGCAGTATTATAGTAGTTATATTCTTGTACATAGGAGCAGTATTATAGTAGTTATATTCTTGTACATAGGAGCAGTATTATAGTAGTTATATTCTTGTACATAGGAGACAGTATTATAGTAGTTATATTCCTGTACATAGGAGCAGTATTATAGTATTTATATTCTTGTACATAGGAGCAGTATTATAGTAGTTATATTCTTGTACATAGGAGCAGTATTATAGTAGTTATATTCTTGTACATAGGAGCAGTATTATAGTAGTTATATTCCTGTACATAGGAGCAGTATTATAGTAGTTATATTCTTGTACATAGGAGCAGTATTATAGTAGTTATATTCTTGTACATAGGAGCAGTATTATAGTAGTTATATTCTTGTACATAGGAGCAGTATTATAGTAGTTATATTCTTGTACATAGGAGGCAGTATTATAGTAGTTATATTCTTGTACATAGGAGGCAGTATTATAGTAGTTATATTCTTGTACATAGGAGGCAGTATTATAGTAGTTATATTCTTGTACATAGGAGTCAGTATTATAGTAGTTATATTCTTGTACATAGGAGGCAGTGTTATAGTAGTTTTATATTTGTAAAATGTAGATTCCCGTCAATTGTATACCTTATCTGTTGCCGTCATATTCCTATTTGATGTTTATCGGACATCTATGTCTGGATATGGAATTTTCTTCTGAATCTGCTCCATTATACATCAATATTAGAGGGACTCTGGAGATGTAGTAATCCCCCTTTGTCAGTAATAATTATATTCACTTATCTATCAATTTTCTTTAGATTTTAGCTCAAAAATGGAAACTATTTCATAGAATAGATGTTTAGCTTCTTGGAAACTTTGTGTTTTTTCTTTGATTTGTCCTTTTCTTCTTTGTTTAAAATCATTGGAAACTATATTTCTTTTGGACTCGATCCTGTATTTTTGACTCGAGAAATATTGAATCGTTCCTTTAAAAATAACAAATTAAATTGAAATGTTTGCTCATTCCCCTGTTCTGCTGAATGGAAAGTATCTATAGCAATGTCATCCTGAGCTTTCAGATTCATTAATAGAATCCTATAATTTAGACAAAGCTGTAAGAGGCGGCACTGGGTGGTATATGTAAGGCTGTGCAGAAAGCTGGGTGTCACTGCCTCTGGATATTGTAATGGTTTTTACTATTGTTTCCTGACATCTGACACAGATACAGTTTTCACAGTCGGGAACTCTGCTGATACATTGTAACATCCACTCACCTGTAGGAGAGGGGGCTCATCAGGACTTTATGTCTGCGTGATGTAAAGAGGAACATTGCCATTCAAATACAGCAAGCAGAAATGTACGAAAAACAAAATGACACATTTTTAGATAGTTTCTTTACTTCATTGCTATTATGTATAGAATTATGACAATATGTGATGCCATTGGTGTGGGGGAAGGGAGGCACAAGAATAGTTTTTCCCCTTAAATAGAATTTACTAGAGATGTTCACTCCGCTGATGTACAGAGGTCAGAGCCCCGTCCCCCCTGAACCTGGTGGGCACCCCGGCCCTTGTGCTCATCACTGCCCTGTAATATGTACACTCACCTAAAGAATTATTAGGACCACCATACTAATACGGTGTTGGACCCCCTTTAGCCTTCATTCTACGCGGCATTGATCCCACAAGGTGCTGATAGCATCTGTAGAAATGTTGGCCCATATTGATAGGATAGCATCTTGCAGTTGATGGAGATTTGAGGGCTGCACATCCAGGGCACGAAGCTCCCGTTCCACCACATCCCAAAGATGCTCTATTGGGTTGAGATCTGGTGACTGTGGGGCCATTTTAGTACAGTGACCTCATTGTCATGTTCAAGAAACCAATTTGAAATGATTGGAGCTTTGTGACATGGTGCATTATCCTGCTGGAAGTAGCCATCAGAGGATGGGTACATGGTGGTCATGAAGGGATGGACATGGTCAGAAACAATGCTCAGGTAGCCCGTGGCATTTAAACGATGGCCAATTGGCACTAAGGGGCCTAAAGTGTGCCCAGAAAACATCCCCCACACCATTACACCACCACCACCAGCCTGCACAGTGGTAACAAGGCATGATGGACACATGTTCTCATTCTCTACCATTTGAATGTCTCAACAGAAATCGAGACTCATCAGACCAGGCAACATTTTTCCAGTCTTCAACAGTCCAATTTTGGTGAGCTCGTGCAAATTGTAGCCTCTTTTTCCTATTTGTAGTGGAGATGAGTGGTACCCGGTGGGGTCTTCTGCTGTTGTAGCCCATCCGCCTCAAGGTTGTGCGTGTTGTGGCTTCACAAATGCTTTGCTGCAGACCTCGGTTGTAACGAGTGGTTATTTCAGTCAACGTTGCTCTTCTATCAGCTTGAATCAGTCGGCCATTCTCCTCTGACCTCCAGCATCAACAAGGCATTTTCGCCCACAGGACGGCCGCATACTGGATGTTTTTCCCTTTTCACACCATTCTTTGTAAACCCTAGAAATGGTTGTGCGTTAAAATCCCAGTAACTGAGCAGATTGTGAAATACTCCGACCGGCCCGTCTGGCACCAACAACCATGCCACGCTCAAAATTGCTTAAATCACCTTTCTTTCCCATTCTGACATTCAGTTTGGAGTTCAGGAGATTGTCTTGACCAGGACCACAACCCTACAAGCATCGAAGCCACTGCCATGTGATTGGTTGACTAGATAATCGCATTAATGAGAAATAGTACAGGTGTTCCTAATAATTCTTTAGGTGAGTGTATATCTTCCGGGAAGCAGCGCGGTGTGTAATGATCAGAAGAATCCCGAGTCAGCTCCTGAAACACCTTACAAAGCAGCGACTCGTGGCTCCCACCTCCACCTCCAGATGTGAGATGCTGATATTAAAGGGGTATTCTCACCTTGCAGTATGGTCAGGGCATTGTCCTGCTGAAAGAGGCCACTGCCATTAGGGGGCACTACTGCCTGTCTGTACAATGTTTAGGTAGGTGGCACATTTCAACATCTACATGATGCCAGGACCCAAAGTTTCCAGCAGAACATTACCCAGAGCATCACATTGTCTTCACCCATTTATCTTCTTTCCGTAGTGCACCTGGTGCCATCTCTTCCCCAGGTTAGTAATGCACACACACTCCCACTGCCTGCCCATATAATGTGACCTGATTCATCAGACCAGGCTGCTTTCTTCCCATAGTGCACTTGGAGCCACCTCCTCCTCGGGTAAGTGACGCATATAGACTAGTGTTGATCACGAATATTTGAATTTCGAATTTTTATCGCGAATATAGGTACTTCGAAAATTCGCGAATATTTAGAATATAGTGATATATATTCATCATTTCGAATATTCAATTTTTTTTTTTATCAGTACACATGATCCCTCCCTGCTTCTAGCTTGTGGGCCAATAAGAAGGCTGCAGTATATTTGACTTTAGGAGTAGTGTTGTTTGCAAATTTTCGTAATGCAAAATTTTTTTGCGAAATTTTATTTTTCAACTTACAACTATTAGACAAATATTATAGCCCTATATTAGCTAAATTGATCTATGTTAGTTTTTTTCTCGAATATTCGCTATATTGCTATAACTTAGTTTTTTCGAATATTTGTAATATATTCTAAAACAAGAATATATAGCAATATAGCGAATATTCGAAAAAAAACTAATATAGAGCAATTTAGCTAATATAGTGCTATAATCTTCTTTGTCTAATAGTTGTAATTTTTTTCTCATCTGCAGTTCAGATTGGAAAAAAATTACAACTATATATATAAAAAAAAGATTATAGCGCTATATTAGCTAAATTGCTCTATATTAGTTTTTTTTCGAATATTCGCTATATTGCTATATATTCTTGTTTTAGAATATATTACGAATATTTGAAAAAAACGAAGTTATAGCAAAATATGGAATATTCAAAAAATAAACTAATATAGAGCAATTTAGCTAATATAGGGCTATAATGTTTGTCTAATAGTTGTAAGTTGAAAAATTCACAATAAAAATTCGCATATTACACGATCATTACCTTGCCGATTTTTCTAGTAAAAAAAAAATCGTAGAATATAACGAATATTCGAATTTACGAATATTCGACAAATATTCTACAAAATATTCACGAAATATCGCGAATTATCGCAAATTCGAATATGACCCCTGCCGCTCATCACTAATATAGACCCGGCCGTCCATGTGACGTAACGTGATTCATCAGACCAGGGGCGGACACAGGCAGCAAAGGATGTACCTGCCCCCCCCCCCCCCCCAAACCACACATAGAAATATAAACATACATGTGCAAATAAAAGACATCTTGTGAATATGTTTACAATATGGATATATATTCTTTTCACACTAGGTCGCGCCTCTATCTCTGCCCAAAGCATAACTATACACACCCAGTCCCCTTAATGCCCCCACATAGTAATGTTTCCCCCTTTGTGCCAGTACATAGTAGTTATGACCGGATATGTGCCCCCTCACAGTAGTCATGTTCAGATATGTGCCCCCTCACAGTAGTTATGTCCAGATATGTGCCCCCTCACAGTAGTTATGTCCAGATATGTGCCCCCTCACAGTAGTTATGTCCAGATATGTGCCCCCTCACAGTAGCTATGTCCAGATATGTGCCCCCTCACAGTAGTAATGTCCAGATATGTGCCCCCTCACAGTAGTAATGTCCAGATATGTGCCCCCTCACAGTAGTTATGTCCAGCATATTGAGGTGCATAACCCTAACCCTAACCCTTGTAATGGTAAGGAGATTTTACAATCGGCGCATGCGCAGTGTGAGGGTAAGGAGAAAAGACCGTCAGATCTCCTTACCCCTGATGGCGCACGAGTCAGACCATGCTGACTTCTTCTCATCGTGCCATCTTTTCCCCAAATAAGTGATGCCTTCCACGTGATGTAACGTGATTCATCAGACCAGGGGGTCTTCTTCCCATAATGCACCTGGTGCCATATTTTACCCATATACAGTAAGTGAGGCACACACACCCGGCCCTCCACAGGATGCAATGTGATTCATCAGACCAGGCCGCCTTCTCCTATTGCTCCATGTCCAGCTCTGATGCTCATGTCCCTATTGTAGACATGGGGATTCCCTCCGGTCTGCGGGTACACAGCAGGATGTGATGTCCTGTGTGTCCTGACACCTTTCTATCCTCACCAGCAGGAACGTTGTCAGAGGTTTGCTCTACAGTAGTTCTTCGGTGGGATTAGACCAGCCTTCACCCCGGCATTGGTTCCCGATTGCCCTTCTTTTGACCACTTTTGATAGATACTAAAACCCGCTCAAGACTGACTGTTCTGGAGATGCTCTGACCCAGTTGTCTACACATCACAATTTCTTCCCCGGGTCCTTTTCTTTGCTTTCAACACATCAAATTCAAGAACTGACGGTTCACATGCTGCCTAATATTTAATAAGACATACGTTCCCCAGTTCTCGGTTTTAATGTTATGGCTGATCGGTGTACATGCCGTGATAAGAACAAATCTTTTCTGTAATATTTTCTATTTCCTTTTGGTCAACGAGCAGCAGAATGAAATGTTCCATCTCCATATACCCCGGCAAACAAGAGACTCCTAGGATACAATAATCAGTCCCATCCAGACCATAGAAATCTCCTTAGCAGCTTCTTCCCATCACATGAATATCTCGAGTTCCCTCTGCTGATTTCATTAGCATATGCAAGGAGGGAATTAGCGACAACAGCCTCCATAAATAGCCGCACAGAGACATCATTCATCATGTAACCGAGCTTGGTCCAAGCAATGTGAAGCCAGAAGCTTCTGCAGCTCAACATGGCGGCGGGATGAGGACGGAGGGGCCAAAAAGTCCAAAAATCATAGGAATTAGACAGCTGTTCTTGTCGAGTGGAAGCTTCTCTAAAGGGAATTGAAATAAATCCCAAAACCATAAGTAGGAAAAAAGAGACCTGCTCGAGGAACCGCTACGGGGTGGATTTGATGCCTTGTAGTCTAGTCTTCTGATAATGTCCTCCCCACATATTGTACTTCCTGCTTTCTTATTTTTGGTTATTTCTACTGGCTTTATGTTCTTGGTGGAGATATGGAGTTTCTACTAAAAGTGAATAGAAATTCTAATATGGATATGGTGGAATAGGAACCGCTGTGGGGTTTGACTTGACCCCTTTTTAATGACAAGTGGCAAAAGTGAAATAAAAATTTAAAATATTGTAAATTGTTCCATGCCTCCCCCCCAAAATTAAAAATATTTGATGGTTTACTTCCCTCGCCACTTTTCAAAAAGTGTCATGAGAATACTAAGTTGCAATTTTTAGTGCTAATACGTTGAGTTCCAAAATTTGCAACTATAATATGTCAAACAACTGCCATAAAATGGATATTAATCAGGGGGGGGGGGGGGGGGGCACATGGACAGGCAAAGATGTGCCTAATTTATGAGAGGTGTGGGCATTTTAATAAATTTGGCACATGTGAAGCTGCAGTCAGTAAATTGTGTCCAGATGATTGGAGTGAATTGCACCAAATTTTTTAAAAGGTACAATCTGGCCGATTTTCTCGATCTAAAAGTCAGAAA
This sequence comes from Bufo gargarizans, assembly GCF_014858855.1. Classification (NCBI taxonomy): domain Eukaryota; kingdom Metazoa; phylum Chordata; class Amphibia; order Anura; family Bufonidae; genus Bufo; species Bufo gargarizans. The sequence continues at coordinate 8,599,610 of NC_058082.1, forward strand.
ATGGAATCTGCACAATGATTTGGCAAAACTTTGCAAAATTTTCACATTTTTCTATCTGTGAACTGTGTTCACTTCTGGATACACACTCTGTGTGGGGGCGTTATTTACTGGCCTCGTGACAGGACCTCGTGGCACACAGCGTAATAAACCCTCCTAATGACGTGAGGTCCTGTAGCAGGAGCAGAGTTCCGGACCGGGAAAAAACGCTCCCACACGGAGTGTGTATCTCGGAGTGAACACGCTTGTCTGAAACTGGCCTCATATTAATGTTCCCGATGTGATGTCACACCTGTGCTGTCTGCTCTTACCCAATCAAATACCTACCCTGCTGCTCCCTCTCCCCTCTCACAGCATGAACACTCAGAGAGAGATGGAGAGAAGCTTCAGCTGCATCCCCCTCCTCCCTGTCCTTACTATATCAGACTAGATAGATTTTCCCAAATTTTGACAGATTTTTGCAAAAAAAACAAAAAAAACACCCTGTCGATAGTGAGTAGTAGTAATAAAGGCCTCCAGGCATCTTTGTACTTCTATTAAACCCAAAGACAGGGTGCAATAGAAAAACGCTGTGAGCACAATGCACTGCAATACAGAAGCACTGCAGTGCACTGTACAAGTGATCACAGGTTCAAGTCCCCAGGTGGGTCAAAAAGTGCAAAAATTTTGATAGCGTTCTTAAAAATATAAAAAAACATAAATACTAAAAATGAGACAACAAGAAACATTTGCCCATTTTTGGTCACCTAGAATAAAATGTGATCAAAAAGCGATATGTAAACACAAAATGGTACCAATTAAAACTACAGCTCACCCTGCCTAAAAAAAAAAAGCCCTCACACAGCTCTGTAGATGAAAGAAAAGAAAAAAATATGGTGATGCAAAAAAAGTTTTTAAAAACTATTTTTAAAAGTCGAAAAACATAATAAAAACAAATTTGGTACCGCCATAATCGTACTGACCCACCAGAATTAAGGTTGTCATTTTTAGCGCATTGTGAATGCCCTAAAACTAACCTCACAAAAAAATGGCAGAATTGTTTTTTTTTTTCCAATTTCACCCCATAAAGTATTTCCCCATACTACAAAATAAGACAGTAAATGAAATGGTGTCATTCAAACAAATACAACTTCTCCCGCAAACAAATGAGCGATGTAAATGAAAATATGAAAAAAAATTGAAAAAAATCAAAAATTAGCCCATTATTTAAAGGGGATGCATACTAGCCATCTCCATCCACTGGACAACAGACCGAGCTACAAGATAACAGCCGATCGGGGGGGGGGGGGGGTTGGGGTCCTGGGTGAGGATTGTAAAAGGCCATGCATACATCCTTTGAGGGGTTAATCTCGGATATCACGGAGCTGATTAGTCTTTTACAATTTTTGCTCATTTAAAAAATTACCTGAGGTTTTCTTCGCCGTAATGGATTTCATTAGAAGACATTATTGACGGCTGAAACATCCGGCGTTGATGTTCAGAGCCGCGGCCTGCGGGTATTACCAGTTATATGAAGGGAATTAGCAGCCAAAACACCCAGAATTCCAGTCCCCCCCCTCCCTTAGTGATGCCGCTGACACAATCCAGATACAAGAATTAAGAAATAGATTTACAGAAAATACACATTTTTAATTTCTTTTTTAAATTTATTTTAAAAGAGGTATCTCCCAGGGAAGGAGAACCATCTCGCCAGCGCCACCTTGTGGAAGTGTGTCCCAATGAGTCAGAGTCCGACCTTGTAACAAGCCTTGGGACATGAAGAGGGAAAATAATTAAGCCAAGTATCCAGCTTGGCTATATGTGGCTAGATGATAAGTTGTTACTCTGGGATAACCCTGTTAAAGGGGTGGTCCGAGTTATGTAAAAAAATAAAAAAAAAAAAAAATTATAAAGCAGTCTAAATCTGAAGGTCAGCACTATATACATAAGCTACGCAAGTTTTAGGCAAAAAAATAATTAAAAAAAATAGATATTTCCTCCTTTCCCTATTTTTGTCCTGGCCCTTTGTTGACATGCAGTTGCAGAGCTGTAACAACAATCTCTCAGGTTTTCCTCATACATATTTGTGGGTGTCTGCCTTTCTCCTTCCCTTGCTCTGCAAAGGGAATGAATACAATTGCTGCCCTGTCTGCAGTCTGAGTGCTGGGATACTCATGTTGTATGTGTAGGACTACAAGGCCCAGCTGTACTGTACAATGACATTGCTGATACACATGGGATTTTCTGCCTACTTGTTCTTCTGCAATACTCTGTGGACACTTCCTCACAGCCAGCAAAGGAGTATAGAGGAGAGAACTCCTCCGGTCTGTCAGCTCTGTGTCTGCAGGGTGAGGAGGGAGTCAAGTGCAGTGGTGCAAGCACATTTATATGCCGTACGCCAATATATGATTTAATGACAGAAGAAAAATATTTGTATTTTTCCGAAACATCTAAAATAAATTAGCATATACTCTTGATTAAAAAAAATCCTCCCATGCAGACCTAAGTGTCTCTATGGTTACAGACTACAAGCAAGCCTGGTGTAGTCTGATCCAGCAGCCTGCTGTAGTCTGATCCTGCGCTAGACTGGCTGCAGGATCGGACTATACCGGGCTGCAGGATCAGGCTACACAGGGCTGAAGGATCGGACTACACCGGGCTGCAGTATCAGACTATGGGCTGCAGGATCGGACTACACCGGGCTGCAGGATCGGACTACACCGGGCTGCAGGATCGGACTACACCGGGCTGCAGGATCGGACTACACCGGGCTGCAGGATCGGACTACACCGGGCTGCAGGATCGGACTACACCGGGCTGCAGGATCGGACTACACCGGGCTGCAGGATCGGACTACACCGGGCTGCAGGATCGGACTACACCGGGCTGCAGGATCGGACTACACCGGGCTGCAGGATCGGACTACACCGGGCTGCAGGATCAGACTACAATGGGCTTGCTTGTAGTCTGTAACCAAGGAGACGCATAAGTATGCATTGGAGAGGTGAACTGTAGGAGGAAAATTATTTCATTTCCTTTAGATGCATTAGAGCCATAAAAACATGGTTACAAAAGTCTGCACACCCTTCAAATATCCTGATATAGCAGGTTTTCAGTACAATTTATTTGGAAGAGTGTGTGAGGTTTTTGCAAAAATAATTAACATTTTAATATTTTCTTTTCCAATTTTAAATTTTTGAAGTATAATTGTTTTTTGCTCGTCCGTTCAGTCACCGGCAGAGGCTTGAACAGCTGCTCGGAAAAGCTGCCAGCAGTACCTCGGGAGCGGCCAGCGGCTTCTCCTCTGGAGTAGACCTCCTATGATTTATAAGATTCTCGTGGTCAGAACTTCTGCCAAGTCGGAGAATTCACTGGGAGATCAGAATGGAGGAATACAGCAGTGGTCTCCAGCCTGAAGCCCTCCAGCTCTTGTGACACTACAACTCCCAACATGCGCTGATAGCCTGCAGCTGTATTCTGTGATGTAACTACCATTCCCAGCATGCCCTCTACCTTTGTAGAACTACATCTCCCATCATAGCCTGACAAACTTGAGATTTTTGCTACAGTTCCAAAGCTGCATGCTGGGAGTTATAGTTCTATGCTTCAGGATGGAGATCCCTGGTCTACATTTTCGTAACGCACACTATTATTTTAACTCTAAAAACGCTGCTCGCCGCTGTAATTTCCACCCTTTGCTCGCCCTCCTGCAGCTCTAGTCTCTTCCCTTTGCGCAGGTGGGCAGTGGCTCGTCCCATGTGACCATCAAGCACCTGCATCTCCCAGGAGTCTTTGCAGTCAGCTCTTGTTAACCCTTTCCTGCCTTGCATAAAAAGGAGGATTGTGGTATCGGCAGACTGGGTCTGATTATTGCAGATAAAAAAAATAAAAATAAAAAATCGCTCCACCAGAATTGGGGAGATGAAGCTGCACGTCTCTAGGGACACCTTAGGAGTATCATAGCAATAGGCTAGGCTGTAATATCTCACATCTGCCTGTAGAGGGCAGCTAAACTCCCTAACAGGATCCCAAGTATCCACTAAACTACCCCAGGGGTAAGAGTGTAATCTGCTGCCATGATGCCACGTGAGGGTCACATGACACACTAAAAAAGGAATTTTCCTGTACCCTAGTCTTAAAGGAGCCCTAAGGAACCCAGGGCCGGTCTTGTAGAAATCTCAGGGAGAACAGAAGGATTAGCTTCCTCCGGATCTCCGCTAGCAGACAGAGCAGTGGGGGAGGGCTGCTGCTCCAGCCAGTTACCTTACAGCCAGTCACAGGAGGAGATGGAGGAAATATGTGAATTTTTAAACATTTTTTATTTATATTTTATATTTTCAAACGGGATGAAAATGAACTTTACAACTACCGGACTGGTGAATCTCGAAACGCAGAGGAATATATTGATCTCATCCAATTTCTGATCTATCCTCCAGGGTGCTATTACTTTTGCAACAGCATTTTTTTTCCCGCCTACTCTATTGACCTATTTGTCATGGGAGGTGGACGTCTCCATATTGGAAGCTGCTCCGGCTCTGGGTCGTATGCTCTGGGGATCTCCGTGGACTCATTACTGAGCGTATTGATAATCCGTCATCGCTCTGGGCGGCTTCCAAGGCAGCGCTAAGAGGTCGGCTCGCTCCACAGTCTGCCAATGCAATGCTGAAACGCGTTACTACCTAAGAGTAATATCTGCTTCTCGGGCTTACTCATCACTTCTCCAGCCTCCCAGGGATTCATTTATCATTGCATTATATCCAAGGAGTGAAGAAGTCTAAACTGGCCTTAAAGGGATCTGTGTTTCCTTAGTCTGTGCTGATGAACTCCTTATTATTATAGCAAGATATTAGCACAGACTAAGGAAACACAGATCCCTTTAAGGCCAGTTTAGATTTCTTCACTCCTCTGAGGTCTGTTTTCTGATACACAGCTCCAAATGCCCTGCATAGACAGCTACATGATAAAATGTTGCTACCTGCAGCCACCACTAGGGGGAGCTCACTGCATACATTGATGTCAATAATAACAGTATGCAATGAGCTCCCTCTAGTGGTGGCTGCCGGTAGACTGAATATTACCATGTAACTCTATGCAGGGGATTTGGTGCTCTGTGTCAGAACAAAAAGGCTGTTATGTCTCCTGTTTTTTTTCACCCTTTCTTCCCTTAAGTGCTGGAGCCAGACAATGCTGCACAGATGAGTAAGCGAGCGGTGAATACACCCCTTGATTTGTCCTATATGGATAAATCTGCCACATATCTGGTCCCTGAGTCATAATGCGCACAGTCAGCACTGCTGTAATCAGCCAGCTACATAATGCAGCAGGCTGCACGTCATGTGCAACTCTCATCATCCTCACTATTAGAGGCGCAGATAAAAGCCTCACTGAGCGCCAGTTCACTCCTGAGGTTTTGCGGCAGTTGTCGGTGATTTTATTTCCATATTATTTCTTAAAGGTAATTGCTGATTGGACGCAGAGGGTGCGAGGGGCAATCACTGAGGAGATGGTCATGGAACTGACTGGTGGCAGCAGTGAGGAGGCAGCATCATGTGGAAATATGTAGGTAGCGTATGGTATAGTGGTTCTATTTATGCACAGCATGGCGGTAATATTTGGGCTCAGTACAGTGCAATTATTGGGGCACACTTGATTTGGACACGGTATAGATACATTATCTATAATTCATATAATTTTGTGAGCATTGCATAGAAGTAATACTTGTCACTGTATGGCGGTATTATTTAGGCATGGCTTGATGGTGGTATTATTAAGGCACTTCCTGGCAGCAACATGTGGATATTGTATGGTACACATGAGATATTGTTAGGATACAACATAATATTATTATTATTTGGTCGCTGTATGCTGGTATTATTCATATCCTATATGGCGGTACTACTTATATACTATATGGGTCTATTATTTGTACCAACATTTAAAAGACTTCACTTCTGCCCAGGAACATCTGCTATATTCCTATATGCTGTCCAGTTCGTGCGGCCGCCCAGTAAAAATCGCGACTGTTGTCAACTAGGAATGTTTGGTGGTGTTTGGACATTACATGGTGGTATTATTTAGGCACTGTATGACGGTGGTATTAGGACCTTACATGGTGGTATTTTTTAGGCACTGTATGGTGGGGGTATTTAGATATTACATAGTGGTATTATTTACGCACTGTATGGCCTCATGCACACGACCGTTGTGTGCATCCGTGGCCGTTGTGCCGTTTTCCGTTTTTTTTCGCGGACCCATTGACTTTCAATGGGTCCGTGGAAAAATCGGAAAATGCACCGTTTGGCAGCCGCATCCGTGATCCGTTTTTCCTGGCCGTGAAAAAAATATGACCTGTCCTATTTTTTTCACGGCCAACGGTTCAAGGACCCATTCAAGTCAATGGGTCCGTGAAAAAACACGGATGCACACAAGATTGTCATCCGCGTCCGTGATCCGTGTCCGTGATCCGTGTCCGTTTTTTCCTATCATTTCAATGGCAAACTTGACTTAGATTTTTTATTTTTTTTTCATGTCCGTGGATCCTCCAAAAATCAAGGAAGACCCACGGACGAAAAAACGGTCACGGATCACGGACCTACGGACCATGTTTTTGCGGACCTTAAAAAAAAACGGTCGTGTGCATGAGGCCTATGGCAGTGGTATTTGGACATTACATGGTGGTGTTATTTAGGCACTGTATGATGGTGGTATTTGGACATTACATGGTGGTGTTATTTAGGCACTGTATGATGGTGGTATTTGGACATTACATGGTGGTATTATTTAGGCACTGTATGACGGTGGTATTAGGAGATTACATGGTGGTATTATTTAGGCACTGTATGGTGGGGTATTTAGATATTACATAGTGGTATTATTTACGCACTGTATGGTGGGGGTATTTGGACATTACATGGTGGTATTATTTAGGCACTGTATGACGGTGGTATTAGGAGATTACATGGTGGTATTATTTAGGCACTGTATGACGGTGGTATTAGGACATTACATGGTGTTATTATTTAGGCACTGTATGGTGGTGGTATTTAGACATTACATGAAGGTATTATTTACGCACTGTATGGTGGGGGTATTTGGACATTACATGGTGGTATTTACGCACTGTATGGTGGGGGTATTTAGACATTACATAGTGGTATTATTTAGGCACTGTATGACGGTGGTATTAGGGCATTACATGGTGGTATTATTTAGGCGCTGTATGGTGGGGGTATTTGGACATTACATGGTGGTATTATTTAGGCGCTGTATGGTGGAGTTATTTGGACATTACATGGTGGTATTATTTAGGCACTGTATGATGGTGGTATTTGGACATTACATGGTGGTAATATTTAGGCACTGTATGGTGGAGGTATTTGGACATTACATGGTGGTATTATTTAGGCACTGTATGATGGTGGTATTTGGACATTACATAGGGGTATTTAGGCACTGTATGGTGGAGGTATTTGGACATTACATGGTGGTATTATTTAGGCACTGTATGATGGTGGTATTATTTAGGCACTGTATGGTGGGGGTATTTGGACATTACATGATGGTATTATTTAGGCACTGTATGGTGGAGGTATTTGGACATTACATGGAGGTATTATTTAGGCACTGTATGATGGTGGTATTTGGACATTACATGGTGGTATTATTTATGCAGCTCATGGTGGGGGTATTTGGACATTACATGGTGGTATTATATAGGCACTGTATGGTGGGGGTATTATTTAGGCACTGTATGGTGGAGGTATTTGGACATTACATGGTGGTAATATTTAGGCACTGTATGGTGGAGGTATTTGGACATTACATGGTGGTATTATTTAGGCACTGTATGATGGTGGTATTTGGACATTACATAGGGGTATTTAGGCACTGTATGGTGGAGGTATTTGGACATTACATGGTGGTATTATTTAGGCACTGTATGATGGTGGTATTATTTAGGCACTGTATGGTGGGGGTATTTGGACATTACATGGTGGTATTTAGGCACTGTATGGTGGAGGTATTTGGACATTACATGGAGGTATTATTTAGGCACTGTATGATAGTGGTATTTGGACATTACTTGGTGGTATTATTTATGCAGCGTATGGTGGGGGTATTTGGACTTTACATGGTGGTATTTAGGCACTGTATGACGGTGGTATTTGGACATTACATTGTGGTATTATTTAGGCACTGTATGGTGGGGGTATTTGGACATTACATAGTGGTATTATTTAGGCACTGTATGATGGTGGTATTTGGACATTACATGGTGGTATTTAGGCACTGTATGACGGTGGTATTTGGACATTACATAGTGGTATTATTTAGGCACTGTATGATGGTGGTATTTGGACATTACATGAAGGTATTATTTAGGCACTGTATGATGGTGGTATTTGGACATTACATAGTGGGATTATTTAGGCACTGTATGATGGTGGTATTTGGACATTACATAGTGGTATTATTTAGGCACTGTATGATGGTGGTATTTGGACATTACATGGTGGTATTTAGGCACTGTATGATGGTGGTATTTGGACATTACATGGTGGTATTATTTAGGCACTGTATGATGGTGGTATTTGGACATTACATAGTGGGATTATTTAGGCACTGTATGATGGTGGTATTTAGACATTACATGGTATTATTTAGGCACTCTATGACGGTGGTATTAGCACATTAAATGGTGGTATTATTTATGCAGCGTATGGTGGGGGTATTTGGACATTACATGGTGGTATTATTTAGGCACTGTATGGTGGGGGTATTTGGACATTACATGGTGGTATTTAGGCACTGTATGGTGGAGGTATTTGGACATTACATGGAGGTATTATTTAGGCACTGTATGATGGTGGTATTTGGACATTACATGGTGGTATTATTTATGCAGCGTATGGTGGGGGTATTTGGACATTACATGGTGGTATTATTTAGGCACTGTAAGGTGGGGGTATTTGGACTTTACATGGTGGTATTTAGGCACTGTATGACGGTGGTATTTGGACATTACATAGTGGTATTATTTAGGCACTGTATGGTGGGGGTATTTGGACATTACATAGTGGTATTATTTAGGCACTGTATGATGGTGGTATTTGGACATTACATGGTGGTATTTAGGCACTGTATGACGGTGGTATTTGGACATTACATAGTGGTATTATTTAGGCACTGTATGATGGTGGTATTTGGACATTACATGAAGGTATTATTTAGGCACTGTATGATGGTGGTATTTGGACATTACATAGTGGTATTATTTAGGCACTGTATGGTGGGGGTATTTGGACATTACATGGTGGTATTATTTAGGCACTGCATGATGGTGGTATTTGGACATTACATGGTGGTATTATTTAGGCACTGCATGATGGTGGTATTTGGACATTACATGGTGGTATTATTTAGGCACTGTATGATGGTGGTATTTGGACATTACATGGTGGTATTATTTAGGCACTGTATGATGGTGGTATTTGGACATTACATAGTGGTATTATTTAGGCACTGTATGGTGGGGGTATTTGGACATTACATGGTGGTATTATTTAGGCACTGCATGATGGTGGTATTTGGACATTACATGGTGGTATTATTTAGGCACTGTATGATGGTGGTATTTGGACATTACATAGTGGTATTATTTAGGCACTGTATGGTGGGGGTATTTGGACATTACATGGTGGTATTATTTAGGCACTGCATGATGGTGGTATTTGGACATTACATGGTGGTATTATTTAGGCACTGTATGATGGTGGTATTTGGACATTACATAGTGGTATTATTTAGGAACTGTATGGTGGGGGTATTTGGACATTACATAGTGGTATTATTTAGGCACTCTATGACGGTGGTATTAGCACATTAAATGGTGGTATTATTTAGGCACTGTATGGTGGTGACATTTTTGTGCTTTTGTAACAAACTGCATGCATTTTACTGTAAATTTCTGCACTTTTCTCATGTGGGAATCGACTGCACATTTTTTACAAGGAGCAGATTACGTAACACGTTTCACCTATAAACAGCACGAGACTGCCGCAAGTAGCAGAGAAACGGCTCTGATTTTTCATATAGATTTTCCCTGCTCCCCCCTCCTCATAATTTCTGGTATATATTTCAGGATATGTTCAGAGCACTTTCCTGATTTTGTCCTGCCGACACAGCTGAGGGTTTGTTACAGTATCAGAGTCACTTTTAAAAGCAGAGCAACTCTGCTTTATGGGTTTTCCGAGGTAAATGAACGTTTCCATGCACTGGCAGCAAGCAGAGATTGTGATAAGCTATTGAAACATTAAGTCTGGTAGAAAGTTGCAGAATGTTATTTCCAGTATACAATGGTTGCGTCTACGTGACGGAGGACTCCAGCCCGTTAACACATGAGTGTTCAATGCAGATATTAGATATTTATTTGCTAATTCAGCTTACTAGGGAGTGGATGAATCTGAAGTGCTCTGTGCTGCTGTGGCCACTGTTTTATGGTAATCATCCTGTCTGTGATATCACATGTCCTAGTAGAGGTTTTGGTAGCATAAAGCTGCGGGGAGGGGGCGCAGGGCCGGTGGGGCATTTATACAGCGTGAACTTTCCGATGTTCCAGTCTTCCCAGAACCGTCCTGCTCGTTCTTCTGGCCTCTGGAGATCGGCTAACCGCAATGAATATTTTCCCAGAATCCTCCAGCAGCCGGATTAACAGGATTATAGAGAATCAATGGGCTGCATCTGGGAAGCAGGAAATATATATTTACTGAGCAATCACCGTGTACAAGGAGATAACCTGAAATACACGGAGGTGTGCGTGCGTCCGGGCAGGACTGTACACTGGTGGGTGGCGGGGGGGGGACACGTGGACTTCAGGACCAGTACACCAGCCATGCCTCATAACAGAACCCCCATCTTTCTTCTATCTATCTATCTATCTGTCACGGACGTTCCCGCGTCAGGTGTCAGGAGATCTGTGAGACTGGCAACACGTGGTTTGATCTGACATGTTTTCCATTTGGATTAAACGACGTCTGTGTTGTTTCTGGAGCTCGCCGCTCCTTCTTCCCCGGGTGTGGCTATTGTGGTCATTTCACCTTCTCTATTTATTGTTGCTTCTCCCACAATGCTGAGCGTTTATAGCTTCAGTTTTAGTTGTGGATAGCTGGAGTGTGGATCTGGGCTGAGCTCCTGGTGCTGCCATAGGCACTTGAAGTTAAGTGTTTTCTTTCCCTTTTGTATTTTGTTTGGGTTATTTTGTGTGTTGCATTTCCCTCTCATTTGTATTAAGGCCTGAGGGAGACTCCTGTCCGTCCTTCCTTTTGGAGGAACAGGTTGTCTCAGTCCTGACATTAGTACCAGGGTCCTATAGGGTGAGTTAGGACATTAGGTATTCCTGTGTATGAACTCACCTACCTCTGAGGTCTGTTCATACTGGTAGTTAGTCAGGAATTTCAGTTGGGTTTTACTAGGAGGTGTCCATCTCCTTTCCCTAGTTTCCAGGCCTTATCCCCTCACCCTTTCCCTCCTATGTTCAGTGTGGTGTTTCCCTCCCACACCCGAACGGGACACTATCTATCCATCTATCTATCTATCCATCTATCTATCCACTATCTATCTATCCACTATCTATCTATCCATTAATCTATCTATCTATCTATCTATCTATCTATTTATCTATTTATAAAATCCAGCCCCTAGCCATGCAGTCTGCCATTACCACAGGTGTATAACATCCAGCCTCTAGCCCTGCAGTCTGCCATTACCACAGGTATATAACATCCAGCCTCTAGCAATGCAGTCTACCATTACCACAGGTGTATAACATCCAGCCTCTAGCAATGCAGTCTGCCATTACCACAGGTGTATAACATCCAACCTCTCGCCTTGCAGTCTGCCATTACCACAGATGTATAACATCCAGCCTCTAGCCATGTAGTCTACCATTACCTCAGGTGTATAACATCCAGCCTCTAGCCATGCAGTCTGCCATTACCACAGATGTATAACATCCAGCCTCTAGCCATGTAGTCTACCATTACCTCAGGTGTATAACATCCAGCCTCTAGCAATGCAGTCTGCCATTACCACAGGTGTATAACATCCAACCTCTCGCCATGCAGTCTGCCATTACAACAGATGTATAACATCCAGCCTCTAGCCATGCAGTCTGCCATTACCACAGGTGTATAACATCCAGCCTCTAGCAATGCAGGCTTCCATTACCACAGGTGTATAACATCCAGCCTCTAGCCATGCAGTCTGCCATTACCACAGATGTATAACATCCAGCTTCTAGCCATGTAGTCTACTATTACCTCAGGTGTATAACATCCAGCCTCTAGGCATGCAGTCAGCCATTACCACAGATGTATAACATCCAGCCTCTAGCCATGCAGTCTGCCATTACCACAGGTGTATAACATCCAGCCTCTAGCAATGCAGTCTGCCATTATCACAGATGTATAACATCCAGCCTCTAGCCATGCAGTCTACCATTACCTCAGGTATATAACATCCAGCCCCTAGCCATGCAGTCTGCCATTCCCACAGATGTATAACATCCAGCCTCTAGCCATGCAGTCTACCATTACCTCAGGTGTATAACATCCAGCCTCTAGCCATGCAGTCTGCCATTACCACAGGTGTATAACATCCAGCCTCTAGCAATGCAGTCTGCCATTACCACAGGTGTATAACATCCAGCCTCTAGCTATGCAGTCTGCCATTACCACAGGTGTATAACATCCAGCCTCTAGCAATGCAGTCTGCCATTACCACAGATGTATAACATCCAGCCTCTAGCAATGCAGTCTGCCATTACCACAGGTGTATAACATCCAGCCCCTAGCCATGTTGTCTAGTCTGCCATTACCACAGCTGTATAACATCTAGCTCCTAACCCTACAGTCTTCCATTACCACAAGTGTATAACATCCAGCCTCTAGCAATGCAGTCTGCCATTACCACAGGTGTATAACATCCAACCTCTCGCCATGCAGTCTGCCATTACCACAGGTGTATAACATCCAGCCTCTAGCAATGCAGTCTGCCATTACCACAGGTGTATAACATCCAACCTCTCGCCATGCAGTCTGCCATTACCACAGGTGTATAACATACAGCCTCTAGCAATGCAGTCTGCCATTACCACAGGTGTATAACATCCAGCCTCTAGCAATGCAGTCTGCCATTACCACAGGTGTATAACATCCAGCCTCTAGCAATGCAGTCTGCCATTACCACAGGTGTATAACATCCAGCCCCTAGCCATGCAGTCTGCCATTACCACAGGTGTATAACATCCAGCCTCTAGCAATGCAGTCTGCCATTACCACAGGTGTATAACATCCAGCCTCTAGCAATGCAGTCTGCCATTACCACAGGTGTATAACATCCAACCTCTCGCCATGCATTCTACCATTACCACAGGTGTATAACATCCAGCCCCTAGCCATGCAGTCTGCCATTACCACAGGTGTATAACATCCAGCCCCTAGCCATGCAGTCTACCATTACCCCAGCTGTATAACATCTAGCTCCTAACCATGCAGTCTGCCATTACCACAGGTGTATAACATCCAGCTCCTAACCATGCAGTCTGCCATTACCACAGGTGTATAACATCCAGCTCCTAACCATGCAGTCTACCATTATCACAGGTGTATAACATCCAGCCCCTAGCCATGCAGTCTGCCATTACCACATGTGTATAACATCCAGCCTCTCGCCATGCAGTCTGCCATTACCACAGCTGTATAACATCTTGCTCCTAACCATGCAGTCTACCGATATCACAGGTGTATAACATCCAGCCTCTTGCCATGCAGTCTGCCATTACCACAGGTGTATAACATCCAGCCCCTAGCCATGCAGTCTGCCATTACCACATGTGTATAACATCCAGCCTCTCGCCATGCAGTCTGCCATTACCACAGCTGTATAACATCTTGCTCCTAACTATGCAGTCTACCATTATCACAGGTGTATAACATCCAGCTCCTAACTATGCAGTCTACCATTATCACAGGTGTATAACATCCAGCCTCTAGCCATGCAGTCTGCCATTACCACAGTGTATAACATCCGGCCATAGCCATGTTGTCTAGTCTGCCATTACCACAGGTGTATAACATCCAGCCCCCATTTGAGAGAACTTGACTTGTCGCACAGCCCTGACCTCTACCCCATCCAACATCACAAAGGCCCTCTCCTCCAACATCAGGGTCTGACCTCATCTATCTCATATCTATCTATCTATCTATCTATCTACTTATCTCATATTTATCTGTCTGTCTGTCCATTCATCCTAACCACCCTGGATGGTCGGGCTGGCCCTCTTTATGACCGTCCCGCTCTCCTAATCGCTGTCCATTCTCACGGGTCTTTATTGACCGCACTTCCGACTTGTCCCTGATTGCATCTTCCTGAGATCATTACAGCAGACATTTCCTCTCTCCCTTCACCGCTCTTCCCTCCACAAGCTGCAGACAATTGTTATGCAAGTCCTGTCCCCTCCATACACAACACGGCGGAGGCGACGGAGTAAAAAAAATAAAAAATAAAATAAAAAAAACCACCCGTGTGTGCGTCTGAGGGTTTGATGCAGCAAAGGCGGCAGCTGTGGCTTCCACTGCATCAAACTGTGGTTGATAAAGGAGGAGGGCGGCCGGGAGGGGGGAAGGAGCCGGTCGCATTGGAGGGGGAGAATGATGAGAAAATGTATGTAGAAGCAGCGCGCACCTCCGTGCTCCAGAGCCATGTCAGTGCACACTGCTAAATGGATTATATGCGGATTGACAGCAGCAGCGACATAGGAAGACAGAGCTGAGGCATTGTGGCGAGCCAGCCGGGCACTGCAGGCCTTCTCATGGAGAATATATTTTTGTAAGTACCAACCTCCGCCCATGGCAGCCTTATACCAAGGACGAGACCTGGCTCTTAAAGGCTGGGTCCCTGCGTCCTAATTCTCCCATACCCCCATCTGTCCTGACATCTACAGCCCCCGATGGTCATGATATGGGTTTATGATGCTGGAGAGGGTGGTGGGTTTAAGGGGTGGGGGGGTCGTGCTGATGTCCTAAGGACGAGGAGGGGGACGCTGTAGTGAGGAATCGAAGACATCCTGGACTGACGACTTATTTCATTTAGTAATAATCGGAATTAAATGTATCGAAATGATGGTCATTATTGGTGTCTTTCTCTTTAAAAGCTATGGAGGCCTTTGTGGGCAATTATTTTTTTATTATTGCATTTTACTTATTTTGGGCTAAAATTTTTTTTTTTCTGTTGGTCTTTATTAAAGGGCTTGTCTTATCTCAGACATTGGTGGCAATTCCTAGCGATGTGGTCAGATAGGTGCAGCTCCCACCTCTAGAACCTGTTTCTGCCCCCAAAGTGAAGAATGGTGCACCGCCCGTGTGCACTCGGCTATTTTCAGAAATCCCATAGTGTTGAATGAAGAGCTGTCACCCTCCAGTCCCAAATATAACAGAGCCGGCTCCTCTATTTCTGGCAGTACCATAGAGGTGAATAGAGGGGTGGGCGTGCATCATGCATTCCAAGGGGTGCTCTCCATTCAACACTAGGGGACTCCTTTCCTTTCTGGAGATCGGAGCAGGTCCCGGAGGTGGAACCCGCACCTGTCTGACATTGATGGCAAATCCTTTATCCCTTTTATAATTTCCAACAGTTTTTCCTCTCCAGCTTTCTGCTTCACTGCATCTGCGGACTTCTCCTGCTCAGTGAAGCAGTCAGGGAGCTGCTCTGATGGCTTGATGTGTAGCCTTTATCTCTGAGCTCCTGACAGCTCATAAATACTCTTTATAGCTAAACTCTTTTGAAACTGATATTAATATAAATATTATCAATTACTTTTCTTATGTATTATTATTATTTATGATTTATTTATTTTAAGAGGCGAGATGAGGGATCAGGTTACAGTTGCGGCCCATTCATGTATGTATATAGAGAGAGGAGAAGCTTCTGAAGGGAGATAGAGGCTTAGAAAACTAAGTAGATTCAGCAGCAGGATCTCTGTGTTTCTCTTTCACCTCGGTGCTGGATTCACGGCTACACTGCTGAGTACTGCTCTGTTATTACACTGCTGAGTACTGCTCTGTTATTACACTGCTGAGTACTGCTCTGTTATTACACTGCTGAGTACTGCTCTGTTATTACACTGCTGAGTACTGCTCTGTTATTACACTGCTGAGTACTGCTCTGTTATTACACTGCTGAGTACTGCTCTGTTATTACACTGTTGAGTACTGCTCTGTTATTACACTGCTGAGTACTGCTCTGTTATTACACTGCTGAGTACTGCTCTGTTATTACACTGCTGAGTACTGCTCTGTTATTACACTGCTGAGTACTGCTCTGTTATTACACTGCACACTGCTGAGTACTGCTCTGTTATTACACTGCTGAGTACTGCTCTGTTATTACACTGCTGAGTACTGCTCTGTTATTACACTGCTGAGTACTGCTCTGTTATTACACTGCTGAGTACTGCTCTGTTATTACACTGCTGAGTACTGCTCTGTTATTACACTGCTGAGTACTGCTCTGTTATTACACTGCTGAGTACTGCTCTGTTATTACACTGCTGAGTACTGCTCTGTTATGTCTTCCTCGCTGCTGCTTCTCAGGGTGTAACACAGAGAGGTAGGGGAGCAGGATCTCCTCTTTTCTTTGTGCTGTGAATGGGAGACATCATAGCAGCAGCTCAGAAAAACCCTGACAATTAGAGCCTGCCGAGGTGTGGACTGGGATAAGGGCAGAATCCAAACCATAGAATGGCCAGATACAGAGGTCCTCCTAGACACACACGGCCTCCTAGGTCACCTGAAATTGCTTAAGAATTGTAATCCCCAATCTGTTGTTTTCTTGCAGACCACATGTGCAGCTGCTCAGGGGCCCAATAGATAAGGGGCCCCTGTCACATTACAAACAGCTTTCTACTGTCTATTAGAATGCAAGTAAGGGGAAATTACTGAACGTGTGGGGGTGCTCTATGATGAGCTGATGGTAAGATTGGGGCCCATATTGTGCTTTGCCCAGGGGCCCCATATTATCTGTGTCCACCCCCTGTAAATGAGTCATGTGACTCTGAAGCCCCACCCACTTTACCTAGCAAATAAGTCTGTGTTGGACAAAGTGTTGGCGGCACTCCACAAACCTCGCCCGAACACCAAAGGGCTGATCTTAATCTCAGGGTGCAGCTGCGCTGCTCTTCCCTGACTGCAGGGGGCAGCATGTTGGCAGATACCCTGTCCTTTCTGATAGTTTTTGAGCTTCAATGTGGGAATAAATAGGGATGTCATGTCAAGGAAAGAAGCTGAAAGTACCAGATGGTGCGTGGACCCTCCTCCCCATGAGGGCCATGAGGCACTAGTCGGTGCATGGACCCTCCTCCCCATGAGGGCCATGAGGCACCAGTTGGTGCATGGAACCTCCTCTCCATGAGGCACCATTTGGTGCATAGGCACTCCTCTCCATGAGGGCCATGAGGCACTAGTTGGTGCATGGACCCTCCTCTCCATAAGAGTCATGAGGCACCAGTTGGTGCACGGACCCTCCTCCCCATGAGGACCATGAGGCACTGGTTGGTGCATGGACCCTCCTCCCCATGAGGGCCATGAAGCATTAGTTGGTGCACAGACCCTCCTGCACATGAGGACCATGAGGCACCAGTTGGTGCATGGACCCTCCTCCCCATAAGGACCATCAGGCACAAGTTGGTGTATGACCCTCCTCCCCATGAGGGCCATGAGGCACCAGTTGGTGCATATAACTTCCTCCCCATGAGGCACCATTTGGTGCATAGGCACTCCTCTCCATGAGGGCCATGAGGCACTAGTTGGTGCATGGACCCTCCTTCCCATAAGAGCCATGAGGCACCAGTTGGTGCATGGACCGTCCTCCCAATGAGGACCATGAGGCACTGTTTGGTGCATGGACCCTCCTCCCCATAAGGGCCATGAGGCATTAGTTGGTGCACAGACCCTCCTGCATATGAGGACCATGAGGCACCAGTTGGTGCATATAACCTCCTCCTCATGAGGCACCATTTGGTGCATGGGCACTCCTCTCCATGAGAGCCATGAAGCACTAGTTGGTGCATAGACCCTCCTCCCCATGAGGACCATGAGGCACTGGTTGGTGCACGGACCCTCCTCCCCATGAGGGCCATGAGGCATTAGTTGGTGCACAGATTCTCCTGCACATGAGGACCATGAGGCACCAGTTGGTGCATGGACCCTCCTCCCCATAAGGACCATCAGGCACAAGTTGGTGTATGGACCCTCCTCCCCATGAGGGCCATGAGGCACCAGTTGGCGCATATAACCTCCTCCTCATGAGGCACCATTTGGTGCATGGGCACTCCTCTCCATGAGAGCCATGAGGCACTAGTTGGTGCATGGACCCTCCTCCCCATGAGGACCATGAGGCACTGGTTGGTGCACGGACCCTCCTCCCCATGAGGGCCATGAGGCACTGGTTGGTGCACAGACCCTCCTCCTCATGAAGGCCATGAGGCATTAGTTGGTGCACAGACCCTCCTGCACATGAGGACCATGAGGCACCAGTTGGTGCATGGACCCTCCTCCCCATAAGGACCATCAGGCACAAGTTGGTGTATGGACACTCCTCCCCATGAAAGTGCCAGATGGTATGTGGAACCTCCTCCCCATGAGGACCATGAGGCACCATCTGGTGCATGGACACTCCTCTCCACGAGGACCATGAAGCACTAGTCAGTGCATGGACCCTCTTCCCCATGAGGTCCATGAAGGACCAGTTGGTGCATGGGCCCTTCTCCCCATGAGGGCCATGAGGCACCATTTGGTGCATGGACACTCCTCCCCATGAGTGCCATGAGGCACTGGTTGGTGCACAGACCCTCCTCCTCATGAAGGCCATGAGGCATTAGTTGGTGCACAGACCCTCCTGCACATGAGGACCATGAGGCACCAGTTGGTGCATGGACCCTCCTCCCCATAAGGACCATCAGGCACAAGTTGGTGTATGGACACTCCTCCCCATGAAAGTGCCAGATGGTATGTGGAACCTCCTCCCCATGAGGACCATGAGGCACCATCTGGTGCATGGACACTCCTCTTCACGAGGACCATGAAGCACTAGTCAGTGCATGGACCCTCTTCCCCATGAGGGCCATGAAGGACCAGTTGGTGCATGGGCCCTCCTCCCCATGAGGGCCATGAGGCACCATTTGGTGCATGGACACTCCTCCCCATGAGTGCCATGAGGCAATGAGAGCCATGAGGCACTAGTTGGTGCATGGACCCTCCTCCCCATGAGGCATCAGTTGGTGCACAGACCCTCCTCCCCATAAGGACCATGAGGCAATGAGAGCCATGAGGCACTAGTTGGTGCATGGACCCTCCTCCCCATGAGGCATCAGTTGGTACATGGACCCTCCTCCCCATGAAAGTGCCAGATGGTATGTGGAACCTCCTCCCCATGAGAACCATGAGGCACCATTTGGTGCATGGCCAATCCTCACCATAAGGACCATGAAGCACTAGTCAGTGCATGGACCCTCTTACCCATGAGGGCCATGAGGGACCAGTTGGTGCATGGGCCCTCCTCCCCATGAGGGCCATGAGGCACCATTTGGTGCATGGACACTCCTCCCCATAAGGCAATGAGAGCCATGAGGCACTAGTTGGTGCATGGACCCTCCTCCCCATGAGGCATCAGTTGGTGCATGGACCCTCCACCCCATAAGGACCATAAGGCACTAGTTGGTGCACGGACCCTCCTCCCCATGAGGCTGGTGCATGTTATTGTAGCAGTGTGTTTCTTTAAGATGTGGTAAAAAACAAAGTAAGAGTTTAGTTGGTTCATCGTCTCAATCTTTTTCATCGGTTTTGTTACATTGTTTATATCTTTTTGTATTATCGTATAATCTGATGTCATCACATTGGGGCAGATTTTCTAATATTGGGGTCAAGTATGTCAGTGACCCTTGGACCTGTTAGAATCAGTAAATCTCAGAACCCAGACTGTGAACCTTCCAATCGTGATGAGGTGGACCGCAAAATGGACCAATTTTACAAATTTTTAAATTTCCTATTTAGGGTCAGTTGAAAACTCGGGAAAATGCACCGTTGTTCATCTGCATCCGTGATCCGTGTTTCCTGTCCATCCAAAAAATATGACCTGTCCTATTTTTTGGACGGACAACGGTTTGCGGACCCATTCAAGTCAATGGGTCCGTGAAAAAACACGGATGCACACAAGATTGTCATCCACGTCCGTGATCCGTGTCCGTAGGCTACTTTCACACAGACGGATCGCAGATCCGTCTGCATAAAAGCATAAAAGCTTTTTTTAGAATATACTACGAACTGTGTACATGACTGCCCCCTGCTGCCTGGCAGCCCCTGATCTCTTACAGGGGGCTGTGATCAGCACAATTAACCCCTCAGGTGGCGGACCTGAGGGGGGTTAATTGTGCGTATCATAGCCCCCTGTAAGAGATCAGGGTCTGCCAGGCAGCAGGGGCTAGACCCCCCTCCCTCCCCAGTTTTAAATTCATTGGTGGCCAGTGCGGCCCTCCCTCCCTCTACTGTATTACATTCATTGGTGGCCAGTGCGGCCTTTCACCCCCCCCTCCTAATTAAAATCCCCCCCCCCATATACTATGGCCCCAGTTGTGCCCCCATCTTTATATTATGGCCCCAGTTGTGCCCCTATACATATATTATGGCCCCAGTTGGTGAGAGAGTTCCGCTGGGGCTCCGATCGGTAACCATGTCAACCAAGACGCTACTGCAGTCCCGGTTGCCATGGTTACTTAGCAATATTAGAAGCATTATACTTACCTGCTGTGCTGTCTGTGACCGGCCAGGAGCTCCTCCTACTGGTAAGTGACAGATCTGTGCTATAAGCAATGCGCCGCACGGACCTTTCACTTACCAGTAGGAGGAGCGCCGGCCGGCCACAGACAGCGCAGCAGGTAAGTATAATGCTTCTATAATTGCTAAGTAACCATGGCAACCGGGACTGCAGTAGCGTCCTGGTTGCCATGGTTACCGATCGGAGCCCCAGCGATTAAACTGGGACTCCGATAGGAACTCTCCGCTGCCACTAACTGGGGCCATAATATATCTATGGGGGCACAACTGGGACCATAATATATGTATGGGGGCACAACTGGGGTCATAGTATATGTATGGGGGCACAACTGGGGTCATAGTATTTGTATGAGGGCACAACTGGGGCCATAATATAAAGATGGGGGCACAACTGGGGCCATAGTATATGGAGGGGGATTTTAATTAGGAGGGGGGGAGAGGGGAGGCCGCACTGGCCACCAATGAATGTAATACAGTAGAGGGAGGGAGGGCCGCACTGGTTAAAACTGGGGAGAGAGGGAGGGGGGCCGCACTGGCCACCAATGAATTTAAAACTGGGGAGGGAGGGGGGGTCTGCCCCCTGCTGCCTGGCAGCACCTGATCTCTTACAGGGGGCTATGATACGCACAATTAACCTCTCAGGTGCGGCACCTGAGGGGTTAATTGTGCGTGTGACAGCCCCCCTGTAAGAGATCGGGTGCTGCTAGGCAGCAGGGGGCAGTCATGTACACAGTTCTTAGTATATTCTAACTTGAAGCGTCCCCATCACCATGGGAACGCCTCTGTGTTAGAATATACTGTCGGATCTGAGTTTTCACCATATAACTCAAATCCGATGGTATATTCTAACATAGAGGCGTTCCCATGGTGATGGGGACGCTTCAAGTTAAAATATACCCTGACTTTACATTGAAAGTCAATGGGGGACGGATCCGTTTGCAATTGCACCATATTGTGTCAACGTCAAACGGATCCGTCCCCATTGACTTGCATTGTAAGTCAGGACGGATCCGTTTGGCTCCGCACGGCCAGGCGGACACCAAAACAACTTTTTTTTAACTTTCTTTCATGTCTGGTGATCCTCCAAAAATCACGGAAGACACACGGGAAAAAAAAACGGACACGGATCACGGAACAACGAAACCCCGTTTTGCGGACCGTGAAAAAAACCTGTCGTGTGCATGAGGCCAAGAAGAATTTTGTCTTAAAGAGGTTTTCTGAGTTAAAATGCAAATTGCTAAATGGCAGGGAGATGTTCACTGTCTGGCGGTATTTGGTCAGGTTCAGGTGGTATTATTTGGCCACTTTCTGTCAGCATTATGTTGTCACTCTGGTGGGATTATTTAGTCACTGCATAGCGGTATTTTTCATGGAAAATATGATTTGCCGCAAAGCCGAATTTCCTCGTGCTTTGTGGTAGCAAATCGATTTTCCCTAAAATAATGTAAAAAATAAATAAAAATAATTATATTTACCTCATCCATTTGCTTGCAACAAGCCGGACGCCGCCATCTTGATTGACGATCTTGCACGAAACCTCGTGTGATGTATGACGACACCCCGCTGGCTGACGTCATCACGGTCCGAGTGAGATTTCGCGCTCACTCTTCAATCAAGATGGTGGCAGCGGCTCGTCACGAGCAAATGGATGAGGTAAGTATGATGTCATTTTTTATTTTTGTAATATTTCTATCAGATGCCGCGATCAGCTATGAAAGGAGCACAATGTAGGGGGGGGGGGGGTTGGGGGGTAGGTGTCATTGTACCTACTACTTACAAAAAATGCGCTTCTTGTTGAACTAATTCTTCACAAAGTGAATTTTTTTGTGTAAAATCTGGCGCAGCAGCCGAATCTAATTTTGCAATACTTTGCTCATCTCTAATTATTTAGTCGGTGTACATTGGCATTAATTGGCCACTATCTGGCGGTATTACATAAGCATTATATGGGTGTATTATCTGGTTACTATATGGCAGTATTATTTGGTCTCTAACTGGTGGTATTATTTTTTCACTTTATGACAGTATTATTGGAGCAATGTGTGACAGTATTGTTTGGTCACAACATGGTTTTATTGGAGCACCGTATGGCGGTTTGTTGTGTGGCTCTGTACAGTATATTATCATTGCAGTCCGCGTAATCGTTATTTGGCCAACATATGGAAGTGATATTTACCACACTGTATGGCACTTATAATTTGGTGCTGTTGTACAGTTACTTTTACTCTACCATATAGGGGTCCACTCCACCATATAGGGGTCCACTCCACCATATAGGGGTCCACTCCACCATATAGGGGTCCACTCCACCATATAGGGGTCCACTTCACCATATAGGGGTAAACTCCACCATATAGGGGTCCACTCCACCATATAGGGGTCCACTTCACCATATAGGGGTAAACTCCACCATATAGGGGTCCACTCCACCATATAGGGGTCCACTCCACCATATAGGGGTCCACTTCACCATATAGGGGTACACTCCACCATATAGGGGTCCACTCCACCATATAGGGGTCCACTCCATCATATAGGGGTCCACTTCACCATATAGGGGTCCACTTCACCATATAGGGGTCCACTCCACCATATAGAGGTCCACTTTACTATATAGGGGTCCACTCCACCATATAGGGGTCCACTCCACCATATAGAGGTCCACTTTACTATATAGGGGTCCACTCCACCATATAGGGGCCCACTCCACCATATAGAGGTTCACTTTACTATATAGGGGTCCACTCCACCATATAGGGGTCCACTTCACCACATAGGGGTCCACTTCACCATATAGGGGTCCACTCCACCATATAGGGGTCCACTCCACCATATAGAGGTCCACTCCACCATATAGAGGTCCACTTCAACATATAGGGGTCCACTCCACCATATAGGGGTCCACTCCACCATATAGAGGTCCACTCCACCATATAGGGGTCCACTTCACCATATAGGGGTCCACTTCACCATATAGAGGTCCACTTCACTATATAGGGGTCCACTCCACCATATAGGGGTCCACTTCACCATATAGGGGTCCACTCCACCATATAGGGGTCCACTCCACCATATAGAGGTCCACTTCACCATATAGGGGTCCACTCCACCATATAGGGGTCCACTTCACCATATAGGGGTCCACTCCACCATATAGGGGTCCACTCCACCATATAGGGGTCCACTTCACCATATAGGGGTCCACTCCACCATATAGGGGTCCACTTCACCATATAGAGGTCCACTTCACTATATAGAGGTCCACTCCACCATATAGGGGTCCACTCCACCATATAGGGGTCCACTTCACCATATAGGGTTCCACTCCACCATATAGAGGTCCACTTCACCATATAGGGGTCCACTTCACCATATAGGGGTCCACCCCACCATATAGAGGTCCACTTCACCATATAGGGGTCCACTTCACCATATAGAGGTCCACTTCATCATATAGGGGTCCACTCCACCATATAGAGGTCCACTTCATCATATAGGGGTCCACTCCACCATATAGAGGTCCACTCCACCATATAGGGGTCCACTCCACCATATATAGGTCCACTTCATCATATAGGGTTCCACTCCACCATATAGAGGTCCACTCCACCATATAGAGGTCCACTTCACCATATAGGGGTCCACCCCACCATATAGAGGTCCACTTCACCATATAGGGGTCCACTCCACCATATAGAGGTCCACTTCACCATATAGGGGTCCACTCCACCATATAGGGGTCCACTCTACTATATAGGCATACACTCCACCATATAGGGGTCCACTCCACCATATAGGGGGTACCAACAGAAGGTCCAGCAGAGAGCACTATGCAGCGCTGAGCTGGCTCTGCTGCGCACATTATAAAGGCCACATCCGATCGTGTTCTGGCTCATGGAGAAGCGCAGCTCTGTCCCCCACCTAAAACGCAGATATGTCTTATAATGTAATGCGTTTCGGGCCCAATCAGACCCAGAAATATGACTCAGTTCATCACGAGAACGTCAGATATTAACTGACCCTCTGATTGGGATTAACAGTAAGAGCGGAAAGTTGTGTCGGATTAAGGTCTTCAGTGACCCTGAGCCGTCATATACTGGCAGGTCGTTCCCATATGACATCGGCACACAGGAGCTCGCGCTTCGTGGGTGCCGCGATGACACCGACACCATAGCGAGGATAAAGATTAGACGTGGCGAACAGCTTGGGAGCAGTTTAATGCATGAATCACACGGCCGAGCATCGGATCTCTCAGCTTCTTGCCGCGATTCCATAATTAGATTATGGCTGATAAGGGGATTAGGTCTGGAGGAGCTTAGTATCATGAATATAGAAGATTTGGAGAGGGGAACATGAGCAGATTGTATGATAATAAATTCATGGGGGGGGGCAGCTGCTCTCTCGGCACGAAGTGACCGATCCCAGGCAGAAGAACGGCACACGCCCGGAACAACCCAGCAGGGACCTGATAGGAAGGGACAGCAAATATGGCAACAAATTGGCAACAGTTGAGGCAACATGTTTATGAAATGGATACAATGTGTAAGCGACACACAAATAGAGCAGTGTGGATCCAAATGTGTAGTTAAAGTGTCAGTCTTCACTACTGTGGCATTCTATTCGTAAAATCTGTGATAGGACGACCCACTGGACTCCTAGGCCTAGAAAGAACAAGGATTTACCAGGATACATGAATTCTTTCCTATAAAGCTATATGTCAATCTGATCAGCTTCTCCTGCCTAGAATGTACTCTACCTTTAGTTGCACTCTGAGTTGCACTTTATTCGGGTGCACTGTACCTTTAAGTGTGCCTTTCCTAACCTTTCCTAACCTTGCCTTTCCTAATCCCATATAGTTCGGGCAGATTTCCGGGACCCCCGCCGGGGTCTGCCCCTTCTGCTGTGCAGGGAACTCCCACCCAGCGGCGGGTGTATAGCAGCAGGGGGTGTAGAGGAAACCCCTTTCTCCAGGACTGTCAGGGTCCAATTAGTCCCCATTGATCCCTACTGATGTGGGGTAACATAAAAGGGGTTGCACTTTACCTTTGTACTGCACTGGAGGTAGGTTTGTAATCTATGCCTACCTATCTGACAGCTGGACCATGGCATCATCCCTCTGACGGACACCGTCAATGTCTCCCATCATTCCAGAATATAATCCTCCCAGAGATCACAGAGGTTTAATTTGTAATCCTACTTCTTATAATTTTGCAGATTGCATCCAGATATAATCCCCATATCATGCCGAGGCACTTGGGAAATCCTTTGCTTTACTGATCTTGATTTACATCATGTCTTATTCTCCAGTCACATTCAGAGCTGCATTCACAGCTTTTGACAATATATCATGTTTTTATATTACATTCACATCCAGAGCTGCGATCACAGTTCTGCTGGTTTCCTGTTCAGACTGAGTCTGGAGTGTGCAGTGATCTGCAGCGAATGTGTCAGTGGATGTCCGGTTATGGAACATGACGGATAAAACATGTTAATAGAGATAGATAGATAGATAGATAGATAGATAGGAGATAGATAATAGATAGCGGATAGATAGATGATGGATGGATAGATAGCGGATAGATAGATAGATAAATAGATAAAACTACACCAAGGGATCCCAGGCAAGGCAAAGACGCAAAATCAACTTACTGAAACCCAGCCCGAGCAGATAATCTCCCCGCACCACCTCACAAAAGCCGGGATCAGGAACACAGTAAACAAGAGACAAGAGGAATACGTCAGTGAATGGAGGAAGGAGGTGAGAGCATCAAATACTCAGCAGTGAGGGACATCCACTTTAGGAGACTGTCTGATCTCTGCTCAGACTTCAGCTCCATGGAGGAGGAAGAGAGCACTGTGGACATAGCAGCACAAGACTGAGAGGAGCCTGATATGCCATGGACTCCGATACCCTGACCCGGGGTGTGTCCACCCCCCCTCCCCCCGTCATGATACGCCACGGACTCCTATACACCGACCCCGGGTGTGTCCTCATTTCTCAACCCCCTATTTCCCACATGGTTTGGCAATTCTAATGTATAATTTAGACCTGACAGTAAAGCTTTATTGATTGATTGATAATAGATAGATATGAGACAGACAGACAGACAGACCTCATCTATGACAGGCGTTGAGTCGTCCTCTTAGTCAGGGCTGTAAATTGGATGTGATTTTCTCGGAACATTAGTGATTATTCTGTGATTGGTTCTGACTCCTCGTATCGCTCACT
This sequence comes from Bufo gargarizans, assembly GCF_014858855.1. Taxonomy (NCBI): domain Eukaryota; kingdom Metazoa; phylum Chordata; class Amphibia; order Anura; family Bufonidae; genus Bufo; species Bufo gargarizans. The sequence goes on from NC_058082.1 coordinate 8,626,700, forward strand.
CCGCCGGCCGCGCCGCCTCGTCTCCATAATTACAGCAACGTGTTTTCATATTTTCAGAGCTGAGGCGAAAATGGATTTTCAGATTCAGCAGAACATTGGATTTCTCTGTAATAATGTAAAAAATGAAGGGTCATTACATTAAAGGGAGGATAATCTGCAGCTGAAATGTTTGGGGAAGGAATGAAGGGGGGGGGGGGGGTTGTAATAAAAATGAAATCCCAATCCACCACATTGTCTGTTTGTCAGTCCACCCCCCCCCCCCTTCCCCTGTTGATCTGCTGGAATCTATAGCTTCCTGGTTCATGAATGGAATGCTAGAACTACAGTAAAGACTGAAACTTTCAGGGGTGGATCAATAATACAATAATATAGATTTGGGGGGATGCATGTGATGATACTCTGTGGCTATTTTCAGAGTCTACAGAAAGCTGGGTGGCCCTGTAATGATGGCCTCTGGCGGTTGTCGCCTCACCCTGACAACTCATATTTCGATTCCTTCTTTGAGGATGTAATAACTCGGATTCTTCCTCCATAATTATCCGCAGCCCACGCTCTGTACACAGCAATTACCACTAATTAGTGATTAGTCGCAGTCGTTGCTGGTGAACAGGTTCCATTGTTTGTGACTCTCTGATAGCGGATCCCCTGCGCGTAGTGAACTATCAGCTGCAGCATCCCGGGGTAATGGGCCCCAGGGCCCCGAGGGCTGATGATAATGCCTAGGAAGGGGACTGACAGAGCATACGCCACAGTCATATTTGATCCAACCTTCCCCCAAGATTTCCCCCTAGACATGGACTAGTACCAGACCTCCATGTGTGTCATAGGGATGCCCCTACATAAGATGGCCCTCCCCCTATGGCATATTATGGGGTCCATGGTAAGGGGGGGTCAGCGCTGAACCGCTCATCCTGCCTCCCATCATTATCAAATATTGTCTACCTGCAGTCGTCACTAGGGGGAGCTCACTGCGTACAAATGTGTACAGCTGGTCCCGAGGTCACTATGCGGGTGGCAGATGTCACTTTGTATCATTTTGATCAATGTCTCCTCAGAAAAGTTACTATGTCTTCTAAAACAAGTCACGTGACCTCCTTTGAGTAAGTCTCCTTTTACTAGGAATGGTGACATTTTTAGTTACAATAAAAGGGGCGGAGCTATGACAAAGTTCTCCAAGTCGTTTCCCCTCACACATGGAGAAGTTTAGGAAGGTCTCAGAACATCAGATGGAAAGACTGCACTGGGGAAGGACATCACCTGATCTTGTAGGCCGGGTGGAGTTACCCTTTAATACAGGGTCTATGTACAGATTTCATTGTCAGGAGGCTGCGGCTTTTCTCAGCTTCTTAGGACTTGTTCACATCTGTGTAAGAGGCGCTGTCAAAAATATCAGACATAAAAGTCCTGCATGTAGACCGCCTAGAAGAGACCGGCCGGACCCCGTTACAGGCAGCCGAGTCCGTCTGACGCCGTAAGTCTCTGTTATTTGCTGGATCCGCCACTTCTGTTCTTATCACTGATGTGAACACCGCCTAACAAGTGTAACATTAGTGCGTAATTTCTGCATATGAATTCTGTCGCCCCCCCCCCCCCCCATCTCCTCTACTGAACTCCAGCTGAAGGAGGGGGTTACTGGTTTGACGTCTGTTGCTGGAGACAAACCAGTAAGATGGCTGACAAGATAGCAATTAAAATGTCAGTGAGCAGATAAAATCAGCACAAGATGGAGTTATCAGGACACGAGCTCAGCAACGGAACACAATCCTGGACCTGGAGCACCTGAAAGTTTCCAGGGAGGTCTGGCCTAGAGGGGACAGAGGGGTCTAGAGGGGACAGTGGGGGTCTGGAGGAGATGGACAGGGGGTCTGGAGGAGACAGGGGGTCTGGAGGGGACGGACAGGGGGTCTGGAGGGGATAGGGGGGTCTGGAGGAGATGGACAGGGGGTCTGGAGGAGACAGGGGGTCTGGAGGAGATGGACAGGGGGTCTGGAGGCGACAGGGGGTCTGGAGGGGACAGGGGGTCTGGAGGAGACAGGGGGGGTCTGGAGGAGATGGACAGGGGGTCTGGAGGAGACGGGGGTCTGGAGGGGACGGACAGGGGGTCTGGAGGGGATAGGGGGGTCTGGAGGAGATGGACAGGGGGTCTGGAGGAGACGGAAAGGGGGGTCTGGAGGATACAGGAGGTCTGGAGGGGACAGGGGGTCTGGAGGAGACAGGGGGTCTGGAGGAGACAGGGGTGTCTCAGGGGGCAGGTGCGGTATGGAGAGGATGGGGAGTATGGGGGAGATGGGGGTCTGCAGTGGACAGGAGGGTCTGGAGGGGACAGGTGGGGTCTGGAGGGGACAGGGGGTCTGGAGGGGACGGGGGACGGGGGTCTGGAGGAGACAGGGGGTCTGGAGGGGACAGAGGGGTCTGGAGGGGACAGCGGGATCTGGAGGGGACAGAGGGATCTGGAGGGGCCGCGCGGTCTGAAGGGGACAGGGGTCTGGAGGGGACAGGGGGTCTGGAGGGGGCTCTGAAGGGGACGAGAGGGCCTTGAGAAAACAGAGGAATCTGGAGGTGATATAAGACTGTGGAAGTGACAGAAGGGTCTGGAGGAGACAGATGAGTCTGGAGGTGTAAAGGAAGTGTAGAGCGGACAGAGGAGTCTGGATGGTCCTGGAGGGGACAGAGGAGTCAGAAGGTAACAGATGGACCTGAAGGAGACCTGCAGTGTTAGTTGCAGGCCAGCACTTGACTTCCTGCCGGGATGTCCACAATTTCTTTCCATATCACAGGAAGCTCCATCTGTTCTACAGTAGACAAAGATGCAAGAAGGTGTCATCTTCAGTGAGGGCCTCAGTGACTGGGGCAATACGCAGGACCTCGTGGTGAAGAGCAATTTTAGGCTGATGTCCTCTATAGTGTCCATCCATTTAATCGCACAAAGGGGTCTCCGCTGTTAGGGGCTGAGGCTCTGCTGGACCATATGAGGCCGTTACAAAGACTTGATAGAAAATTCCAATCAGGGTAATGCTGAGCCGAAAACATCTGTTCTGGAGGAAGAAATCTCCATTATTAGTCCAAAGACTAGTAGATTTCACAGAGCATCTGAGGATGACAAATGGACCTCAGTCTCCTGGAGGAGCAGCATGTATCCTGACAGGGGCACGTAGAGCGATGGGGGAGGGGGACCTGTATATAAAGAGGGTCACCTCATAATTAGTCATTCTTTTTTCTTCCTGCCGCCATGTAGAGCAGGGCTCCACCTGCTGGCGTAAGACATGTTTCTTCAGGTTATGGATTGATGGAATGGCTGGTTGGCCACAAACCTACAGGTCCACCCAGGACTGCCCGCCATAACCTTTTATTTCAAGGGCAGTGTCAGGTTTTGCAGTGGTTTTCTATTGAGCTGAATGGAGCCGAGCTGCAATACCACACATAACCTGTGGACATGTGTGGCGCTGTTTATGGAAAAAAGGAGCTGTTTTTATTTTATCGTTTACTGATTGTGCCCCAAGCTCTGGAGGAGCAGAGCGGAGGATGAGAGTTGTAGTGGCTCTGGATTCAATAATTCTTCTCAGTGTCAGTCCTCACACTGATGCCTCCCAAGTCCAGGGCGGTGATAGGAGGGCACACCCTTTCTTCTCTCGGGGCGCGTCCTGATGTTGAGACTTGGTGTTGTAAGGTTGGTGCGGGTACAAGGCAGGAGATGTAGGTGCTGTGGCCGGAGAAGGGTGTTGAAGTCAGTAACCAGGCCAGATGTAGAAGATAATTGTCTCTATACTAAGGTACATAATGGGAGTTGTAGTATATCCAACAGCATTAAAACACAGTTCCAAACAATTCTTAGTGCAGATCATAGGCAGCAATGTATGAATATAGGTTAGGATGGGGGTTGTAGTACTCACTGTCTCTCCAAAGTCTCTCTCTCCACGCAATATTACTCCTGCAGTGGAGGCTGTAATGCCCATTTGAGGGGTACAGGATTGAGATACGGTGGGCCCGACCATGTCCAAGTGAGAAGGGTGCATCAGCAATGTCCCTATCACTGCAGTAAAGTCTACCAGCCTTACTGATGGACTCCTATGCTCATCCATGCAGATCTTGGACCTTCTCGTTCTTTCCATTCTCTTCTCCTGGAGTACGATGGTTTTCTATCTGTAACTTTCTCATAGCTGGTTCTCTGTAGCTCAAGGCTAGTTCTCTGAGGAGTGAGCACATCATGTAGCTTCTTACACTTTCTCAGCTAACTCCAGACTGAGCAAGGGGCAGACCTAAGTCCAGCTCCTAACTTCCTACAGGGGCCGAGTCAGAATTATTAACCCCAACTGATCCATACATTGATATGGTGGAACATTATAAGGCATTAAAGGCTATGTACACCTTTGGGGGGCAACATTTAAATGATTGCATTGTGCACATTTTGAGCTTAAAAAAAAAATCACTTTTAAATGGGGTCTTTATTACAAATCTGGAGCCCTTTATTCTGTACATGGCTGAGATGCTCTAGTAGCAGGATCTGAATTTTCACTCTGTTCCGTCAGCCAGCTCAACTGATGGGCTGCTTATCTCTGACCTTATAAACACTCATTATAGCTCAGTTCTTATCTTACTGATAAGAATGTGGCTTAAGGTGCATTTAAGCGCACCAATAATCGCCCAGATTATCAGGAATGACGCGTTTCCGATCATCTAGCTGTCTAAATGTGCAGGCACCACCGATCATGGCTTCTGGGCAGCAGATCGTGTGGTCTAAACAGAGTTCAGAAGCCATGATTCTGTATGAGGATGAGGTATCGCTAAAGCCTCTCCCGTACTCATACTGTGGAGGAGATCGCTGCATGTGAATGTGTCTCCTCCACTGAACGAGAAGCCGAGTGCCGGGAAAGAACGCTTCCTTCCTGACAATCAGCTGATCAATCTGCCCGTCTAAATCCACCGTAAAAACTGCAAGTGTCTCCGACCTCTTAGTAAATTAGAGATGAGGGTCCATAGATGACCGGCACAAAGTGAGAGCAAAAAGTACAAATCACACAACTAGACAAACAGTTAACCCTTTGTGACAGAACGGCTCAATATTTTTAATAAAGACCAATAGAAAAAATGATTTTAGCCCAAAATGAGTAACATGCAATCATTAAAAAAATTGCCTCCGACGTTGTGTCCATAGCCTTTAACAGATTAAATAACCGAACACAATAAAAGCAGTCGGCGAGTGCCTCATTCTGGAGCCGCGCGAGTGCAGAGCGAGAGGCCATCGTCGCCAATCACAGGCGTCCAGTGATCGACTCCTCTCCTGTAATCAGACTGATATGTAAGAAAGTACAGACAAAGCTCGGCAGAAAAGACCAGAAAAGCTGCAAAAATATAACCTGATAATTAAAATATCTTAACTACTGAGCTTACAATTAGGTCTCAAACAGGGAAATATTCCTCAAACTATTATCTATCTATCTATTATCTATCTATCTATCTATCTATTATCTATCTATCTATCTATCTATCTATCTATCTATCTCCTATCTATCTATCTATCTATCTATCTATTATCTATCTATCTATCTATCTATCTCCTATCTATCTATCTATCTATTATCTATCTATCTATTATCTATCTATCTATCTATTATCTATCTATCTATCTATCTATCTATCTCCTATCTATCTATCTATCTATCTATCTATCTATCTATCTATCTATCTATTATCTATCTATCTATCTATCTATCTCCTATCTATCTATCTATCTCCTATCTATCTATCTATTATCTATCTATTATCTATCTATCTATTATCTATCTATTATCTATCTATCTATCTATCTATTATCTATCTATTATCTATCTATCTATTATCTATCTATTATCTATCTATTATCTATCTATTATCTATCTATTATCTACCTATCTATCTATCTCCTATCTATCTATCTATCTCATATCTATCTATCTATCTATCTATCTATTATCTATCTATCTATCTATCTATCTATTATCTATCTATCTATTATCTATCTATTATCTATCTATTATCTATCTATCTCATATCTATCTATCTATTATCTATCTATCTATCTCCTATCTATCTATCTATCTATTATCTATCTATCATCTATCCCCCCAATGCATAAGCTGCAATGATGATAACGAGTTCTTACATTCACTTTGGACTTTGAGGTTTTCACGGTAGAGGTCATGTTGGTGAAATCTCTCTTCTTCTATTATTATTCTGCCCCGCGCTCCGCAGATTCCTTTTTCTCTGAGGGGCGGAACGTTCCTGTATAGATGCCCCGACCTCTCGCTGTATGTTCTAAATAATTAAAGTTCAATATTGAATTTGTTCTTTGATACTTAACTTTTCTGTTAGGAAAATCACCCAGCATTAGCAGCAATTCAAATGACAACTGTGAGTAAATACCAGTCCCTCAATATATTCATAATCAATTTGTAGTATCTAGAGCTGCACTCACTATTCTGCTGGTGCAGTCACCGTGTACATACATTACTTATCCTGTACTGATCCTGAGTTACATCCTGCATTATACTCCAGAGCTGCACTCACTATTCTGCTGGTGCAGTCACTGTGTACATACATTACTTATCCTGTACTGATACTCAGTTACATCCTGTATTATACTCCAGAGCTGCACTCACTATTCTGCTGGTGCAGTCACTGTGTACATACATTACTTATCCTGTACTGATACTCAGTTACATCCTGTATTATACTCCAGAGCTGCACTCACTATTCTGCTGGTGCAGTCACTGTGTACATACATTACATTACTTATCCTGTACTGATCCTGAGTTACATCCTGTATTATACCCCAGAGCTGCACTCACTATTCTGCTGGTGCAGTCACTGTGTACATACATTACTTATCCTGTACTGATCCTGAGTTACATCCTGTATTATACCCCAGAGCTGCACTCACTATTCTGCTGGTGCAGTCACTGTGTACATACATTACTTATCCTGTACTGATCCTGAGTTACATCCTGTATTATACTCCAGAGCTGCACTCACTATTCTGCTGGCACAGTCACTGTATACATACATTACTTATCCTGTACTGACCCTCAGTTATATCCTGTATTATACTCCAGAGCTGCAATCACTATTCTGCTGGTGGAGTCACTGTGTACATACATTACTTATCCTGTACTGATCCTGTGTTACATCCTGTATTATACTCCAGAGCTGCACTCACTATTCTGCTGGTGCAGTCACTGTGTACATACATTACATTACTTATCCTGTACTGATCCTCAGTTATATCCTGTATTATACTCCAGAGCTGCACTCACTATTCTGCTGGTGCAGTCACTGTGTACATACATTACTTATCCTGTACTGACCCTCAGTTATATCCTGTATTATACTGACAATTCCACAGATTGTGCCGGGGTTTACCGCTCTATGGTACATAATTTTAGGATGTTGTTTTTCTATATTCTCCCACAATGCATCTCACTAAATTTAAGTTTACAAAACTTTAAGTGCAGCTTTGTGTGTAACTATAGGATAATAAAACCCAAGTATGTGATCTGCCCTGTATTAGTTTGTTTTCTACTGTTAATAACAACCGTACGACATTTCCACCGGTGTGCGGATCTCTGTCCATCACTGAGCGCGCAGTATACGAGCGATGCATTAAAAATATTACAGATTTTCTGCTGCCAACTGCAAATATCAACATCTGCACCAATGTTTACTCTGAGATTGTTACCAGCAGCGTCTGCCAAGAGGATGGATCCAGAAAGCCACAAGATGTGAGGGGGGGGGGGGGGGGGGGGAGGGTGCTGGGCAAGAGAGAGGGGGGCACTGTGATAGTGAACGGAACAGGAAGATGTACATCACAACACATAGACACAAAGTCATAAGCACTGTATATATGGACACTGCACAGTACCACGTCTCTTCTCCTGTATGCTGGGTTGTGTTATACTATTTACATTCTTGTACATAGGAGCAGTATTATAGTAGTTATATTCTTGTCCATAGGAGGCAGTATTATAGTAGTTATATTCTTGTACATAGGAGCAGTATTATAGTAGTTATATTCTTGTCCATAGGAGGCAGTATTATAGTAGTTATATTCCTGTACATAGGAGGCAGTATTATATTAGTTATAGTCTTGTACATAGGAGCAGTATTATAGTAGTTATATTCCTGTACATAAGAGCAGTATTATAGTAGTTATATTCTTGTACATAGGAGCAGTATTATAGTAGTTATATTCCTGTACATAGGAGGCAGTATTATAGTAGTTATATTCTTGTACATAGAAGCAGTATTATAGTAGTTATATTCTTGTACATAGGAGGCAGTATTATAGTAGTTATATTCTTGTACATAGAAGCAGTATTATAGTAGTTATATTCTTGTACATAGGAGGCAGTATTATAGTAGTTATATTCCTGTACATAGGAGGCAGTATTATAGTAGTTATATTCTTGTACATAGGAGGCAGTATTATAGTAGTTATATTCTTGTACATAGGAGGCAGTATTATAGTAGTTATATTCTTGTACATAGGAGCAGTATTATAGTAGTTATATTCTTGTACATAGGAGCAGTATTATAGCAGTTATATTCCTGTACATAGGAGCAGTATATAGTAGTTATATTCTTGTACATAGGAGCAGTATTATAGTAGTTATATTCTTGTACATAGGATGCAGTATTATAGTAGTTATATTCTTGTACATAGGAGGCAGTATTATAGTAGTTATATTCTTGTACATAGGAGGCAGTATTATTGTAGATATATTCTTGTACATAGGAGGCAGTATTATAGTAGTTATATTCTTGTACATAGGAGACAGTATTATAGTAGTTATATTCTTGTACATAGGAGCAGTATTATAGTAGTTCTATTCTTGTACATAGGAGGCAGTATTATAGTAGTTATATTCTTGTACATAGGAGGCAGTATTATAGAAGTTATATTCTTGTACATAGGAGCAGTATTATAGTAGTTATATTCTGTACATAGGAGCAGTATTATAGTAGTTATATTCTTGTACATAGGAGCAGTATTATAGTAGTTATATTCTTGTACATAGGAGGCAGTATTATAGTAGTTATATTCCTGTACATAGGATGCAGTATTATAGTAGTTATATTCTTGTACATAGGAGCAGTATTATAGTAGTTATATTCTTTACATAGGAGCAGTATTATAGAGTTATATTCTTGTACATAGGAGCAGTATTATAGTAGTTATATTCTTGTACATAGGAGCAGTATTATAGTAGTTATATTCTTGTACATAGGAGGCAGTATTATAGTAGTTATATTCCTGTACATAGGAGGCAGTATTATAGTAGTTATATTCCTTGTACATAGGGGCAGTATTATAGTAGTTATATTCCTTGTACATAGGATGCAGTATTATAGTAGTTATATTCCTTGTACATAGGAGCAGTATATTCTTGTACATAGGAGCAGTATTATAGTAGTTATATTCTTGTACATAGGAGCAGTATTATAGTAGTTATATTCTTGTCCATAGGAGGCAGTATTATAGTAGTTATATTCCTGTACATAGGAGGCAGTATTATATTAGTTATAGTCTTGTACATAGGAGCAGTATTATAGTAGTTATATTCCTGTACATAAGAGCAGTATTATAGTAGTTATATTCTTGTACATAGGAGCAGTATTATAGTAGTTATATTCCTGTACATAAGAGCAGTATTATAGTAGTTATATTCTTGTACATAGGAGCAGTATTATAGTAGTTATATTCCTGTACATAGGAGGCAGTATTATAGTAGTTATATTCTTGTACATAGAAGCAGTATATAGTAGTTATATTCTTGTACATAGGAGGCAGTATTATATTAGTTATAGTCTTGTACATAGGAGCAGTATTATAGTAGTTATATTCCTGTACATAAGAGCAGTATTATAGTAGTTATATTCTTGTACATAGGAGCAGTATTATAGTAGTTATATTCCTGTACATAGGAGGCAGTATTATAGTAGTTATATTCTTGTACATAGAAGCAGTATTATAGTAGTTATATTCCTGTACATAGGAGGCAGTATTATAGTAGTAATATTCTTGTACATAGGAGGCAGTATTATAGTAGTTATATTCTTGTACATAGGAGGCAGTATTATAGTAGTTATATTCTTGTACATAGGAGCAGTATTATAGTAGTTATATTCTTGTACATAGGAGCAGTATTATAGTAGTTATATTCTTGTACATAGGAGGCAGTATTATAGTAGTTATATTCTTGTACATAGGAGCAGTATTATAGTAGTTATATTCTTGTACATAGGAGTACTATTATAGTAGTTATATTCTTGTACATAGAAGCAGTATTATAGTAGTTATATTCCTGTACATAGGAGCAGTATTATAGTAGTTATATTCTTGTACATAGGAACAGTATTATAGTAGTTATATTCTTGTACATAGGAGGCAGTATTATAGTAGTTATATTCTTGTACATAGGAGTAGTATTATAGTAGTTATATTCTTGTACATAGGAGCAGTATTATAGTAGTTATATTCTTGTACATAGGAGCAGTATTATAGTAGTTATATTCTTGTACATAGAAGCAGTATTATAGTAGTTATATTCCTGTACATAGGAGCAGTATTATATTAGTTATATTCTTGTACATAGTAGCAGTATTATAGTAGTTATATTCTTGTACATAGGAGCAGTATTATAGTAGTTATATTCTTGTACATAGGAGCAGTATTATAGTAGTTATATTCTTGTATATAGGAGCAGTATTATAGCAGTTATATTCTTGTACATAGGAGCAGTATTGTAGTAGTTATATTCTTGTACATAGGAGCAGTATTATAGTAGTTATATTCCTGTACATAGGAGCAGTATTATAGTAGTTATATTCTTGTACATAGGAGCAGTATTATAGTAGTTATATTCTTGTACATAGGAACAGTATTATAGTAGTTATATTCTTGTACATAGGAGCAGTATTATAGTAGTTATATTCTTGTACATAGGAGCAGTATTATAGTAGTTATAGTCTTGTACATAGGAGCAGTATTATAGTAGTTATATTCTTGTACATAGGAGCAGTATTATAGTAGTTATATTCTTGTACATAGGAGCAGTATTATAGTAGTTATATTCTTGTACATAGGAGCAGTATTATAGTAGTTATATTCTTGTACATAGGGGCAGTATTATACTAGTTATATTCTTGTACATAGGAGCAGTATTATAGTAGTTATATTCTTGTACATAGGAGCAGTATTATAGTAGTTATATGGTAGTTTTTTTTGTGTAATGTTTCGTATAATTTGTTTTGTTTTTCTTTACTAAATGTCTTTTTTATCTTTGTTTTGCTGCTGTTTATATATTGACAGCTCGGTGATTGCCGCAGGAGATCGCTGTGACAGGGAGGTCACTTAACTGTGCAGTGCAGTAAAATTAATGGTTGTGGGTATGACGGCCTGTGCTCTGGTTTATGGGATGTTTGTGTTTGTTCTGTCAGGGAGGAATTATTTTAATAATGTGTTATGCACAGAATGGTCTCTGAGGTTGTCTGGCAGCGATGTGGGTATGACAGCCGGGATTAGCTTGCTGCTTTAGGTTCCAGATCTCTCACATTAGAATTGTATTTACCGCCCGGTGAGGACTCAGTCTGTTCCTTTGTGATACATTGTGTGTTGCATTTATAAATAAAAAGATGAGTAGATTATTGTGATTGTAGATATTTTCACAATTGTGCAGGGAATCTGAGAATTCTGGAAGTGAAATGACACTGTTTTATCTATGGAAATCTTGCCCATGTACAGTACCCAATCCAATAATTTGGGTGCCACAATTCATCAATGTAGTGCCATTGGGCAGACTAGTAGTGGTTGCCGCTTGACTCTTTCTTGTTTCTTAAGCGTCACGGGGAAGAGAAGTATGTCCCGTAACCTTTATTGGATTTCCAAATGGCCGAGGGAGGCATTGGGGCAGGGGCATATATTAAGGGCTGCTGATATCCGCCAACATCCTGATCAGCAGGGATGTAGCATTCCAATGTATGGTACTGATCAGGCGGTGCATGGTCACACACCCGGATATTCCTTGATACTGACACGACATCGCGGTTCATTTTCCACTACTCTGCCGGTCAGAAACAATTTTTTTCTTTGTTTAAAAATCCTGATGAAATGGAAGAATTTTGTTTGTGGAACATTTCAAGAATAAAGTATTTAATGTTTTTTGTATAAACAGAGCCTGGAGCCAAGCGAAACAACGAGGAGCCGTCAGCTAAATTATTTACTGCGAACATAACCCAGAAAGCGTCGCCTGGAAGAGTCAGAGCGAACCAGAGCCACGTACTGCCTGTTATGCTGGTGGAGCTAGTAGATCTGGTGACCCCATCTATTCCTAGAAGAATAGGGGGACAGTGACCGCCCATATGACTGCCAGGAGTTGTGGCAATGCTCCTTGGGGTACAGAGGCCTCAGTCATATCAAGACCTTGGTTCCAACAAGTGGCCCTAATATGATATGTAAAGGCTGCAGTACTATTACTAGATCGTTGTGGGGAGTAGACAAAACTTAACATCCCAAACCAAGAATTTGGGTACTGCTATGGGTGCCGTTGAATCCCAAAGGAAAGCTGTGTTTGGAATGTTGTCATGTTCCCTGGTGCTGTTATTGGTCTATTAGACAAAGGAGGAGCTGCATAGTTCAGGCAGGTAATTGCAGTATATCATGGCACAGCTCTGGGTCCAGTGTTTCTGGACAGAATTTGCCCGGTATATTCATGACACTGCTGTGGGTCCTGTCTAAAATCTTTAGTTCTGTACCTATGTCTACTATGTTCCTTGCACTGCTATGGGTCATATGTATGGGCTGCAGTTTTGTTCCTCTGCCTACTATGTTCATGGCACTGCTATGGGTCCTAACTAAGGGTGGTAGTAGTTATTCCTGTGCCAATGTTTATGGCACTGCTATATGTCTGTTATGTCCATGGCACTGCAATAGGTTCTATCTTGTAACCGTAGTGTTTTTTCCAGTATCTGGAATGTTCATGGCATTGTTATCGTTCCAATCTACTCGTTTGTCTAATATGTGCACGGCACTGCTGAGGGTCCTATCAAGGGGCTTCAGTTCTGGTCCTGTGTCTGGTATGTTCAGGGCACTGCTGAGGGTCCTATCCAGGGGCTTCAGTTTTGGCCTTGTGTCTGGTATGTACACGGCACTGCTGAGGGTCCTATCCAGGGGCTTCAGTTCTGGCCCTGTGTCTGGTATGTACACGGCACTGCTGAGGGTCCTATCCAGGGGCTTCAGTTCTGGTCCTGTGTCTGGTATGTGCACGGCACTGCTGAGGGTCCTATCCAGGGGCTTAAGTTCTGGTCTTGTGTCCGGTATGTGCACGGCACTGCTGTGGGTCCTATCCAGGGGCTTCAGTTCTGGTCCTGTGTCTGGTATGTACACGGCACTGCTGAGGGTCCTACCCAGGGGCTTCAGTTTTGGTCCTGTGTCTGGTATGTGCACGGCACTGCTGAGGGTCCTATCCAGGGGCTTCAGTTCTGGCCCTGTGTCTGGTATGTACACGGCACTGCTGAGGGTCCTATCCAGGGGCTTCAGTTCTGGCCCTGTGTCTGGTATGTACACGGCACTGCTGAGGGTCCTACCCAGGGGCTTCAGTTCTGGTCCTGTGTCTGGTATGTTCATGGCACTGCTGAGGGTCCTATCCAGGGGCTTCAGTTTTGGCCTTGTGTCTGGTATGTACACGGCACTGCTGAGGGTCCTATCCAGGGGCTTCAGTTCTGGCCCTGTGTCTGGTATGTACACGGCACTGCTGAGGGTCCTATCCAGGGGCTTCAGTTTTGGCCTTGTGTCTGGTATGTACACGGCACTGCTGAGGGTCCTATCCAGGGGCTTCAGTTTTGGTCCTGTGTCTGGTATGTGCACGGCACTGCTGAGGGTCCTATCCAGGGGCTTAAGTTCTGGTCTTGTGTCCGGTATGTGCACGGCACTGCTGAGGGTCCTACCCAGGGGCTTCAGTTTTGGTCCTGTGTCTGGTATGTGCACGGCACTGCTGTGGGTCCTATCCAAGGGCTTCAGTTTTGGCCCTGTGTCTGGTATGTTCATGGCACTGCTGAGGGTCCTATCCAGGGGCTTCAGTTCTGGTCTTGTGTCTGGTATGTACACGGCACTGCTGTGGGTCCTATCCAGGGGCTTCAGTTTTGCTCCTGTGTCTGGTATGTACATGGCACTGCTGTGGGTCCTATCCAGGGGCTTCAGTTCTGGTCCTGTGTCTGGTATGTGCACGGCACAGCTGAGGGTCGTATCCAGGGGCTTCAGTTTTGGTCCTGTGTCTGGTATGTGCACGGCACTGCTGAGGGTCCTATCCAGGGGCTTCAGTTCTGGTCCGGTGTCTGGTATGTACACGGCACTGCTGAGGGTCCTATCCAGGGGCTTCAGTTCTGGTTCTGTGTCTGGTATGTTCACGGCACTGCTGAGGGTCCTATCCAGGGGCTTCAGTTCTGGTCCTGTGTCTGGTATGTGCACGGCACTGCTGAGGGTCCTATCCAGGGGCTTCAGTTCTGGTCCTGTGTCTGGTATGTTCATGGCACTGCTGAGGGTCCTATCCAGGGGCTTCAGTTCTGGTCTTGTGTCTGGTATGTACACGGCACTGCTGTGGGTCCTATCCAGGGGCTTCAGTTTTGCTCCTGTGTCTGGTATGTACATGGCACTGCTGTGGGTCCTATCCAGGGGCTTCAGTTCTGGTCCTGTGTCTGGTATGTGCACGGCACAGCTGAGGGTCGTATCCAGGGGCTTCAGTTTTGGCCCTGTGTCTGGTATGTGCACGGCACTGCTGAGGGTCGTATCCAGGGGCTTCAGTTTTGGTCCTGTGTCTGGTATGTTCATGGCACTGCTGTGGGTCCTATCCAGGGGCTTCAGTTCTGGTCCTGTGTCTGGTATGTACACGGCACTGCTGTGGGTCCTATCCAGGGGCTTCAGTTTTTGTCCTGTGTCTGGTATGTGCACGGCACTGCTGTGGGTCCTATCCAGAGGCTTCAGTTTTGGTCCTGTGTCTGGTATGTACATGGCACTGCTGAGGGTCCTATCCAGGGGCTTTAGTTCTGGTCCTGTGTCTGGTAAGTGCACGGCACTGCTGAGGGTCCTATCCAGGGACTTCAGTTCTGGTCCTGTGTCTGGTATGTACATGGCACTGCTGAGGGTCCTATCCAGGGGCTTCAGTTTTGGCCCTGTGTCTGGTATGTGCATGGCACTGCTGAGGGTCCTATCCGGGGGCTTCAGTTTTGCTCCTGTGTCTGGTATGTGCATGGCACTGCTGAGGGTCCTATCCAGGGGATTCAGTTCTGGTCCTGTGTCCGGTATGTACACGGCACTGCTGAGGGTTCTATCCAGGGGCTTCAGTTTTGGTCCTGTGTCTGGTATGTACACGGCACTGCTGTGGGTCCTATCCAGGGGCTTCAGTTTTGCTCCTGTGTCTGGTATGTACATGGCACTGCTGTGGGTCCTATCCAGGGGCTTCAGTTTTGCTCCTGTGTCTGGTATGTGCACGGCACTGCTGAGGGTCCTATCCAGGGGCTTCAGTTCTGGTCCTGTGTCTGGTATGTACATGGCACTGCTGAGGGTCCTATCCAGGGGATTCAGTTCTGATCCTGTGTCCGGTATGTACACGGCACTGCTGAGGGTTCTATCCAGGGGCTTCAGTTTTGGTCCTGTGTCTGGTATGTACACGGCACTGCTGTGGGTCCTATCCAGGGGCTTCAGTTTTGCTCCTGTGTCTGGTATGTACATGGCACTGCTGTGGGTCCTATCCAGGGGCTTCAGTTTTGGCCCTGCGTCTGGTATGTGCACGGCACTGCTGAGGGTCCTATCCAGGGGATTCAGTTCTGGTCCTGTGTCTGGTATGTACACGGCACTGCTGAGGGTCTTATCCAGGGGCTTCAGTTTTGGAGCTGTGTCTGGTATGTGCACGGCACTGCTGTGGGTCCTATCCAGGGGCTTCAGTTTTGGTCCTGTGTCTGGTATGTACACGGCACTGCTGAGGGTCCTATCCAGGGGCTTCAGTTTTGGTCCTGTGTCTGGTATGTGCACGGCACTGCTGAGGGTCCTATCCAGGGGCTTCAGTTCTGGTCCTGCGTCTGGTATGTACATGGCACTGCTATGGGTCCTATCCAGGGGCTTCAGTTCTGGTCCTGTGCCTGGTATAAACACGGCACTGCTGAGGGTCCTATCCAGGGGCTTCAGTTCTGGTCAGGTGTCTGGTATGTACATGGCACTGCTATGGGTCCTATCCAGGGGCTTCAGTTCTGGTCCTGTGTCTGGTATGTGCACGGCACTGCTGTGGGTCCTATCCAGGGGCTTCAGTTCTGGTCCTGTGCCTGGTATAAACACGGCACTGCTGAGGGTCCTATCCAGGGGCTTCAGTTTTGGTCCTGTGTCTGGTATGTACACGGCACTGCTGTGGGTCCTATCCAGGGGCTTCAGTTTTGGTCCTGTGTCTGGTATGTACACGGCACTGCTGTGGGTCCTATCCAGGGGCTTCAGTTTTGGTCCTGTGTCTTGTATGTACACGGCACTGCTATGGGTCCTATCCAGGGGCTTCAGTTCTGGTCCTGTGTCTGGTATAAACACGGCACTGCTGAGGGTCCTATCCAGGGGCTTCAGTTCTGGCCCTGTGTCTGGTATGTACACGGCACTGCTATGGGTCCTATCCAGGGGCTTCAGTTTTGGCCCTGTGTCTGGTATGTTCATGGCACTGCTGAGGGTCCTATCCAGGGGCTTCAGTTCTGGTCCTGTGTCTTGTATGTACATGGCACTGCTGTGGGTCCTATCCAGGGTCTTCAGTTCTGGTCCTGTGTCTGGTATAAACACGGCACTGCTGAGGGTCCTATCCAGGGTCTTCAGTTCTGGTCCTGTGTCTGGTATAAACACGGCACTGCTGAGGGTCCTATCCAGGGGCTTCAGTTCTGGTCAGGTGTCTGGTATGTACATGGCACTGCTATGGGTCCTATCCAGGGGCTTCAGTTCTGGTCCTGTGCCTGGTATAAACACGGCACTGCTGAGGGTCCTATCCAGGGGCTTCAGTTCTGGTCAGGTGTCTGGTATGTACATGGCACTGCTATGGGTCCTATCCAGGGGCTTCAGTTTTGGTCCTGTGTCTGGTATGTACACGGCACTGCTGTGGGTCCTATCCAGGGGCTTCAGTTTTGGTCCTGTGTCTGGTATGTACACGGCACTGCTGTGGGTCCTATCCAGGGGCTTCAGTTTTGGTCCTGTGTCTGGTATGTGCACGGCACTGCTGTGGGTCCTATCCAGGGGCTTCAGTTTTGGTCCTGTGTCTGGTATGTACACGGCACTGCTGTGGGTCCTATCCAGGGGCTTCAGTTTTGGTCCTGTGTCTGGTATGTGCACGGCACTGCTGTGGGTCCTATCCAGGGGCTTCAGTTTTGGTCCTGTGTCTGGTATGTACACGGCACTGCTGTGGGTCCCATCCAGGGGCTTCAGTTTTGGCCCTGTGTCTGGTATGTTCATGGCACTGCTGAGGGTCCTATCCAGGGGCTTCAGTTCTGGTCCTGTGTCTTGTATGTACATGGCACTGCTGTGGGTCCTATCCAGGGTCTTCAGTTTTGGCCCTGTGTCTGGTATGTGCACGGCACTGCTGAGGGTCCTATCCAGGGGCTTCAGTTCTGGTCCTGTGTCTGGTATGTACACGGCACTGCTGAGGGTCCTATCCAGGGGCTTCAGTTTTGGCCCTGTGTCTGGTATGTACACGGCACTGCTGTGGGTCCTATCCAGGGGCTTCAGTTCTGGTCCTGTGTCTGGTATAAACACGGCACTGCTGAGGGTCCTATCCAGGGTCTTCAGTTCTGGCCCTGTGTCCGGTATGTACATGGCACTGCTGAGGGTCCTATCCAGGATCTTCAGTTCTGGCCCTGTGTCTGGTATGTTCATGGCACTGCTGAGGGTCCTATCCAGGGGCTTCAGTTCTGGCCCTGTGTCTGGTATGTTCATGGCACTGCTGAGGGTCCTATCCAGGGGCTTCAGTTCTGGTCCTGTGTCCGGTATGTACATGGCACTGCTGAAGGTCCTATCCAGGGGCTTCAGTTTTGGCCCTGTGTCTGGTATGTGCACGGCACTGCTGAGGGTCCTATCCAGGGGCTTCAGTTCTGGTCCTGTGTCTGGTATAAACACGGCACTGCTGAGGGTCCTATCCGGGGGCTTCAGTTTTGGCCCTGTGTCTGGTATGTACACGGCACTGCTGTGGGTCCTATCCAGGGTCTTCAGTTCTGGCCCTGTGTCTGGTATGTACATGGCACTGCTGAGGGTCCTATCCAGGGGCTTCAGTTCTGGTCCTGTGTCTGGTATAAACACGGCACTGCTGAGGGTCCTATCCAGGGTCTTCAGTTCTGGCCCTGTGTCTGGTATGTGCACGGCACTGCTGAGGGTCCTATCCGGGGGCTTCAGTTTTGGTCCTGTGTCTGGTATGTACACGGCACTGCTGAGGGTCCTATCCAGGGGCTTCAGTTCTGGCCCTGTGTCTGGTATGTGCATGGCACTGCTGAGGGTCCTATCCGGGGGCTTCATTTCTGGTCCTGTGTCTGGTATGCTCCTCAGTATAAAGACACACACAGCCTTTCTAATTTCTAACAAGGAACCATCTCACTAACACCATAAAGGGAAAATTGCTAACTTTCATGGTTCACCTTCTTTCCCATGGATCCTTCCACACTCAGCAAGGTCAATATCCCCCCAGTGGGAAATAAAGATAAGAGGGCGCCACCACAGCCTTGTGAGCAGCCAAAAATAATCAGCCCCTTTAAATATGAGCCTGTGAATGGATTTATCACCACTGATCTCATATTTTTGTGAAATAGATAAAAAAAAGCGCAGATGTATCAGATGTGGAAACTGATGTTAACACGTGTGGACAAGCCAACCGCCGGGCGCGAAGAGATTGTCCGGAGCAGACTGAACATGTAACAGCGAGTCTCTTCTGGTGACACGGACACAAAGACAACTCGTATCAGAAGCTCACATCCACTGGGGGGGGGGGGATAATACTGCAACCTCAGTGTCATACAAATTTTATTGCTACAATGTATCAAAACAGAGAAAAATGACACAGATTTGCAAATAATAGGATTAAAGTGATTAAAAACATCTTGTTGTTTTGTGTAAACAACTCTGATGCAGCCCTATGTGTCTCCGTGGTTACAGACTACAAGCAGGCCTTGCGTAGTCTGAGGAATAGGAGTAACACATGGCGGCATAATCAGGCTTGTATCTATGGAGACGCATCAGGTTTATCATCACGACCATTTGCAAAGTTAGGTCTTATTTTAAAGTATTGGAACAATATAAAATGAGTTGCAAAAGTATACATACCCTTTAAAGGGCAACTCTTTTGATTATTAATATTAATGTGATTAGTGCTACAGAAATGACCAGGTCACATGGCATAGATTTTGCCACATTGCTTTATTTTGGACTCCCATCATCCCTCAGGTTGAGCAATGATTTCATATACTTTTTACAGTGGGAGGAGCTTTCTCCAGCGCTTAGCGTTGCCCCCCTGGGGGGTAATAAATGGGAGAACGGGAAGAGAATTAACTGCCTCTCCGTATTTCAGCCCATTCTGCTGCTGGATTCTCTCATCTTTCCAGCCACCAGCTATCGCGGGCACTTACCTCTCGGACACATGAGGGTCTCCAGGGTCGGCCGTCCATCAGTCTGCCATTGGTAGATTGATACATTTTTATTGGGCAGAGTCTGAACGAGACATTGACGGATGCAGAGGTCGATCGCTTTAAAGAGGTAACGACCATCTGAAGACATTTCCAATAAGGTTTCCAATTAAAGGGCCGGATCAATAACCTGAAAGCTCGCTATCAGCCTTATAGGACTAAGATAGCCACAATGTAAAAAACCAGTACAATGATCTATTCAGTCACATTTACACAGCGTGAGGGGTGACAACCATGAAAGGCGGCCATTATTGTGCCCATAAAGGTTGTTTCCGTGGCCTTGAACGATGTCAATTCCATTGTTATATAGACTTACACCTTTAACTTCTACTGCTCTGCCTATGTATGTGTCAGTCTTCACTGTAGTTCTGGCATTCTATTCACAAACAATGCCTGGAAAACACCACAAAGCATGGAATGGATGGGGAGGCGCGCACATCCGTGATGTAAAGACGTTCTGCCGAGAGAGCTCAGATATGTCCGAAGACGTCGATGTCCATGGGAATGTGACAGGGTGCTGGGTGCATCTTACGGTTTACGTTCCGTTTTTTGGCTTTCCATATACGGACCGTATATATGTAATCATTTATTTCAATGGATCCGCAATAAAAACGGTTCCGTATTTCTGTTTTTCCGTTCAAAGTTGGAACATGTCCTATTATTGTGCGCATAACGGACAAGGATATTACTGTTCTATCAGGGGCCAGCTTTTCCGTTCCGCAAAAAACAAAATGCACACGGATGTCATCCGTATTTTTTGCACATCCGTTTTTTGCGGACCGCATAATACTGAAAAAGCCATACGGTCGTGTGCAAGAGGCCTAAGCTTCAGACAGGAGCCACCACATACCCACAAGGGCCCAGTTGTCCATAAGGTTAGAATGTGGCCCTGATGGCAGCCCACCCTGATGGACCCGTGGTAACGCAGACGTATCGCGCTCTACTCACTGCTGTGGTTTTATTTAGTCCCTCACATTATTAGATGTTATCTTATGTTATATAAGTTTTGGTCTGTTTATGACATTTTGGGCTTTTGATTTTTCCAATTTTATGATCATTTGCAGCCAAAGATATTCCCAGAGCCCTAAACCCTCGCACAATGGATCCGTTTGTATCGGTTTGTATCAATGCCTCCCATGTTGTCCTTGAATAGAATGAGATGCTGACATAGGCAAAAATCAATGATGAGAATAAGGGCTGGTGTATGAGCGAACCATGGCGGGTGAGCAGCCCTGGCGCCTCTCAGCCTCCTGCCTGGAGGAATGGCTTAGAATAGATCGTAAGTGCCATCCGCTGGACAGGAGAGATGGGCTCCACCTGCTGAACCTGGCAGGTAGACTGACACAATGGCTGTCCAGCCTCTTCGCTGCCGCACTCATGGTCAGACGTCCTCCCGATGTGAGACGGAGAAGCCTTCTCCAAGATTCTGTGCTGATCAATTCCTTATAATATTTCACAGGGATCAGAGCATTGTTATTCCGATTCACAGCTCCAAATCTACTGCATAGAGATGATACTCTGGTTACCATCAGCCGCCACTAGAGGGAGCTCACTGTACACTGTTTTATCATAGAGTTCAGTGTATACCGTAAGCACCTAAGCTTCACATAGCGGAGGAAGAAATGTATCATTTAACACTTTGTAGAGGCAGAGTACATGGAGATATGGAACAGAAGACAAAGCCAACCCAGCAAGACCTCTGAACTGTCTCCCAGTAGCTCATCATCCACAGTTCCCATCCCCTATTCATACTGTGGGTCCCTCTACATGAAACTGATTGCTGGGGGCAATGCCTTGATATCAGATCATAGCTACATGGGAACTGCAATACAGACCAAGCAAATGAAACAGGAGGCGGAGGGGGAAGGAATGTTCCATGAACGAGTCTAACATTGTTATAAACTGCAAACTCACTTGTTACTTTTCTGGGTTGAAATCTACAGAGAGACGCAATAAAGTCAACGTGATGTGCGGATATTGATATTAATTAGATCCACAGCTTATATGCAATCCTTACAAACCTGGAGTCCTGCCCAGAACTAAGATCTGTACAAAACATTCATTCTGTTACTTCCTTTATAATTTCATGTTATAATCAACAATGTTCATTGACTTCATCACCTGTGAATGCAGCCAGAGAGACTCCATGTACAACAATATAACTACTATAATACTGCTCCTGTGTACAAGAATATAACTACTATAATACTGCTCCTATGTACAGGAATATAACTACTATAATACTGCTCCTATGTACAGGAATATAACTACTATAATACTGCTCCTATGTACAGGAATATAACTACTATAATACTGCTCCTATGTACAGGAATATAACTACTATAATACTGCTCCTGTGTACAAGAATATAACTACTATAATACTGCCTCCTATGTATAAGAATATAACTACTATAATACTGCCTCCTATATACAAGAATATAACTCCTATAATACTGCTCCTGTGTACAAGGATATAACTACTATAATACTGCCCCTATGTACAAGAATATAACTACTATAATACTGCCTCCTATATACAAGAATATAACTACTATAATACTGCTCCTATGTACAAGAATATAACTCCTATAATACTGCCTCGTATGTAAAAGAATATAACTACTATAATACTGCCTCCTATGTACAAGAATATAACTCCTATAATACTGCTCCTATGTACAAGAATATAACTACTATAATACTGCCTCCTATGTACAAGAATATAACTACTATAATACTGCTCCTGTGTACAAGAATATAACTGCTATAATACTGCTCCTATGTACAAGACTATAACTACTATAATACTGCTCCTATGTACAAGAATATATCTACTATAATACTGCTCCTATGTACAAGAATATAACTACTATAATACTGCCCCTATGTACAAGAATATAACTACTATAATACTGCCTCCTATATACAAGAATATAACTACTATAATACTGCTCCTATGTACAAGAATATAACTACTATAATACTGCTCCTATGTATAAGAATATAACTACTATAATACTGCCTCCTATGTACAAGAATATAACTACTATAATACTGCTCCTATGTATAAGAATATAACTACTATAATACTGCCTCCTATGTACAAGAATATAACTACTATAATATTGCCTCCTATGTACAAGAATATAACTACTATAATACTGCTCCTATGTACAAGAATATAACTACTATAATACTGCTCCTGTGTACAAGAATATAACTACTATAATACTGCTCCTATGTACAAGAATATAACCACTATAATACTGCCCCCTATGTACAAGAATATGACTACTATAATACTGCTCCTATGTACAAGAATATAACTACTATAATACTGCTCCTATGTACAAGAATATAACTACTATAATACTGCTCCTGTGTACAAGAATATAGCTACTATAATACTGCTCCTATGTACAAGAATATAACTACTATAATACTGCTCCTGTGTACAAGAATATAGCTACTATAATACTGCTCCTATGTACAAGAATATAACTACTATAATACTGCTCCTATGTACAAGAATATAACTACTATAATACTGCCTCCTATGTACAAGAATATAGCTACTATAATACTGCCCCCTATGTACAAGAATATAACTACTATAATACTGCCCCCTATGTACAAGAATATAACTACTATAATACTGCCTCCTATGTACAAGAATATAACTACTATAATACTGCTCCTATGTACAAGAATATAACTACTATAATACTGCTCCTATGTACAAGAATATAACCACTATAATACTGCCCCCTATGTACAAGAATATAACTACTATAATACTGCTCCTATGTACAAGAATATAACTACTATAATACTGCCCCCTATGTACAAGAATATAACTACTATAATACTGCCCCCTATGTACAAGAATATAACTACTTTAATACTGCCTCCTATGTACAAGAATATAACCACTATAATACTGCCCCCTATGTACAAGAATATAACTACTATAATACTGCTCCTATGTACAGGAATATAACTACTATAATACTGCTCCTATGTACAAGGATATAACTACTATAATACTGACCCTATGTACAGGAATATAACTACTATAATACTGCCTCCTATGTACAAGAATATAGCTACTATAATACTGCCCCCTATGTACAAGAATATAACTACTATAATACTGCCCCCTATGTACAAGAATATAACTACTATAATACTGCCTCCTATGTACAAGAATATAACTACTATAATACTGCTCCTATGTACAAGAATATAACTACTATAATACTGCTCCTATGTACAAGGATATAACTACTATAATACTGACCCTATGTACAGGAATATAACTACTATAATACTGCCTCCTATGTACAAGAATATAACTACTATAATACTGCCCCCTATGTACAAGAATATAACTACTATAATACTGCCCCCTATGTACAAGAATATAACTACTATAAGGGTCCATTCACACGTCCGTTTTTTCTTTCCTGATCTGTTCCGTTTTTTGCGGAACAGATCAGGACCAGATCAGGACCCATTCATTTTCAATGGGTCCTGGAAAAAATCGGACAGCACAATGTGTGCTGTCCGTTTCCGTTGTTCCGTTCCGCATGTCCGTTTAAATATAAAACATGTCCTATTATGTTCCTGAAAAATCGGATCCTGGTACAATGCAAAGTCAATGGTTCCGCAAAAAACGGAAGACATTCGGATGTCATTCCGTATGTCTTCCGTTTTTTGCGGAATCCGTTCCTGGAAACACATAGCAAATATTATTATTTTTATTTTTTTTAAATAAATCCAAACAACTTTATTTGATTTTTGAAATGTATACATGTTTCCGTTTTTTGCGGATCCGCAAAAAACGGATGACATACGGAAACATTTTCAGGAACAACGGATCCGCAAAAAACGGACCGAAATTCGGATTATAGAAAAATACTGACGTGTGAATGTAGCCTTATACTGCCTCCTATGTACAAGAATATAACTACTATAATACTGCTCCTATGTACAAGAATATAACTACTATAATACTGCTCCTATGTACAAGGATATAACTACTATAATACTGACCCTATGTACAGGAATATAACTACTATAATACTGCCTCCTATGTACAAGAATATAACTACTATAATACTGCTCCTATGTACAAGAATATAACTACTATAATACTGCTCCTATGTACAAAAATATAACTACTATAATACTGCTCCAATGTACAAGAATATTACTACTATAATACTGCTCCTATGTACAGGAATATAACTACTATAATACTGCCTCCTATGTACAAGAATATAACTACTATAATACTGCCTCCTATGTACAAGTATATAACTACTATAATACTGCCTCCTATGTACAAGAATATAACCACTATAATACTGCCCCCTATGTACAAGAATATAACTACTATAATACTGCTCCTATGTACAAGACTATAACTACTATAATACTGCTCCTATGTACAAGACTATAACTACTATAATACTGCTCCTATGTACAAGAATATAACTACTATAATACTGCTCCTATGTACAAGAATATTACTACTATAATACTGCTCCTATGTACAGGAATATAACTACTATAATACTGCCTCCTATGTACAAGAATATAACTACTATAATACTGCCTCCTATGTACAAGTATATAACTACTATAATACTGCCTCCTATGTACAAGAATATAACCACTATAATACTGCCCCCTATGTACAAGAATATAACTACTATAATACTGCTCCTATGTACAAGAATATTACTACTATAATACTGCTCCTATGTACAGGAATATAACTACTATAATACTGCCTCCTATGTACAAGAATATAACTACTATAATACTGCCTCCTATGTACAAGTATATAACTACTATAATACTGCCTCCTATGTACAAGAATATAACCACTATAATACTGCCCCCTATGTACAAGAATATAACTACTATAATACTGCTCCTATGTACAAGACTATAACTACTATAATACTGCTCCTATGTACAAGAATATAACTACTATAATACTGCCTCCTATGTACAAGAATATAACTACTATAATACTGCTCCTATGTACAAGAATATAACTGCTATAATACTGCTCCTATGTACAGGAATATAACTACTATAATACTGCTCCTATGTACAAGGATATAACTACTATAATACTGCCTCCTATATACAAGAATATAACTACTATAATACTGCTCCTATGTACAGGAATATAACTACTATAATACTGCCTCCTATGTACAAGAATATAACTACTATAATACTGCCTCCTATGTACAAGAATATAACTACTATAATACTGCTCCTATGTACAAGAATATAACTACTATAATACTGCTCCTATGTACAAGAATATAACTACTATAATACTGCTCCTATGTACAAGAATATAACTACTATAATACTGCTCCTATGTACAAGAATATAGCTACTATAATACTCCTCCTATGTACAAGAATATAACTACTATAATACTGCTCCTATATACAAGAATATAACTACTATAATACTGCCCCCTATGTACAAGAATATAACTACTATAATACTGCTCCTATGTACAAGAATATAACTACTATAATACTGCTCCTATGTACAAGAATATAACTACTATAATACTGCTCCTATGTACAAGAATATAACTACTATAATACTGCTCCTATGTACAAGAATATAACTACTATAATACTGCTCCTATGTACAAGAATATAACTACTATAATACTGCTCCTATGTACAAGAATATAACTACTATAATACTGATTCTATGTACAAGAATATAACTACTATAATACTGCCTCCTATGTACAAGAATATAACTACTATAATACTGCTCCTATGTACAAGAATATAACTACTATAATACTGCTCCTATGTACAAGAATATAACTACTATAATACTGCTCCTATGTACAAGAATATAACTGCAATAATGTAACCATCCCCTGCCCTTTCTAGTGGTACAGTCCTATTCAATGACTTTGATATTAGCCTAACTAAATATTCCCCCCAGATTATCAGACCAGGAGCCGCCCTGTTTAGCGAAGACTATTATACCGCCATGATGATTTTCTTTGAAATGATTTATTTTTGCTGAACAAAACCCATTTAATGAAAGGTCTTTATATTGATACTAATTCACGAGTCACAAAATGTTTGAGCATCTGTTGCAGTATTTGGACACGATTTGGTAACTGCCGCTCAGTATGGCACAGTGGTTGTGTAGACACAGTTTTGGTATTTGGTTACTGTATTGCAGTCTGGTTCTATTTGGGCACAATGTGGCGATGATGTTATTATGCTATATGGCTGTATTTGAGTACAGTGTAGCAGTGCACATTCTTTCAGTATTTTCCAACTGTGATAGGTATTGGTTCAACTGTCATTGACAGCATTTGGGTATAATATGGCTCTTATGTTTGCGCACAGTATGGCGGCATTTGGGCATAATATGGCGGTTTTTGGTACACAGTGTGGCGGTTTTTGGGCAGTTCGTGGCTCTTTGGATGCAGGATTACACTGTGTTTAGCCTTATTTTTAAAGTTCCTTTTTTCCTGAGATGTAAACAAGTGGAGAGAAGCTCTTGTTCTGTCCGGGGGCCCCCGGGCCCCACCTGTGTCTGGCCGCACGGGCTGGAGGTACCGCAGATCCTACATACAGGAGGGGAGATGAAATGCTGCAATCTCCTGGGGGCAGAAAGGATGCCCCTGACCCCGCTGGCTGCCCCCCTTTGCCCGCAGCCCAATTATCATCTGACGGGGAAAGAATTCAGAATTCATGAAAAAGGTTGAATGTCAGTAAACCGCCGTCACCAGGGGAAACGCTGCTGCACGTCAAGGCAATTGTTTAACCCCTTCAGTGCTGGATCTCAAAGGCTTTGAGTGATAGGTTGCTGCTGTGGGGGCGTGTAGAGAGTGGCTGAGTGCCAGAGAATGGGGGGGTACAGGGGTATGGAGAGGGTCTCGCCGCCATGGAGAGGGCCAGACCCTGCCATGCCTAGGGGCAGGGCCGGTGCTACCATAAGGCAGACCAAGCGGCCGCCTTAGGGCGCACCCTGGGGGAGGGCGGAAAAATGAGACATGGAGGGGGAGAAATGTGACATGGGGGTCTGATGGCTGACATTGGGGGCTGATGGCTGGGGGATGATGTCTGACATGGGGTTCTGATCTGAGGTCTGATTAACATTGGGGGTCTGATTGGGGCTGTGAGCTGAGGTCTGATTAACATTGGGGGTCTGATTGCTGGTCTGACCTGAGGTGTAATGGAAAATATTTTTTTCTTATTATCCTCCTCTAAAACCTAGGTGTGTCTTAGAAGGCGAAAAATATGGTCCTTAAACCAGCCATTGTCTGAAGCAGAGAGAAGATACCAGGACCACAGAGAGGAGAAGCATGGGGGGGGGGGGGGGGGTGCCAAAATGTAGCTTCGCTTGTGTTGGCAAAAATCCTTGCACCGGCCCTGCCTAGGGGGCACATATACAATGGGGGGGGGGGTGGTGCCCTTTTTATGGTAGCGTTGCTGCCCCACTCTCGATGCACGGAGCGCTCCTCCATCTGTTCGCACCGCGTGCAATCCTCCGATCCTCCCCTTGTATCGACTGCAGAAACAACTTGTGGGACACCGGCGGTGGAGCTGAATGGAGCTGCCATCGATCTCTCTGCGGCCGGCGAGGTGCACAGTCCAGCGCACATGAATGGCACGGGCAGTCATCATTAACCTCTCCTGCTCAAGACAGGTCAATGCACACTCCGCTCCTGAAATACTCTGCGCTGCTGGGAGAACCCTGGATCTGGATCAGCCTACGACCTCCACTAGATCAGCACAATCCTCTCCTGAAATACTCTGCGCTGTCGGGGGGGCCCACTACATCATCCACTGTAGTGTATAATGTTTAGTCTGTGACCTCTCACAAGGTTAGCAAGCTCCTCTGCTGGAACACTCTGTGCTGCTGGAGACACTGCACCTTCCACTATGTAACTCTCAAACGTTGACTTAACCACAAGATCAGCACTATAACGGCTAAAATACTCTGTGCTGCTGGAGTGCAGTGCTCAGTCTATGACAACCCGTTTTTCTCCACCTGAAGCTGAAGTACTGCTGATACTTTTGGCTACATCTCCCTCATTGGCCAATTTGAGAGATAGTACTGAGAGTTCCTGCTGGGAGAGGGGCAGAGAGAGCTGATGGTACAGTATTCATTTCAGGCCACAAAACCTTGAGAAAAAAACTGCGGATCGGATGCGGACCAAAAATAAGTTTCTGTGCATGCGCCCTAATGCAGGCTTTTTATTCGACTCATGGTTTTACGTTTAGTTGCATCCAAAAATTAAAACACCTTTACTAGTAGTAATAATAAAGATCCTTCTACCGTTTGGCGTTCACAGCTCCCACGCAGACCCATGTGCCTTCATAGTAATAGGCTACCAGCGCTTTGATCCTGCGGTCGTGTGGCAATCTCTGCCTCCTCTTCTACTGTCTGTCTGGAGGGCAGAGGAGAGCAGTAACACCTGACTACACAGGGTTTGTTTGCAGTCTGTTACCATGGAGACACATAGGTTTGTATTAGAGCAGCAGACACAAAACATAGATTCGCGTATGTGTCGCTGCTCCATATTTTTTTTTTCTATTTTACGGGTTCGTTAAAAAACGTTGCAAATGTAAAGACTGTAGAAATCTGTAATATAGATAAGATACATATTCTTGATAACAGCTGAGGGTGTGTTACAATGTATCCCATCTAGACAATCCTCTGTGAGCTAAACAGCCCGGACTTCCGACTGATACATTGTAGCAGACTATCAGCATGGAAGAGACATCTGTGCTGCTGATGCATTCACCTCACAGAGGATTCTCTAGACTGGATGCAACTGTAACAAACCCTCAGCAGTGAACCATTCACTGACAGCAAGCATAGATACTGAACACCAAGTCTAGTGGAAAGTGTAAAAAGTAAAAAAAAAATAATGGAATGATTCTTGACGAGGCAGAATATAACATTTCATGTGTTTTAAAGGGACAGTACACCTAAAAGCAGGCAGAGTAAGGCCCCTTTCACACGGGTGAGAATTCCGCGCGGGTGCAATGCGTGAGGTGAACGCATTGCACCCGCACTGAATCAGGACCCATTCATTTCTATGGGGCTGTGCACATGAGCGGTGATTTTCACGCATCACTTGTGCGTTGTGTGAAAATCGCAGCATGCTCTATATTCTGGGTTTTCACGCAACGCAGGCCCCATAGAAGTGAATGGGGCTGAGTGAAAATCGCAAGCAAGTGCGGATGCGGTGCGATTTTCATGCATGGTTGCTAGGTGACGATCGGGCTGGGGACCCGATCATTATTATTTTCCCTTATAACATGGTTATAAGGGAAAATAATAGCATTCTGAATACAGAATGCAAAGTACAATAGCGCTGGAGGGGTTAAAAAAAAAATAAAAAAAAGTCCACTTGATCGGGTAGTTGCGGATCTCTGTCTTCTTCTGTAATGTTGAGCTGCCGGCTAAGGACCTGTGGTGACGTCACATCACATGATCCAATCACATGGTCCCTCACTATGGGGATGAACCATGTGATTGGACCATGTGATGAGCACAGTGATGTCATCAAAGGTCCCATTCCTGTGCACAGCAAAGAAGAAGACAGAAGAGAAGCCGGCTGCGCGATCAAGTGGATTAAATTATATTTTTTATTTTTTTTAACCCCTCCAGCGCTATTGTACTAAGCATTCTGTATTCAGAATTCTATTATGTTCTCTTATAACCATGTTACAATGGAAAATAATACAATCTACAGAATACCTAACCCAAACCCAAACTTACAATTTTTTGCACTTGCGCGGAAAAATCACGCATGTTCCCGGAACGCACCCGCACCTTTTCCCGCAACGCCCGTGTGAAACCAGCCTAATATTACAACCGGCGATCTTCAGAAAACTCTGCCAATGGCCGATGTCACTGGAGCGTATTCAGTGTGACATGGATCCGCAGCATGATAATGATTTATAATGCTGTGTCTTCCTGCTGACCTCGACTCTAAGGATCTGCACTGACGGCGGGCAGGAACACACAGCATTATAAATCTGTATGATGCCGCGTGTCTACGTCATAGGAGCGGCATTCAGGACGCACTGAATCTGCTCGGGTCAGATTGGCCGATATCTAATAATGAGATCCTAGACTAGTCCTGGACAGAATGAACCTGAAGAGGTCACAGATGACTGAAGATGGAGTGCAGCTCTGGATGTGACCAGAGTATAATACTTAAGTATATGAGTGCAGTTGTGTATATTGTATCAGGCCTATACGATTGCCCAGCAAAGTCCCCCGCACATGTCTGTTGTGATCGGTGATGCGCGTTCATGTTCCTTTAAATTCTAATTTTTCTTTTCTCTTTCTTTGCAGAGTATTTAAGAAAGCCAGTCCTAATGGAAAGGTGAGCGCCCCCCCCCCCCTTCTCTGCCGATATACAGACGATGTACTAGAAAGATGGGGACATTGAGCAGAGTTTCCCCGTCTTAGGGCTCATGCACAAAAGGTGTTTTTTGTCCGCATCCCATCCACAGTTTTTGCGGGTCGGATGAGGACCCAAAATTATAGAACATGTCCTATGTTCTACAGTTTTAGGCTACATGCACGTGCTGTTTTTTGCGGTCCGCAAACCGCGGATCCGCAAAAAACGGATGCCGTCCGTGTGCCTTCCGCAATTTGCGGAACGGAACGGGCGGCCCGTTGTAGACACGCCTATTCTTGTCCGCAAAACGGACAAGAATAGGACATGCTATATTTTTTTTGCGGGGCCAAGGAACGGTGCAACGGATGCTGTCCGCATCTTTTGCGGCCCCATTGAAGTGAATGGGTCCGCACCCGAGCTGCAAAAACGGCGGCTCGGATGTGGGCCAAAACAACGGTCTTGTGCATGAGGCCTTACAGAGGGCAGGACGATTCGTTCTGCAAAATGCGGAAATCACTCGCCTGGTATCTGTGTTTTGCGAATCCGCGATTTGCAGAACTCAAAAATACCAACGTTGTGTGCATGAGCCCTTACTATTACTGCTCTAGCTAAACTGAACACTGATTAACATGGTACTCCAATCACATCTAGAGCTGCATTCACACGAAATCTGCTGTTTCATCATGTCATATACAGTACAACAATCACTCCCAGAGCTGTATTCATAGTTCTTCAGTTTCATAATGTCTTATGCTACAATCACACCCAGAGCTGTTCACAGCTCTGCTGCGTTATCATGTGTTATACTACAATCATATCCAGAGCTGCGTTAGCAGTTCTGCTATTTCATCATGTTTTATTCTCCAGTAATATATAGAGCTGCATTCAAACTTCTGCCAATCGCATCCAAAGTTGCCTCTTCAGTACTACAGTTTTATTGTGTCTTATACTCAAGTCATGTCTAGATCTGAGTTCATGGTTCTGCAGTTTCATCATGACTTAAACTCCAGTAACCTTCAGAGCTGCATTCAAATTTCTGCTGTTTTATCTTGTCTTGTCTTATACTCTACTTCAGAACTGCATTCACAGGCATACTGTTTCATCATGTCAATTGCTCTAGTCAGCTCCAGAGCTGCTTTTACATTTACTTTGTTTCATTATACTCCAGTCACATCCAGTGCTGCATTTCACGGTTCTGCAGTTTCATTATTTCTTATGCTCTGGTAGCATCTGGAACTGCATTCACAGTTTTGCGATGTCAGCATCTCTTATGCTGAAGAAGCATCCAGAGCTGCATTCACAGTTCTGCTGTTTCATCATGTCAATTGCTCTGGTCACCTCCAGAGCTGCATTCCCAGTTTTTTCATTATCTCTGACACTCCAGTCACAGCTAGAGCAGCATTCACAGTTCTGCGGTTTCATCATGCCTGTTAGGGTTTGTTCCCCGGGTGTGGATTCTGCCCAGAGATTCCATGACCCAGATTTCTTCATCCACAGCCTGCACATTAAGCAGTAGATTCTACGCCAAAAAAGGAGCTGATTAGATCCATTAACCTTTTCTGGAGCAAATTTACATATAAACCTGCAGCAAAAATTCTGAGCAGCAGCGACAGATTTCTGCTGTGGATGTGAAAGGGGCTTTAGACCTGGTAGCCCTCTGCCGCCCCCTGCTGGTTCAGTTTGTGTATGGAGTCTGATCTACACCTCCCACAATGCAGTGCGGCGGGCTGAAATGCATTGTGGGATCTCAGTTACAGGTGAGCAGAGGTGCTGGGTTGTTACAATGTATCGGCTGCCAGCACCAGGATACTATGTAGCACTGGGCATCATCACCGTAAGGCCTCTTTCACACGACCATATGGCTTTTTCAGTGTTTTGCCGTTTTTTGTTTCCGTTGTGTTTCCTTTTCTGTTCAGTTTTTTCCTTCCGTTTTTCCGTATGGCATTTACAGTATACAGTCATTATATAGAAAAAATTGGGCTGGGCATAACATTTTCAATAGATGGTTCTGCAAAAACGGAACGGATACGGAAGACATACGGATGCATTTCCGTTTTTGTTTTTTTGCAGACCCATTGACTTGAATAGAGCCACAGAACGTGATTTGCGGGCAATAATAGGACATGTTCTATCTTTCAACAGAACGGAAGAACGGAAAAAACTGAAATACGGAACCGGAATGCATATGGAGTACATTCCGTTTTTTTTAGTGGAACCATTGAAATGAATGGTTCTGTATACGGAACGCGAAAAATGTTAACACATTATGTGGGCAGAGAGGCAATAGCCACGCCCACCCCCAGTGATGTCACGAGCTGTGTCTATAATGACATCACAGCATGTAGTGAAATCTTCCTTTGCCCCCCCCCGACCTTACGTCACATACTTGCCACCAGTCCGTTTTTTAGAGGGACTGTCCTACAAACCGGTTCACAAAATGGTCAACATCAGAAAGGTCGGGCCCCATTGTACTTGGCTCCGGGGCCCCTCATCTGAATCGGTTTGGCCCATTTTCGTATCTGTAGATTTATTTATTTTTTCGCTCTAATCATTTGCAGTCTGACAGATCCTGGGTTCTAATCCCGCAGCCGCCAGCGGTTTCCATGGAAATCAGAGTTATAGAAAAAAAAGCTTTCAGCACTAAAAGCTTTCTAAAGAAAGAGAACCCGAGTCCAAGGCCCTCGCTGCGCCAGGCGGGAAATAAAAGCCCTGGCTGCAGCACAGATCTCTTCTGCTTATTTGTTACAATGTATCAGTGCAGGAAAAATGTATCAGTCTCACAGAGGATCGCCCGCACTGGACACAACTGTAACAAACCGCCAGCTGAGATAAAGCTGGACAGTTTCCATCTCATATAAAAATAAGAATGTTTCCATTCACTGACAGGAAGCAGAGATCATGAATATGGTGAGGAGTGGAAACGCACAGTACAAAATGAAGCTTATAATCTCCATATAACGCTGAGTGAATTTATAAATATATATATATTTTATTTGTAGTGATCTGGAATTTATTCTTAGTCACATCCAGAGCTGAATTCACAATTCTGCTCTTTCATCAAAGCTTATACTCCAGTCCCATCCAAAGAGGCTTTCATAATTCTACTGTTACATCGTGTCTTATACTCCAGTTATATTTGGGGATGCATTTAGAATTACATTATGCCTTTGACTCCAGCGACAACCAGAGCTGTGTTTTTAATTATGATTTTGCACCATATTTATACTCTGGTCAGATTCAGAGCTGCATTTATATTTCTGATTTTACACCTTATTTACACTCCAGTCACATTCAGAGCTGCATTTATAATTCTGATTTTACACCGTACTTATACTCTGTTAAGATTCAGAGCTGCATTTATAATTCAGATTTTAGACTGTATTTACACTCCAGTCACATTCAGAGCTGCATTTATAATTCTGATTTTGCACAGTATTTACACTCCAGTCACATTCAGAGCTGCATTTATAATTCTGATTTTACACCGTACTTATACTCTGTTAAGATTCAGAGCTGCATTTATAATTCAGATTTTAGACTGTATTTACACTCCAGTCACATTCAGAGCTGCATTTATAATTCTGATTTTGCACAGTATTTACACTCCAGTCACATTCAGAGCTGCATTTATAATTCTGATTTTGCACAGTATTTACACTCCAGTCACATTTAGAGCTGCACTCATCTGTTACCTGCTGAATGTAAACCTAGACACAATGTAACTTCTTGCCTGGCGTTCTGACTGTATTGTTCTTTACGTTCAGTGCTAATAGTCAGAGAGTTTGTGCAGCCTGAGAGCAGCAGAGTACTGACCCTGGCCTTTCCTGCGTCCTCTGCCCTCCGGGGGGGTCCTAGCTGTGATGGCCTCTGATGTCATTGTCCTGCTATCTTCTTGTCTTTAATGTGTCGGTATAATATAAGCGTTCCAGAGATCCATTATTCCCTCTCCTCACTCCTCGGAGATCGGATGTCTATTATTCAGAGAGAAGTGAGAGCAAAACGAACGAATCTCATCGGCGGTGACTCAGCGGGGGCTGCACTTCTGTAGCCGTTTCCTTTATTTATCTGTGTAATCACACGGCTGGCGCAGAAGCAGGAACACGGCGGAAATGTTCCAGACGCCTGCGCTGCGGCTCGTGCAAGTCACTCAGGTACCTGTCTTATATACACTGGCTGTTCAGTCACAGGGGCCAGGCCTGCACTCACTGGTGTAATGACAGGGGCCACACCTGCAGTCGCAGGTGTAATAACTGGGAACACACCTTCAATCACAGGTGTAATAACTGGGAACACACCTGCAATCACAGGTGTAATCACTGGGACCACGCCTGCACTCACAGGTGTAATAACTGGGAAAACACCTGTAATCACAGGTGTAATAACTGGGGAAACAACAGCACTCACAGGTGTAATAACTGGGATCAAACCTGCAATCACAGGTGTAATAACTGGGAACACACCTGCAATCACAGGTGTAATAACTGGGACCATGCCTACAATCACAGGTGTAATAACTGGGAACACACCTGCAATCACAGGTGTAATAACTGGGACCATGCTTGCACTCACAGGTGTAATAACTGGGAACACACCTGCAATCACAGTTATAATAACTGGGAACACACCTACAATCACAGGCATAATAACTAGGAACATGCCTGCAATCACAGGTGTAATAACTGGGACCAAACCTGCAATCACAGGTGTAATAACTGAGAACACACCTGCAATCACAGGTGTAATAACTGGGACCATGCCTGCAATCACAGGTGTAATTACTGGGACCATGCCTACAATCACAGGTGTAATAACTGGGAACATGCCTGTAATCACAGGTGTAATAACTGGGAACATGCCTGCACTCACAGGTGTAATAACTGGGAACACACCTACAATCACAGGTGTAATAACTAAGACCACGCTTGCACTCACAGGTGTAATAACTGGGAACTCGCCTGCAGTTGCAGGTGTAATAACTGGGACCACACCTACAATCACAGGTGTAATAACTGGGACCACACCTGCAATCACAGGTGTAATAACTGGGACCACACCTGCACTCACAGGTGTAATAACTAGGAAAACACCTGTAATCTCAGGTGCAATTACTGGGACCATGCCTGCACTCACAGGTGT
Organism: Bufo gargarizans; assembly: GCF_014858855.1. Classification (NCBI taxonomy): domain Eukaryota; kingdom Metazoa; phylum Chordata; class Amphibia; order Anura; family Bufonidae; genus Bufo; species Bufo gargarizans. The sequence goes on from NC_058082.1 coordinate 8,662,988, forward strand.
AATAACTGGGACCATGCCTGCACTCAAAGGTGCAATTTCTGGGACCATGCCTGCACTCACAGGTGTAATAACTAGGACCATGCCTGCAATCACATGTGTAATAACTGGGGCCACGCTTGCACTCACAGGTGTAATAACTGGGACCATGCCTAAAATCACAGGTGTAATCACTAGGACCACGCCTGCAATCACAGGTGTAATAACTGGGAACACGTCTGCAATCACAGGTGTAATAACTAGGAACACGTCTGCACTAACAGGTGTAATAACTGTGAAAACACCTGCACTCACAGGTGTAATAGCTGGGACTAAACCTGCAATCACAAGTGTAATAACTGGGAACACACCTGCAATCACAGATGTAATAACTGGGAACACACCTGCAATCACAGGTATAATAACTGGGACCACGCCTACAATCACAGATGTAATTACTGTGACCACGCCTGCAATCACAGGTGTAATAACTGGGAACATGCCTGCAATCACAGATGTAATTACTGTGACCACGCCTACAATCACAGGTGTAATAACTAGGAACATGCCTGCAATCACAGGTGTAATAACTGGAAACACACCTGCAATCACAATTATAATAACTGGGAACACACCTACAATCACAGGTGTAATAACTAGGAACACGCCTGCACTAACAGGTGTAATAACTGTGAAAACGCCTGCACTCACAGGTGTAATAAATGGGACTAAACCTGCAATCACAGGTTTAATAACCGGGAACACACCTGCAATCACAGATGTAATAACTGGGAACACACCTGCAATCACAGGTGTAATAACTGGGAACATGCCTGCAATCACACGTGTAATAACAGTGAACATGCCTGTAATCACAGGTGTAATAACTGGAAACTCAACTACAATCACAGGTGTAATTACTGGGAACACGCCTACAATCACAGGTGTAATAACTGGGACCACGCCTGCACTCACAGGTGTAATAACTGGGAAAACACCTGTAATCACAGGTGTAATAACTGGTGTAATAACTGGGACCATGCCTACAATTACAGGTGTGATAACTGGGACCACGCCTACAATTACAGGTGTGATAACTGGGACCACGCTTGCAATCACAGGTGCAATTACTGGGACCATGCCTGCACTCACAGGTGTAATAACTGGGGTCACGCTTGCACTCACAGGTGTAATAGCTGGGATCATGCCTGCAATCACAGGTGTAATTACTGGGACCACGCCTGCAATCACAGGTGTAATAACTGGGGCCATGCTTGCACTCACAGGTGTAATGGCTGGGACCATGCCTGCAATCACAGGTGTAATTACTGGGACCACGCCTGCAATCACAGGTGTAATAACTGGGACCACGCCTGCAATCACAGGTGTAATTACTGGGATCATGCCTGCAATCACAGGTGTAATAACTGGGACCACGCCTGCAATCACAGGTGTAATTACTGGGATCATGCCTGCAATCACAGGTGTAATAACTGGGACCACGCCTGTACTCACAGGTGTAATTACTGGGAACATGCCTGCAATCACAGGTGTAATTACTGGGATCATGCCTGCAATCACAGATGTAATAACTGGGACCACGCCTGTACTCACAGGTGTAATTACTGGGACCACGCCTGTACTCACAGGTGTAATTACTGGGACCACGCCTGAACTCACAGGTGTAATTACTGGGACCAGGGCTGCACTGAGATTCTGACCAATTGCTACTATAGTTTGATCTTATGCATGGATGTAAGGACCTTTGAGTCACCTGACGATTTGCATAAAGTCGTTAACCTGTAGAGCGCCTCTGGGGGGCAGAGATACAAAAATTGAAGTGCAGCAAAGCTACAAATTCAGAAGCAGGAGAGCCTGAGATCCAGCTGGGAAGCTCCTGCAGGAAACATAGCCAGCATTATTCCTGCGAGTATCTAGCTAGATAGTGGAGGTGATTGGTGCTAGGGGTTGAACACCCCCGGTGAATTGGGAGACACAAAAGGAGCCTTGCAGTGTGCCCATCGTGGACCTATGACGTGGTCTCATGGGTCAGACTGATGCGGAGACGTCTGATCCCACATGAGTAATGGCCGCTCTGTCATCTTCCGTCTTTATCCTCAGTCTGCTTGTTGTCTGCTTCAGGCCGAGACTCCCGGGCACAAGTTTTTGTCTTCAGATAACAGAAAAACACTGATTATAGCAGAGAATGTAAGGGTACTGTCACACTCGCGTTGTTTGATTCCGGCAGGCAGTTCCGTTGATCAGGCAAACTGTATGCAAACGCATGTCGTTTTTTCTGACTGATTAGACATTATTCAGACTGTTAAGGATTCTGATCAGTCAGAAAAATGCATTGCAATACCGGATCCATTTTTTCCGGTGTCATCAGGCAAAACGGATCCGGTATTTATTTGTTTCACATTTTTAAAGGTCTGCGCAGACCGGAATACCTGATCCATCAATGCGGCAATTTAAATGCCAGATCCGGTAATAATACATTCCTATGGAAAAAATCGCTGCGGTATTATCTCCGTCCTGAAAAGTCAAAAAGACTGAACTGAAGACATCCTGAATGGATTGCTCTCTATTCAGAATGCATTAGGATAAAACTGATCAGTTATTTTCCGGTACAGAGCCCCTAGGACGGATTCTATGCCGGAAAAAAACAAACGCTAGTGTGAAAGTACCCTACCAATTATCTGCTGCATTTTAAAAACAGAACTATGAATACCGCCATTGTGGTGCTATGTATAACACATACATTCAATATACGCGCTCACATACTGTACACATATGCCCATAGCCCACATTTACATGTACATGGATATAGAAACATGCTTATATCCGGTAGCTCACAGTTACATCACAGTACAAGGACGTGGTGTATTGGAGGGGAGGGGGGTTAAATGCTCGATCATTCCTCATCGTTGTTTTATATTGCCTCCCCCAGTAATAACAGTACAACCTTCCTCTTAATTCTAGTAGTTACTTCATGGTGTCCCCCTCTCCCTCAGTAGTCACAGCAGGGCCCTTTTGTCTTCTCCTATATTCAGAAAAGAACCATCACTATCCTCCTATAGTCACAGCAGAGATTCCCAAATTTTACTGTAGTCACAATAAAGTCTCCTTTGCCCAACAGTCATAGGTCCCTCATGCCCCTTTTCCAGTCATCATACAGATGCCTCCACACAGCAGTGCCGCCCTTTTCCTCACTAGTTCCAGCAGTCCTCCATGACCCAGTAGTCACAGCAGTCCTCCATGACCCAATAGTCCCAGCAGTCCTCCATGACCCAGTAGTCCAGCAGTCCTCCATGACCCAGTAGTCCAGCAGTCCTCCATGACCCAGTAGTCACAGCGGTCCTCCATGACCCAGTAGTCCCAGCAGTCCTCCTTGACCCAGCAGTCCTCTATGACCCAGTAGTCCCAGCAGTCCTCCATGACCCAGTAGTCACAGCAGTCCTCCATGACCCAGTAGTCACAGCAGTCCTCTATGACCCAGTAGTCCCAGCAGTCCTCCATGACCCAGTAGTCCCAGCAGTCCTCCATGGCCCAGTAGTCCCAGCATTCCTCCATGACCCAGTAGTCCCAGCAGTCCTCCATGGCCCAGTAGTCACAGCAGTCCTCCATGACCCAGTAGAAACAACAGTGCTCCATGACCAAATAGTCACAACAGTCCTCCATGACCCAGTAGTCAGTCCTCCATGACCCAGTAGTCACAGCAGTCCTCCATGACCCAGTAGTCACAGCAGTCCTCCATGACCCAATAGTCACAGCAGTCCTCCATGACCCAGTAGTCACAGCAGTCCTCCATGACCCAGTAGTCAGTCTTCCATGACCCAGTAGTCACAGCAGTCCTCCATGACCCAGTCGTCACAGCAGTCCTCCATGAGCCAGTAGTCACAGCAGTCCTCCATGACCCAATAGTCACAACAGTCCTCCATGACCCAGTAGTCAGTCCTCCATGACCCAGTAGTCAGTCCTCCATGACCCAGTAGTCACAGCAGTCCTCCATGACCCAGTAGTCACAGCAGTCCTCCATGACCCAATAGTCACAGCAGTCCTCCATGACCCAGTAGTCACAGCAGTCCTCCATGACCCAGTAGTCAGTCTTCCATGACCCAGTAGTCACAGCAGTCCTCCATGACCCAGTCGTCACAGCAGTCCTCCATGAGCCAGTAGTCACAGCAGTGCTCCATGACCCAATAGTCACAACAGTCCTCCATGACCTAATAGTCACAACAGTCCTTCATGACCTAGTAGTCAGTTCTCCATGACCCAGTAGTCACAGCAGTCCTCCATGAACCAGTAGTCACATCAGTCCTCCATGACCCAGTAGTCAGTCATCCATGACCCAGTAGTCACAGCAGTCCTCCATGACCCAGTAGTCACAGCAGTCCTCCATGACCCAGTAGTCACAGCGGTCCTCCATGAGCCAGTAGTCACAGCAGTCCTCCATGACCTAGTAGTCACAGGAGTCCTCCATGACCCAATAGTCAGTCCTCCATGACCCTGTAGTCACAGCAGTCCTCCATGACCCAGTAGTCAGTCCTCCATGACCCAGTAGTCACAGCAGTCCTCCATGACCCAGTAGTCAGTCCTCCATGACCCAGTAGTCACAGCAGTCCTTCATGACCCAGTAGTCACAGCAGTCCTCCATGACCCAGTAGTCACAGCAGTCCTCCATGACCCAATAGTCACAACAGTCCTCCATGACCCAGTAGTCAGTCCTCCATGACCCAGTAGTCACAGCAGTCCTCCATAACCCAGTAGTCACAGCAGTCCTCCATGACCCAGTAGTCAGTCCTCCATGACCCAGTAGTCACAGCAGTCCTCCATAGCAGGCCATGACGGGAACGTGCCTTTGTAGCATTGCCGGTGACATGTGTTACTTGCGGTTTTTGGTGCGGATTTAATGTGGCTTTCCACAGATCTCAAGGGTGAAATCGACAGAAAAAATCACAAACAATTGACATGCAGTGAATATCAAAATCCACACGCAGGTTAATTTCTGCGCAGAAGATAAAAGCAAAGCGCACGTGAGATTTGTCTGATCTCATTCACTTTGCTGCACAAGAATCCGCACTGAAAAATTGTGTGCGATCCGTCTGTAGGTAGCCAAAGAGGCAAACCTTACACCTCCTGCTGCTGCGAAGTCTTCGCTGGAAAAATAATAATTGCTGGGCATTGTGTAGTGTTATCATGGCCATAGGGGGGCGCTGCCACAATCCAGATCTGATTAATGTGTTCATTCTGATTTACAAATGTACAATATGAAATAGACGTGCACATCACAGCATTTGGTGTTTTTTCTCCGCATAGCTCACCGTGTATCTGGGGAAGAGAGACTTTGTGGATCACGTAGATGTCGTGGACCCTGTGGGTAAGTGTGATAAAGAATTATCAGTCAGTCTCATCACTGTTATCATTCATTGTAATGTATATCAACAGCAGTGAGGACAAATCATCTGCCACAACATAGAGCTAAATCATAAAGTTATGTCTTCCTGCAACCTCCTCTAGAGGGAGCTCAGGAGCTTACAGCATACAGATATACAGAGGCACCACTACAGGGAGCTCAGGAGATTACTGCATAATGATACATACAGCCACCACTAGGGGGAGCTCAAGACATGACTGCATACATATATATATATATATATATATATATATATACAGCCACCACCAGAGGGAGCTCAAGAGATTACTACATACAGATATATACAGCCACCACTAGAGGGAGCTCAGGAGATTAATCCATACAGAATTATACAGTACTCAGTAGAGGGAGCTCAGGAAATTACTGCATACAGATATTTATTTATAGCTACCACTAGAGGGAGCTCAGGATATTACTACATACAGATATATACAGTTACCACCACTAGAGGGAGCTCAGGAGATTACTGCATACAGATATATACAGCCACCACTAGAGGGAGCTCAGGATATTAATCCATACAGATATATACAGTACTTAGTAGAGGGTGCTCAGGAAATTACTGCATACAGATATTTATTTATAGCTACCACTAGAGGGAGCTTAGGAGATTACTACATACAGATATATACAGTTACCACCACTAGAGGGAGCTCAAGAGATTTCTGCAAACAGATATATACAGCCACCACTAGAGGGAGCTCAGGAGATTACTATATACATATATATACAGCCACCACTACAGGGAGCTCAGGAGATTACTACATACAGATATATACAGCCACCACTAGAGGGAGCTCAGGATATTAATCCATACAGATATATACAGTACTTAGTAGAGGGAGCTCAGGAAATTGCTGCATACAGATATTCATTTATAGCTACCACTAGAGGGAGCTCAGGAGATTACTACATACAGATATATACAGCCACCACTAGAGGGAGCTCAGGAGATTACTACATACATATATATACAGCCACCACTAGAGGGAGCTCAGGAGATTACTACATACAGATATATACAGCCACCACTAGAGGGAGCTCAGGAGATTACTACATACAGATATATACAGCCACCACTAGAGGGAGCTCAGGAGATTGCTACATACAGATATATACAGCCACCACTAGAGGGAGCTCAGGAGATTACTACATACAGATATGTACAGCCACCACTAGATTGAGCTCAGGATATTACTACATACAGATATATACAGCCACCACTAGAGGGAGCTCAGGAGATTACTACATACAGATATATACAGCCACCACTAGAGGGCGCTCAGGAGATTACTACATACAGATATATACAGCCACCACTAGAGGGAGCTCAGGAGATTACTACATACAGATATATACAGCCACCACTAGAGGGCTCTCATGACCTTACTGCATACAGATATATACAACCACCACTAGAGGAAGCTTAGGAGATTACTACATACAGATATATACAGCCACCACTAGAGGGAGCTCAGGAGATTACTACATACAGATATGTACAGTCACCACTAGAGGGAGCTCAGGAGTATACTACATACAGATATATACAGCCACCACTAGAGGGAGCTCAGGAGATTACTACATACAGATATATACAGCCACCACTAGAGGGAGCTCAGGAGATTACTACATACAGATATATACAGCCACGACTAGAGGGCTCTCATGACCTTACTGCATACAAATATATACAGCCACCACTAGAGGGAGCTCAGGAGATTACTACATACAGATATGTACAGCCACCACTAGAGGGAGCTCAGGAGATTACTACATACAGATATATACAGCCACCACTAGAGGGAGCTCAGGAGATTACTACATACAGATATATTCAGCCACCACTAGAGGGAGCTCAGGCGATTACTACATACAGATATATACAGCCACCACTAGAGGGCTCTCATGACCTTACTGCATACAAATATATACAGCCACCACTAGGGGGATCTCAGGGGCTTACTGCATACAAACACAGATGTACAACCTGTTCTCCCCCTAGTAGTGGCTGCTGGAAGCTGGAATGTAATTTTTAGCTCTGTGCAGGAGATTTGGAGCTCTGCATTAGAAATACTGACCTCCCACCGCGATAAAGATACATCATTAAATTAAACAGCAGAGAGTTGAATCCAAAATGATAAAAGTTTGAGATTCGCTTTAAATTCTTCTGATCACAAAAATGTTAAATTATAAAAATTTTAACTCATTTGGACTAAAATGTGCAGTCTCCTTTAAGGAGTCAGATCCTGCTGAGATCTTTCCAGAAATGATGTTTTTGTAGAAACCTGAGGAGCAGTTGGATTGTGGTGCTCACTGCATGTTGGCACTTGATCCGTCAACATTCTCTAATTAAACCCATCATCGTTTTTCAGCCTTGTTAATTAATTTGCTCTAGGCTTGAAGGAATTTAATATCAAACCTGTCAAACTTCACACCTCAGACAACTAAGGACGAGACCAAAAGTATGTGACCCCCTTGTGTATCTAGTCTGCAACATAAAAATAGATTGTACCGAAAAGCTCAGTAACCATGATGTTATCATAGGAGGCCATCTATTCTTCTAGTCAACTCCTCCAGCAATGTAGGAATTGTCATAAAGATCGACTGCACACAATTCTGAGATGCTCAGTGCCAAGTAGAAGCTGGAGGAATGTAAAGGCATCGACATTAAAATAGTAAAGATTTGTTCTAGCAAGAGACTGATCCATGCCACCATCTAATCGAGATGATACCAGGGTCTCCTGCCCGGGTGTGTGGAGACAACTGTAGGTGATGGAGGAGGAATATGTTCTGGTGTTCGATTTTCATGGTTAGAGTCCAGAAAGAAATGGAAGAACTTGGCTGCGTTATCCTCCAAAATTCACCTCTATGTCCTAAATTCTAGAAGTCTAAAAAAAAATAATACCCAAGGCTTTAGTGAAACCCGGAGGTTCACATGCTTATGTAAAGGGAGCAGCAGTCGTTTAGATGATATAGTTACCTAGTTTGAGCTAGCTGCATAAATATCTGTAAAACCACCACTAGGGGGAGCTCACTGAATACAGATTATACAGCCACCACTAGGGGGCTCACTACATACAGATTATACAGCCACCACTAGAGGGAGCTCACTACATACAGATTATACAGCCTCTACTAGAGGGAGCTCACTACATGCAGATTATACAGCCACCACTAGGGGGAGCTCACTACACACAGATTATACAGCCATCACTAGAGGGAGCTCACTACATACAGATTATACAGCTACCACTAGGGGGAGCTCACTACATACAGATTATACAGCTACCACTAGGGGGGCTCACTACATATAGATTATACAGGCACCACTAGGGGGGCTCACTACATACAGATTATACAGCCATCACTAGAGGGAGCTCACTGCATACAGATTATACAGTCACCACTAGAGGGAGCTCACAGCATACAGATTATACAGCCACCACTAGAGGGAGCTCACTACATACAGGTTATACAGCCACCACTAGGGGGAGCTCACTACATACAGATTATACAGCCACCACTAGAGGGAGCTCACTACATACAGATTATACAGCCACCACTAGAGGGAGCTCACTACATACAGATTATACAGCCACCACTAGAGGGAGCTCACTGCATACAGATTATACAGTCACCACTAGAGGGAGCTCACTACATACAGATTATACAGCCATCACTAGAGGGAGCTCACTACATACAGGTTATACAGCCACCACTAGGGGGAGCTCACTACACACAGATTATACAGCCACCACTAGAGGGAGCTCACTACATACAGACTATACAGTCACCACTAGGAAGAGCTCACTACATACAGATTACACAGCCTCCACTAGAGGGAGCTCACTAAATACAGATTATACAGCCACCACTAGAGGGAGCTCACTACATACAGATTATACAGCCACCACTAGAGGGAGCTCACTACATACAGATTATACAGTCACCACCAGGGGGAGCTCACTACATGCAGATTATACAGCCTCCACTAGAGGGAGCTCACTACATTCAGATTATACAGCCACTGCTGAGGGGTGCTTACTACATACAGATTATACAGCCTCCACTAGAGGGAGCTCACTACATTCAGATTATACAGCTGTCATTATGGTCTACATTAGCTATATAATTCTACATGCAGTGAGCTCCCCCTAGTAGTGAAGGCAGGATGACAGAATGAGTGTTTTTGAATTTAGAAGGGTTCAGTAATAGAGAATTGCTATTTCCATAATCTCTGACATAATGTAGCCCTACAGGTAAGGTTCCCAGGAAACATAAGAGGATCCCCATCATTGTGGGTGATTACAGGCAGCAGAAGTCATTATCTAATGGGATTGTTTGATAACTTGTGTAAACAGAAGGATAAATGGTGCCGTATGTCAGGAAATGCTGCACTATTAATCCCTCCTGAAACGGTGTACGCAGCAACCTCTGCTTACAAATATTTACCGCTCCAACGTACATATTTACTGCACATTAATCAACCGCTGACACTGTGTTTACCTCATTTAAAGGGCCCTACACATGCAGTTTACATCCACCTCCCTAAGAACTGTGGATGCAATCTATTGCCCCCTGTTATCAGTCATTTCAGGGGAGAGGATGCCTGTAGGACAGGAGAATACAGTCTATTGCCCCCTGTTATCAGCCATTTCAGGGGGAGGATGACTGTAGGACAGGAGAATACAGTCTATTGCTCCCTGTTATCAGCCATTTCAGAGGAGAGGATGACTGTAGGACAGGAGAATACAGTCTATTGCCCCCTGTTATCAGCCATTTCAGGGGGGATGATGACTGTAGGACTGGAGAATACAGTCTATTGCTCCCTGTTATCAGCCATTTCAGGGGAGAGGATGACTGTAGGACAGGAGAATACAGTCTATTGCCCCCTGTTATCGGCCATTTCAGGGGAGAGGACGACTGTAGGACAGGAGAATACAGTCTATTGCCTCCTGTTATCAGCTATTTCAGGGGCGAGGACGACTGTAGGACAGGAGAATACAGTCTATTGCCTCCTGTTATCAGCCATTTCAGGGGAGAGGATGACTGTAGGACAGGAGAATACAGTCTATTGCCCCCTGTTATCAGCCATTTCAGGGGAGAGGACGACTGTAGGACAGGAGAATACAGTCTATTGCCCCCTGTTATCAGCCATTTCAGGGGAGAGGACGACTGTAGGACAGGAGAATACAGTCTATTGCCTCCTGTTATCAGCCATTTCAGGGGCGAGGACGACTGTAGGACAGGAGAATACAGTCTATTGCCTCCTGTTATCAGCCATTTCAGGGGAGAGGACTGACTGTAGGACAGGAGAATACAGTCTATTGCTCCCTGTTATCAGCCATTTCAGGGGAGAGGATGACTGTAGGACAGGAGAATACAGTCTATTGCCCCCTGTTATCAGCCATTTCAGGGGAGAGGATGACTGTAGGACAGGAGAATACAGTCTATTGCCCCTGTTATCAGCCATTTCAGGGGAGAGGATGACTGTAGGACAGGAGAATACAGTCTATTGCCCCTGTTATCAGCCATTTCAGGGGAGAGGATGACTGTAGGACAGGAGAATACAGTCTATTGCCCCTGTTATCAGCCATTTCAGGGGAGAGGATGACTGTAGGACAGGAGAATACAGTCTATTGCCCCTGTTATCAGCCATTTCAGGGGAGAGGATGACTGTAGGACAGGAGAATACAGTCTATTGCCCCTGTTATCAGCCATTTCAGGGAGAGGATGACTGTAGGACAGGAGAATACAGTCTATTGCCCCTGTTATCAGCCATTTCAGGGGAGAGGATGACTGTAGGACAGGAGAATACAGTCTATTGCCCCTGTTATCAGCCATTTCAGGGGAGAGGATGACTGTAGGACAGGAGAATACAGTCTATTGCCCCCTGTTATCAGCCATTTCAGGGGAGAGGATGACTGTAGGACAGGAGAATACAGTCTATTGCCCCCTGTTATCAGCCATTTCCGGGGAGAGGATGACTGTAGGACAGGAGAATACAGTCTATTGCCCCTGTTATCAGCCATTTCAGGGGAGAGGATGACTGTAGGACAGGAGAATACAGTCTATTGCCCCTGTTATCAGCCATTTCAGGGGAGAGGATGACTGTAGGACAGGAGAATACAGTCTATTGCCCCTGTTATCAGCCATTTCAGGGAGGAGGATGACTGTAGGACAGGAGAATACAGTCTATTGCCCCCTGTTATCAGCCATTTCAGGGGAGAGGATGACTGTAGGACAGGAGAATACAGTCTATTGCCCCCTGTTATCAGCCATTTCAGGGAGAGGATGACTGTAGGACAGGAGAATACAGTCTATTGCCCCCTGTTATCAGCCATTTCAGGGGAGAGGATGACTGTAGGACAGGAGAATACAGTCTATTGCCCCTGTTATCAGCCATTTCAGGGGAGAGGATGACTGTAGGACAGGAGAATACAGTCTATTGCCCCTGTTATCAGCCATTTCAGGGGAGAGGATGACTGTAGGACAGGAGAATACAGTCTATTGCTCCCTGTTATCAGCCATTCAGGGGAGAGGATGACTGTAGGACAGGAGAATACAGTCTATTGCCCCTGTTATCAGCCATTTCAGGGGAGAGGATGACTGTAGGACAGGAGAATACAGTCTATTGCCCCTGTTATCAGCCATTTCAGGGGAGAGGATGACTGTAGGACAGGAGAATACAGTCTATTGCCCCCTGTTATCAGCCATTTCAGGGGAGAGGATGACTGTAGGACAGGAGAATACAGTCTATTGCCCCCTGTTATCAGCCATTTCAGGGGAGAGGATGACTGTAGGACAGGAGAATACAGTCTATTGCCCCTGTTATCAGCCATTTCAGGGGAGAGGATGACTGTAGGACAGGAGAATACAGTCTATTGCCCCCTGTTATCAGCCATTTCAGGGAGAGGATGACTGTAGGACAGGAGAATACAGTCTATTGCCTCCCTGTTATCAGCCATTTCAGGGGAGAGGATGACTGTAGGACAGGAGAATACAGTCTATTGCCCCTGTTATCAGCCATTTCAGGGGAGAGGATGACTGTAGGACAGGAGAATACAGTCTATTGCCCCCTGTTATCAGCCATTTCAGGGGAGAGGATGACTGTAGGACAGGAGAATACAGTCTATTGCCCCCTGTTATCAGCCATTTCAGGGGAGAGGATGACTGTAGGACAGGAGAATACAGTCTATTGCCCCCTGTTATCCAGCCATTTCAGGGGAGAGGATGACTGTAGGACAGGAGAATACAGTCTATTGCCCCTGTTACCAGCCATTTCAGGGGAGAGGATGACTGTAGGACAGGAGAATACAGTCTATTGCCCCCTGTTATCAGCCATTTCAGGGGAGAGGATGACTGTAGGACAGGAGAATACAGTCTATTGCCCCTGTTATCAGCCATTTCAGAGGAGAGGATGACTGTAGGACAGGAGAATACAGTCTATTGCCCCCTGTTATCAGCCATTTCAGAGGAGAGGATGACTGTAGGACAGGAGAATACAATCTATTGCCCCTGTTATCAGCCATTTCAGGGGAGAGGATGACTGTAGGACAGGAGAATACAGTCTATTGCCTCCTGTTATCAGCCATTTCAGGGGAGAGGATGACTGTAGGACAGGAGAATACAGTCTATTGCCCCTGTTATCAGCCATTTCAGGGGAGAGGATGACTATAGGACAGGAGAATACAGTCTATTGCCCCCTGTTACCAGCCATTTCAGGGGAGAGGATGACTGTAGGACAGGAGAATACAGTCTATTGCCCCCTGTTATCAGCCATTTCAGGGGAGAGGATGACTGTAGGACAGGAGAATACAGTCTATTGCTCCCTGTTATCAGCCATTTCAGAGGAGAGGATGACTGTAGGACAGGAGAATACAGACTATTGCTCCCTGTAATCAGCCATTTTTTTTTATTTTTTTTATTCTGATTTGGTAAATTGGACCAGTCCATCATTGGTTCGGTTTTTTAATTTGTTTTCAATGTATGTAAATCACCTATATACAGTATATATATTTCATATAAACTCACATATGTTTGTATTTTTCTAGATGGTGTTGTTTTGGTGGATCCTGAATATCTGAAAGAAAGAAAAGGTACCGTATATAATGTCTTCTCAGTGGTTGTCCACTACAGATACATCATCAATTTTTTTCTTAAAAACACCTTAACATGTTCCTCAGGGGCCGGACAATTAGCAGGGGAGGCTTGAGGAAGGAGCTCTACAAATTACTTGCTCTGTATTAACTTTATCAAAGGAAAAAACAAGAACAGCAGCCCTATGGTACAATAATAATAATGATCTTTTTTTATATAGCGCCAACATATTCCGCATCTCTTTCTAATCAGAGGGTTTATGTACAATCAGAATCATACATTACACAGCAACAATTAGAAGAACAGGAATGAGGGCCCCGCACGCAAGAGCTTTCAATCAGCTGCAGAGGTAGTAAATAGGGTGTCTTATGTCCATCATTTTACTACAGAACTTCTTATAATTTTCTCCAGGGGTGGGAAAAAATGTGTAAAAGGTTGGGGAAGGGGTTTTATAAAAATCGTTCTAGTTTACCCTCAATATAGTAAAATAACAAGAATATGGGACAATAGTCACAAGATCGGGTGCACAGCATCTGTATAAGAACAACTCCATATAATGTTCCTCAGGGGCGGGATTGGATGTACTAAAGGTTTAGGAAAGGGAGGCTATAAAATTATTGCAGTATTTCACCCTCAACAAAAACAAGAAGACAAGAAACGTCTCCCAGTAATGGCCATGCTGGTCAAACTGGTTAAACTCACTTGTACAGATTTAAAGGGGTATTCCCATTACAGAATTTGGGGGCTTAATGCTTGGACATTAAAAGATGTAGTCCAAGATAAAATAAAGGGACTGCTTTCATCCAAAAACAGTGCCACACTTCCCACAGGTTGTGTGTGGTATTGCAGCTCAGTGACATTAGCTTCGATGGAGGTGAACTGCAATACAAGACACAAGCTGTGAGCAGATTTAAATCGCTGTGTCTGGGGAAAAAAAAATGCATATTTTCTTTAAGATGTTCCAACCCCTACAAGCCCCTGTGACTTATGAATTTTTAGGTCTGGTTGTGGTCGTTAGCTGTAGATAGAGCGCCCTCGTGAAACTTTGTAACAACCCTGATTGTGCCTGTGTTTTATTTAGGGCTTAAAGGAGACCCTTAACTCTAGGTCCCTTGGGTGCTAACCTCTCAGTACTGTAGGAAACAATAAACAAGTAGGACTGGAGATATTTTTTGGTACCCTTCCCCCGAGAAATTGAATTTTTGACAATTTTTCACCTGGCAGACATCAATCTCCAATTACATTAAATCATAGCCAGGGAGGATGAGTAATTACGAGCCTTTATGCTTCAGTCATCTCTATTAGAGGCGCCTCTCTCAAAAACTAGAGTACAGAAAATTAGCGGCTTGTCTCCATGTACGAGACAGAACGTCAGCGAGAGCGTGATGGGGATAATGAAGCAGTCACGCGGCTGGAGTCTCGTCAACCTGCAGATCCTGCCAGTTTAATTACAGCCGGGTTCTGTCTCTTGTTTCTCCAGTGTTTGTGACGTTGACTTGCGCCTTTCGTTATGGCCGTGAGGACCTTGATGTTCTTGGTCTGACTTTTCGCAAGGATCTTTTTGTGGCCAACATTCAAGCTTTCCCACCCGTCCCAGAAGAGAAGAAGCCACTGACGCGGCTGCAGGAGCGCTTGATTAAGAAGTTGGGCGAGCATGCCTACCCGTTCACCTTCGAGGTAGGAGAGGATCCTCCATATCGCCTAATGTCTAGAATTAGAAAAACATGGCTGCTTTAGTTTCACCATTTCCCTACGGCTGAACAACTATATATGTTGGAAATAGGGTCTTTAAACATGGCGCCCACTCTGAAGCGAAGCTGCCAGCGTAGCCTCCTGGTTTCTGCTGCTTTAAACACCAGACACCGGAAAGCAATGTCTGTGATCGGCGATAGTGCCGATTGCAGACAGATGCCGTGGTCAATTGAAACCACGGCATCTGAGCAGCTTTCATAGGAGCGCTGCTTGGCCCATCGGCTCTCGAAGGAGCTAAATAACGAATCTCCCATAGGCTGCAATGGTAATTTACTGCAGTCTATGGAGGAAGCATTCAGATGATTGCATGTGAAAGTGCCCTAGGAGGACGAAAAAAAGTTTTTAAAACTGCAAAAAAAAATCTAAAAAAAATAAATGAAAAATAAATATAAATAAACACAAAAAAAATGAACATCCCAAAATGTCTGAACGATTATAACTCGTTCGCTTAATGGCGATAAAACCCCAAAATAGACGATTCAGTGTTTTTTCATCACTTCACTACCTGCAAAAATGAAATGAAAAGTGATGAAAAAGTCATACGTATTCCAAAATGGTATCAATAAAAACTACCCTCAGAAAATAAGCCCTCGCTCAGCTCCGTAAGTGAAAGTAGAAAAAAAAAGTTATTGGGGATCAGAATTTTCAATTTTTTTTATTTTTTAAGAATAAAAATACAAGAAAAAGTCTATAAATGTGGTATCACTGTAATCGTACTGACCCGGAGCATGAAGAGAACAGGGCAGTTTTATCTCATAGGGAACGCTGTAAAAACAAAACCCATAAAACTATATAGATGTGGTATCACTCGCTTCTCGGCCTTTTGGCCAAGATCAAGTGTAGTATCTGTTCCTATTGATTCCTGGTGGACAGAGCCCTGGCAGGATGTAGAACAGAGAACCACATGGCATCCCTAGGGTGTACGGCTTGGGCCATTAGTGCCCTATGCTAGGTGACCAAGGGATCGCTGGATCGAAGCCAGGGGCTGAGATGTTTGAAAGCCCGAGGTGCAGAAGTGCCCCAGGAGTGGTGACCCTGAGGTGCCTGAACTCACTGGGGGTGGAGACCACTGAGTGACGGCTTCACTTTCTCGCATTTTGAGCGCACACACCTCTATTTTTTGCCCGGCCATCAGGAAGAGGAATTTTTATAATTCCGTCCGGATGTCCGGGCTGAGCTTCAGCGCACATTTACTATTTATTTAACTTTTATTGTTCACTTTCCACGTTTTGTTTGTCACAAGGATTTCTTGGGTTGCGGCGCCCTTACGGGTACCTTCCTAGAAGTCTGGTGAGGGGGGGTGGCCATCCCGGTTCCGCACCCCCCTGCAAAACCCCTTGGGCTCTCCCTTCGGGGAGAGTCCAGACCTAGTTGTTGAAGCTCTGTGCCGACACCTTGGGTGGTAGCCTCGGTGAAAGCCGGAGCATAGACTTGGCGTACCCTTGGCTTTGGCTGGGGGTTGCCTATTTTGTCTCGGTCCCTTGCAGAAGCCTTCTGGCCCGGAGGGACTGGGAAAGGTTTATGGGGGGCCTTCTCTTATGGAGAGGGCCTGCGATGGACGGTAACCTTGTGCACGTTTTTGTGTGGCACAATTTTGTTGCACGGGTGTAGAAAGCACGCGCCTAAAAAAACCCGCTGTAATCGTACTGACCCGGAGAATGAAGGGAACAGGGCAGTTTAATCTCATAGGGAACGCTGTAAAAACAAAACATAACACTGTAACAGAATTACATTTTTGTTTTCAATTCCATGCCCTTTTCTCCAGCTTCCCACTACATTGTATACAACATTAAATGGTGTCTTTAGAAAGGACAAAAAAAACAAGCTAAGTGAACAGAAAAATAAAACGGAAAATCGCCTGGCAATGAAGTGGTTAAAAACGGTGCCATACCTGTCCTTTGGTTGTGTGTGGTATTGCAGCTCTGCCCCATTCTCTTCAGTGGAGCCGGCCATTAAACGTTGTTTACAGTCCTGATACAATGTATCAATTGTAAAGTTTTCTGTGAATCCTTTGTTACCTACTGTTTTATGTGCCACATGAAGAGCTGACTTCAACATTTCTGGCATCTCCTGCTGGTTCAGTGTCTCCATAGAGAAGATCCTGGCGATTTGCCCTCTGGGAGGTATATCCTTTCTTCAGGGACATCTGCTTTTAACCCCGACCTAGCAGTGTAGCTGTAGGGGGTGCGGAGGTAGCGGTCGCAGCCATGCCCTGATGCCGTATAGTACAATAAATGGCACATGGAAGGTGGGGTTCCGGTACAGATTTCACTTTGGGGCCCAGAAGCTTTACGTTTTTTCAGTGTCGAAGGGTAAAAACTAAATCTAAAATTCTATTTGGAAATGTCGGTTCCTGTTATTTGTAGGTTGAACTGTAATGACCAGATACCGGAAGCGCAAATAATGAACTTTTTTTGATTTTCCAGATTCCACCAAATCTCCCATGTTCTGTCACTCTTCAGCCCGGCCCCGAAGACACAGGAAAGGTTTGTGGTGGTGGTGGTGATGGTGGTGGTGGTGGTAGGGGGGGGGGGGCGGTCTGGTCAAATTGAACCAATGGTTAGACATTAGCGTTATTCATTTCTTGATATTTTCTGTAAAAAAAAAAGGATAACATTGTAATTGTACTAGATGACGGTTATGAAGATAGTGGTGGTGGCAGAAGTATTACTGCAGGTGGTGGTGACAAAGGCGGTGAGAACCTTCTAGAAGAAGTAGAGAGAAGATAATATTAGTACAGCTATGGGTTAGGAGATGGCAGGGGATGTGATGGTTGAGATGAAGGCTGTGGTGAAGGCTTTGTAGGAGGTGGTTATGAGGCTGGTGGTAGAATGGAAGTAGTAATGAAGATGGTGGTGGTTGAAATGGGGATGGTAATTGTTATATTGGCGGCTTGTGCCCGATGCAGTTGCATCTCGGGCAGGAATGGGCACCTCTCCATTCACTCCTCTGATGATGTTCCAATTTCCTGTAGCTTCCTTGTGGTGGATCCAGCCACTGGGGTATTCCGGTTCTTCTCCCCATGCAGGCTGTGGCCTGATCTTGCCAGCAAAGCTTCTTCCTTCTGACCTTAGGGTGCGCATGCTCTCACTCTGACCGCAACCTGATTTGCACCAGCCGATGGCTGGCAATCCTTTCCCAGTGGGAGGGTGCCTGAGAAATAGGTTCTTGCTCCTAGCTGTCCTGCAAATGTGTTCTGTTAAGTGATTGTCTGCCCGTGTACTGACTCCTGCCTGTTCCTGGATACAGACCCTGAGATGGCTTCCCTAAACCTTTGGATTGTTTCTCAGATTTGCATGTACTTTGCCTGCCCTGACCTCAGCCTGTTACTGACTACAAGTATTGCCTGTTCCCTCAGGGTTGCACAATGGTGTCTCTGAACCCTGTGGGTCAGCAGACAACCACAAGGAGACTATTCCTGGAGGTAGCAGCCTGGTGGCTCCCTTGCAGAGAAGACCAGATCCCTGTATAGGGGTTAAAGGGCAAGATCGAGGGGACTGTCAGGATAATGCCCCTAGATTTAGCCCTAAGTCAAATCCATTGGTTGGTGCAGTGGTTTCACTTCCACTGCTTTACAGGAATGAAGTTGGTGGTAGAGGGTCAGCGACAATGGTGGTGGTAATGAAGGTCGTGGAGAAAGTGTTAGTGGAAGGGTTAAGATAAAGAGGTCGGTGTAGAGTGGGGGCAGTAATGGAGGTGATGGTAGAATGATGGGGGTAGTAATTAAGGTGGTGACAGGGTGGTGATGGTGGCAGACGAGGGCTGGTAATGAAGGTGCCAGATGTGGTCATACTGGTGATGGTGGTCGAGGTAATGAGATTAATGATCCACTGTCCTCTCCTCCCTCTCAGGCCTGTGGGGTGGACTATGAGGTGAAGGCTTTCTGTGCTGAAACCCTGGAAGAAAAGATCCATAAAAGGTAGAAAAAATATGATCTATCTATCTCTTATCTATCTATTATCTATCTCTTATCTATCTATTATCTATCTATCTATTATCTATCTATTATCTATCTATCTATCTATCTATCTATGTATCTCTTATCTATCTATTATCTATCTATCTATTATCTATCTATCTATGTATCTCTTATCTATCTATTATCTATCTATCTATTATCTATCTATCTATCTATCTATTATCTATCTATCTATCTATTATCTATCTATCTATCTATCTATCTATCTATCTATCTATTATCTATCTATCTATCTATTATCTATCTATCTATCTATTATCTATCTATCTATCTATCTATTATCTATCTATTATCTATCTATTATCTATCTATCTATCTATTATCTATCTATCTATCTATCTATTATCTATCTATCTATTATCTATCTATCTATCTATCTATCTATCTATCTATCTATCTATCTATCTATCTATCTATCTATCTATCTATCTATCTATCTATCTATCTATCTATTATCTATCTCTTATCTATCTATCTATCTATCTCTTATCTATCTATCTATCTATCTATCTATCTATCTCATATCTATCTATCTATCTATCTATCTATCTATCTATCTATCTATCTCTTATCTATCTATCTATCTATCTATCTATCTCATATCTATCTATCTATCTATCTATTATCTATCTCTTATCTATCTATCTATCTATCTATCTATCTATCTCCTATCTATCTATCTATCTATCTACAGTATCTATCTATCTCATATCTATCTATCTATCTATCTATTTCTATCTATCTATCTATTATCTATCTATCTCATATCTATCTATCTATCTATCTCTATCTCATATCTATCTCTTCTTTATTTCCTCAGGAATTCAGTACGATTAGTAATCAGGAAAGTGCAGTATGCCCCAGAGAGGCCGGGACCACAGCCGATGGCCGAGACCACACGACAGTTCCTGATGTCAGATAAACCTCTGCACCTGGAGGCATCGCTAGATAAAGAGGTGACCCTAAAATTATTCTGGATTATCGGACATTCATAAAAACGTTTCATGTCATAAACCTTACCAATTGTTCTCTCTGCATAGATTTCCAGATTATCAGAATTAGTAAATCTATATGCAGTATTATGCTTAGCCTTGTTTTCTTATGCTCTAGTTACATTCAAAGCAGCATTTACAGTTCTGCCAGTTTCCTGTTGGCTCCCACACCTGCCTGCGCCCCACTGGTTCTGTGAACTACAATGCGATAGCCGCACCTAGTGACTTATGGGAGACGAATGTCTCTGTCACACTTCAGCTGCATCCTCTTTATGGTCTGTAAGACTGTGAATGCAGCTCTGGAGGTAATTGGAGTATAAGGCCTCATTCACACATCAGTGTTTTGGTCAGTGATTTCCATCAGTGATTGTGAGATAAAACCAGGATTGGAGCCTCCACAGACATAAGGGAAAGATCTGCTCCTGTTCTGTGTTTAGAGCCGCACTTGGTTTTGGCTGAAAATCACTGATGGAAATCACTGACCAAACACTGACATGTGAATGAGGCATAAGACGTCCCAAAATGCTTATTAATGCTTAACGCTTGCTACAATGTATCAGAGCAGACTTCTGAGCTCATAGAGGATTATCTAGACTGGATACAATTGTAACAAAGCCTCAGCTGTGAAAAGTATTGCTTTTCCACCTTTAGGCCTAGTTCACACTTCAGTGATTTCCATCAGTGATTTTTAAACCAAAACCTGGAATGGAGCCTCCACTGATGAGGCAGAATGAAAAGATCTGCTCCTGTTCTGTGTTTTTGACCCGCACCTGGTTTTGGCTGAAAATCACTGATGGAAATCACTGACCAAACACTGACCTGTGAACTAGGCCTGAACATCCATCTCCTGCTGATTGCAGACATGCAGTGTGTAATTGCTAGTCTCTGACGCCATCTACAGGCCGCACTGGGAACTGCACCCATTATTGATAACTTTTTTAATGATCTTTTCTCTTTGACACTTTTGGACACATTTTGATACTTCTATTGTTTTTCTGCAGATTTATTACCATGGAGAGCCGATCAATGTCAATGTCCACGTCACAAACAACACAAACAAGACTGTGAAGAAGATTAAAATCTCAGGTGATGATGAGACCCTGCAGGGCAAGCGTTGCACTATACACATATATTGGTGCAACTGTAATATAAATAATACCAATTCTTATAAATGTGCTCTATCTGTTGTTCGTTACAGTGCGCCAGTATGCCGACATTTGCCTCTTCAACACGGCCCAGTACAAGTGCCCAGTAGCGGTGGAGGAAGCTGAGTGAGTACATATCGTTACATCCATGCTGCAATGGCTTCTTCTTCCTGGTCGTCCCCCTAGACTACTTTTTAAAGGGATGTGATATACCGCCAACTGCAGTCATCAAGTAGCTCTAGCTTTAAAAACTGCTGCTGTGCTCTTTTTGGAGCAGTTCCGTCAGCATATACTTTCCTTGCGCTAATCCCAATTAATCTTTTATGCTCCACTCACATCCAGAGCTGTAGTTACCATAACACAATGCATGCAGCTAAGTTGTAAAGTGCCACGCCTGACTGCATATTATAGATAAACTGTAGCAATCAACAGAAATGGGAACGCAGCTTTGTATGTGACTGGAGTGATGTAACTCAAGGCAATGTGTTGAGGCAGGTTAACCTAAGAAATGCTGAAGATTTAACCCTCTCCTTGTCTCTGTGTCCTTCCAGCAGTGACGTTGTAGCGCCCAGCTCCACATTTTGTAAGGTCTATACGTTGACTCCATTCCTGGCCAACAACCGGGAGAAGCGCGGCCTGGCGCTGGATGGGAAATTGAAGCATGAAGACACCAACTTGGCATCTAGTACTCTGTGAGACGTCCTCTGAGCCCTCTCCCCGTCACCTATATAATATAGCCCACAATCCATAGTTCTGTGGGGTTCTCACCAATAAGACACAAACAACAAAATATCTGATGTTTTTCAGAGTCTGAGACTGCAGCATGAGAACTACCTGAGGGTTAGTGTGAGAATGTCCTGGGCAATTCTCACACACTTTAGCAATCAGACAGTGAGGATCAGCTTTGTTTTTTCCACCATGAGAATAGTATATAGGAGTGATTCCAGGCCTTTCTAATACCTGATAAAACCCTCATTATCCATGCCCTGGTGCTGCATGGACAGTAATGAGAATGTCCTTTGGACTGCCGCAAATCATTGACATAGTGCATTATTTATATTTTGGTCAAGCTTACTTTCCATCCCTGTTTACAATATGATGTTCAAACACATTCTCATCATTGTATTATTCATAAAATAATCTGATTGGCCAATTATGCTGCGGTGCCAACTTGAACTGTGCTCATTCTCACTCCAGTGTGACATATATATATATATATATATATATATATATGTATGAGTAAAATAGGTATTCGAGCGCTGCAACTCTCCCTCACAATGCCCTTGTACTGCAAATATGGTGCAAAAACTTTTGGGAACTTTAGCACAATAATAAGAATGTCCTCAGGTCATTCTCACTACAGAATGTGAATCTCTAAGAGCAATTGCAGAACATTCTTATATTCAACATCCAGATTCTAATCTAATTTAAGGGGAATCCCAAGACATTTTTATATTGAAACCTCCACTCTAGATCACAGTGAATAAAGATTTGGTAGCTTCACTGTAAAATGAGAACGTCCTCAGGTCATCTTTCCTTAGTTACTACCGGATTGAAATATCTAAGGGAAATCCCAGGACATTCTTATTTTGCAGCCTCCACTCCCCATACATTGAAGAACACAGTGAATAGAGATTATGGACCTGCTCTCTATAATTGGATTCTCCTCAGGCGATTCTCACCATGTTACTACAGGATGAGAATATATAAGAGGAATGTCATGATATTCTTATATTAAAAACTCCAGATAATATTTAAGATTAATCCTAAAATGTTCTTGTGTTGAAGCCTTCAATCCTTAAACCCTTACACTGAAGACAACAGTGAATGAAGATTGTGGAGCTTCATTCTGTAATTAGAATATCCCCAGGTCATTCTTGTTTTGTTACAACAGGATTAGAATATGTGAGGTTAATCCCAAAACATTCTTATATTGCAGCCTGTACTCTTCATATTTTTACAATGAGGTGAATGGAAATTGTGGACCTGCTCTGCATGACGAGAATATCTTCAGGTCATTCTCACTCTGTTACTACAGGATGAGAATATCTAAGAGGAATCCCAGGCCATTCTATAATGCAGCCTGTACTCTTCATACTTTGAAGTGAAAATAGATTGTGGAGCTTCACTGCAAAATTAGAATATCCTTGAGTCATTTCCACTCTGTAGCCTCTGTTAAGTATGAAAATATCTAAGAGGAATCCCAGGACATTCTTATGTTGCAGCCTCCATGTAGTACTTAAGGGGAATCCCAAGATATTGTTATATTAAAGTCTTCACTCCTTATACTTTTACACTGAAGACTCCAGTGAATGGACATTGTTGAACTTCCCGGTAAAATGTGAATATCCTCAGGTCATTCTCATCAGTGTGATCAGCCAGTTCTCTACATCTTGGGAAGTTTCCCCCTGTTCTGAACTCTGTCTTGGAATCCACCCTTACTTCTACTTGATTGAGAAATGGGGCCAACATGGAGAATTCATCCCTTACTAGATTGGGCTGCACTCTCACAACCGTATGTTCTCGTCTGGGTGTTCCAGTCAGGGGAACAGGACGAATCATAGGACACTTCTGGGGTCAATGGTTGACCATCAGCTTTTCAACCATTGTTTTTTTATTTCTAGGTTGAGAGATGGAGCCAACAAGGAGATCCTTGGAATTATTGTCTCGTACAAGGTGAAAGTGAAGCTGGTCGTGTCACGAGGAGGGTAAGCCTTCATTAGGATTTCACATTTGTTGTGTTTCCAGGACAATAGATTAAGCTCGGGTAATATTTTTGAAAATATCTAACACTTTCTGACGAGGAACATGAAACACTTGTACTTGTTATGGACATGACTTCATTGATGCGACCCCCAGGTCATTCTCACACACTTAAGCAATCAGCAGCTTTGGTCTCTCTAAGGACATCCTAATACTGCAATTTCCATTATTGGTCTTGGAGAGGACTTCAGAATTCAGACCTCAGACCAAACCCAAAAATTTAGACCTCAAACCAGACCCCGTAATTCAGACTCAAACTAGACCTCAAATCTCTGACCACAGACATAAAACCTTCTTTGTATTTTCCACCCCTTGGTCCTGGCTGCCTTTGGGCTCTGGTTGCCGATGCCTACAGAGACCTGACTAGTGTCCAGCAGGTAAAACTTCCTGTGGTCTCTACTGTAGATTTATCTGGTTTGAGTTGCTGAGCAACCATTATCTCATTGTCTAGGTGACCACCACTTGTATCTCTACAGAAGAGGCTGCAGGAAGTTCAACCTGCTGTACAACAGACTGCCTCTGGACTGGTTCTGGACCCTTCCCCTGACTCAGTGGTCACCCAGGCCAGAAAATAGTTGCTAGAGCGATAAGTGGCTGTTGGCCAAAACCAAGCTATAGAAGACATGACGAGCACACATCCAACGAGAGGAGATGCAGTGTATAGCATCAGCCTTGTTTCTGGCCACTGCGTCATCACTTCAATGAGTGATGTACGATGACACGAAGGCACAGCTGGTCACATGACATAGGATCGCAATGTTGCGCTGAAATCTACCAGGTTATGATTGTCACGACAACTTGCGGTTCCCATGTCGCGCGTCCATCGAGCCCTAGCATACAGAAGATGGTAAAATTTCAGCTTTGCTTGAGCATCAAATAGTTCCTGCCATGAATCCTCTTAAGCTCTGCTGTATAAATCCTGAGTGTAATACCTGGGATGACCACTAGGTGTCCCCTAAATACAATTCTTGTAATTTGTGTACTATCCCGAACAGGAGTTGTGTATACCATGCAGCGTTCTTCTCATCTACTTGGGATATTACTCTGGATACTAAGCTGGGATGTTCGTCTCTAGGATTTGTCACCTTGACAGGATATTTGAGAATTGTGGAACTTATTAGTAATGATTCTCTTTCCCTTTAATTGTTGGAAAGGATAAGCCACCCATGTTAAAGTCTTGGACAACCCCTTTAAGTTTCCACATAATGTTCAGTAGCTTTGTAAATCTGCTGCTTAACTTATCCTGTGCTGATAGTGAGCTCCATCTTGTCTTATACTCCAGTCACACTTCAGAGCTGCATTTACATGACTCCCTGCTATCGTCTATATGCGCTGTGTTGTACTGTGGGGGATGGAGGGTTTGCATGTACAGAGAAAAATCTTCTTGCCAGAGTCTTCGCTAAGTGGTTAAGGGCGTGCACAATACTGACGTATATCAGACAGCAGAATGGTGAATGCAGCTCTGGATGCCACTATGCTAAGTAAGCATATTGTGACTCCAATCACATCCAAAGCTGTATTCGCAATAATAGCAGTTTTGCGTTCAGTGAAACAAAGGTCACTGACCTTGTCGCCTTTAGTTCCCGGGGTCGGTATGGGGGGCGTCCTCTGCTGTGGGGCATTATGGATGGATGACATAGATTTACAGACGCTGCAAACGAGCAGCAGCGTCTCGGCTGAGCTGTTAGGAATGTATGGATTCCACACGGCAGTGTGTGAACGCAGCTCTGGAAGTGAATAGAGCATATGCATTACACAAATCCTATGAGCGTGCCCTGACACTGAACCAGAAGGGGTTGCCAGGAAATGAGAGGTTGTGCCGCAATGCAGTCTGAAAGCAAGTGGGAAAACTAGTACAACTGTGGATGCAGCTCTGCAAGTGAATAGAGCATATGCATTACTATAAATCCCATCAGAGCATGTCCTGACACTGATCCAGAAGGGGTAGTTGGGAAGTCAGCAGTTGTGCAGCAATGCAGTCTGAAAGCAAGTGAAAAACTTTGATGCAGCTCTGGATGTAACTGGAGTATAAAAGAATCAGTATCCTTAGAATCAGCAAAGCCCATGATATGTAGTGTAACCTGCTGATTGATGTTCTCAAGAGGAGCTTTCATTTTGTTAATTAACATTGGCAAGTAAATGAGCCGGCCGCCCGCCCCTTGGTGCACGCTCCCCAGGGGTTAGGTTACCCGGCTCTATTACCTGCTATTTTGGGATTCGCTGACTCGGGGGTGATGCTCGCGCTGACTAATTCTCTGATCTACTTTGAACAATGGCAGCCTTCTGGGAGACCTTGCGTCAAGGTAATTGCTGAAACTTCTGCAAGTCACGACCATGCACCAAATCCCACTGCATCTGTCTTGGCCCCATCCTCACAGCCCTCCATTTAACACTGTGCCCCCCCCCAGGAGAGGAAGAGGGGAGGGGGGGCTTCTGCATGAACCATTTATCTGTCACGTCATGTCTTCTGATTTTCAGGCTGGGTCTTAGTTGTGTCTTAAAGGGACAACACTCCTATGAGTTGCATCTTGATGCTGCAGGTTTGCTGGTGCTAGGTGGCAGCCGCCACTAGGTGGCAGCAGTGGGAAAAGTTTAAAGGGGTTGTTGACAGGTATCTGATCGTTGTGGACCCCAACCTACGTTAATCTGGGTGTGGTTATTGTGTGTGTCCCCCCCCCCCCATCCTTGCATGATGATCACCATGTTACATGTTCTGCCTGGCATGTTGTATGACTGATAATCTGATTAACGGGACGATCCGTGCTCTCCTCCTAGATAGTCCGCTGATCTGATGTCAATAATATGTCACGTGTTTTGCATGCTTTCATTTTTAGGTCTGAGCTAATAATTTTTGTATTACATTTTAGCCAAAGGGAAACTAACAGTTCTACTCCAGTTACATCCAGAGCTGCATTCAAAGTTCTGCTGTCTGCTCTCTATATCCGAGCCCAGAGCAACCACCACATATTGTACAATGCAACACAGCAGCACCACCACGCTGCAAAGAGATGAGATTTTCTGCTAATAGGAAACCAGCAGAACTGTGAATGCAGCTCTGGGTGTGATTGGAGTATAAATGACATCCAGAGTGCCATTGGATGAAATGCAGTGAATTGGGAGGGATGAGCGAGAAGAAAGATGGGAGGGTCTGCCGCCTGAGAGTTAGGCCTCCTGCACTGGAACGTGTGCTGCTCGTTGCCGTATTGCGGGACGCATTCACTTCAATGGGTCCGCAAATCCGGAGATGCGGAACGGAAGCACGGAACGGAACCCAACGGAAGCACTACGGAGTGCTTCCGTGGGGTTTCGTCCCGTACTTCCATTCCGCAAAAAGATAGAACATTTGTCCTATCTTTTTGGGGAACGGGCGGATCGCGGCCCCAATCCACCGCGGCTGCCCCACAGTCGGTGTTCGTGCATTGCGGCCGGGCAATTTGCGGGCCGCAGCACGACCACGGGGCGCACACGTTCGTGTGCAGGAGGCCTTATATGGAAATCAGCAAAACAGTAAATGCAGCTTTAGGTGTAACTGGAGTATGAGACAGGAAGTAAGTAGAGATACCCTCGTCACACATGGGGCTTGCACGGTTATGTATACGCTGCATGTCATGTTTGCAGCTCACTGACCCTGCCCTCAAGATGTCCGTTTTATTTTTATTATATTTAAAATATTACATGTTTAATTTAAATCTTTTTTTTTTTTGTAATTCAAAGAATTAATATTTTACTCAGGAAAAATGACATTTGTCCGGCGCGGTTACTGGCGCCATAAAAATATGCTGCATCCTAAGGAAATGGGCCAAATGTGTGATTATTGCAGGGAATACACGGAGTAGCTGGAAAATCGCTTCCACAAAATGCAATCGCAGGGTGCTGAGTAATTGTCACGGCAGCCGGGGGCCCTCTGATGGGGCCCCGGCCTGAATGTCCCACCTCTGGTAGGTAAGAGACCGCCGGTCAGAATCACTGTGAGTTGTAGTGCAGCAGTACCAGGGCTCACGCAGACGTCCGTTCAGTGCATTGGGGACTGCAATGTGCAAAATACCTCCCCGGCAGTGACTGATACCACCGTGCAGCACAAAATACCTCCCCGGCAGCGTCTGATACCACCGTGCAGCACAAAATACCTCCCCGGCAGCGTCTGATACCACCGTGCAGCACAAAATACCTCCCCGGCAGTGTCTGATACCACTGTGCAGCACAAAATACCTCCCCGGCAGCGTCTGATACCACCGTGCAGCACAAAATACCTCCCCGGCAGCGTCTGATACCACCGTGCAGCACAAAATACCTCCCAGCAGCGTCTGATACCACCATGCAGCACAAAATACCTCCCAGCAGTGTCTGATACTACCGTGCAGCACAAAATACCTCCCAGCAGCGTCTGATACCACCATGCAGCACAAAATACCTCCCAGCAGTGTCTGATACTACCGTGCAGCACAAAATACCTCCCAGCAGCGTCTGATACCACCGTGCAGCACAAAATACCTCCCCAGCAGTGTCTGATACCACCGTGCAGCACAAAATACCTCCCCAGCAGTGTCTGATACCACCGTACAGCACAAAATACCTCCCAGCAGCGTCTGATACCACCATGCAGCACAAAATACCTCCCCGGCAGCGTCTGATACCACCGTGCAGCACAAAATACCTCCCCGGCAGCGTCAGATACCACAGTGCAGCACAAAATACCTCCCCGGCAGTGTCTGATACCACTGTGCAGCACAAAATACCTCCCCGGCAGCATCAGATACCACCGTGCAGCACAAAATACCTCCCCGGCAGTGTCTGATACCACCGTGCAGCACAAAATACCTCCCCAGCAGCGTCTGATACCACCGTGCAGCACAAAATACCTCCCCGGCAGTGTCTGATACCACTGTGCAGCACAAAATACCTCCCCGGCAGCATCAGATACCACCGTGCAGCACAAAATACCTCCCCGGCAGTGTCTGATACCACCGTGCAGCACAAAATACCTCCCCGGCAGCATCAGATACCACCGTGCAGCACAAAATACCTCCCCGGCAGCGTCTGATACCACCGTGCAGCACAAAAGACCTCCCCGGCAGCGTCAGATACCACAGTGCAGCACAAAATACCTCCCCGGCAGTGTCTGAAACCACCGTGCAGCACAAAATACATCCCCGGCAGCGTCATGGTGCTCCTACCTGGATATGCTGGACCCCAAGCATTGTCGTCCGAAGCAGAGCAAAGGGGGTAGGTGATGAAGGGGATGAAGAAATAAATTGAGTCTATACCTTGTGATGAAGTTGATAACAGTCTCAGGCTTTGTCTTGGTTGCAGCAGGCTTTGGCATGAACTGTGGCAGGCTAACTCCTCTCTATAACTTAGCTTTAGCTGTGGGCTGCAACTTCTGTCTGTCTCTAAACTGGTCCACGGAACTTTACTCCTGGCTTCAGAGGCTTCCAGCTTCTGCCTCCATATCCAGCTGAGCTGAAGGTGCTCCAGCTTGCCTGGGCAAGGCCACGTCCAACAGGGACGTGCACCTGCTGCACTCCCTCCCGTGGCAGGGGGCAAACTGAAACCTTCCCCTAGCAGCGGGTAAGCTAGACTAACTCTCACTGGCCCCCACCCTCCCTGCAGAAAGTGGGACATGCCCACCACACCACAGAGGGGGGTGTAAGAATGGAAGGAAAACTCCACTCTGTGTACCTGTAGCTCTGCCATTTATGCTGCCACCTGCTGGTGAACCAGGCACATTACACTTGTATAATAGCACAACATATGAATAATTTCAGTGGCCGCAGCAAAAATATAGCAATAGAAAAAAGAAAGGCCGACCATAGAATACCAGGACCAGGCCTGCTCCGTGGGACTCCTTCTACTGCATATAGATGTCTCCATTACAATGCATGTGGAAAGTCTTCAGACTCGTTCATTTTACTCACAATTTGCCAAGTTGCTCCTTGTACTAAAATAAAATAAAAAAATCAAGCAAGTGAAAAGAGAATTTATTAAAAAGTTAAAGTTCTGGGGCCTTCAATTTCTCTAAATCATCTCTGTTGTTTCTATAACCTGATTGTGGTAAATTCAGGTGATTGGACAGGATTTGGAACCCCCCCCCCCCCTCCCATTGTCTATATAAGATCTCACAGCTGACAAAACATATCAAAGCAAAAACCAAGCCATGAGGAGGAAAGAACTGCCTGTAGGGCTCAGAGACAGGATTGTGTGGAGGCAGAGATCTGAAGAAGGGGCAACAACATATCTGCTGCAATGAAAGTTCCTAAGAGCGCAGGGGCCTCCATAATTCTTACATGGAAGAAGTTTGAAACAACCAGGACTCTTCCTAGAGCTGCCGCTCCCCAAACTAAGTAATTGGAGAGAAGGGCCTTGGTAAGAGAGGTGTCCAAGAACCCAATGGTCCCTCAGGGTGAACTCCAAAGATCCTGTGTGCAGATGGGAGAAACTTCCAGAAGGTCAACCATCACTGCAGCCTCCACCAATCTGGAGAACCTGATGCAGAGCTCTGGACCTCAGACTGGGCTGAAGGTTTACAAGGAAAATGTGAGGAAAGTGATAAGGGCTGAAGACTTATGTCCCGAGTAAAGGGGCTGAAGACTTATGTCCCGAGTAAAGGGGCCGAAGACTTATGTCCCGAGTAAAGGGGCCGAAGACTTATGTCCCGAGTAAAGGGGCCGAAGACTTATGTCCCGAGTGAAGGGGCTGAAGACTTATGTCCCAAGTAAAGGGGCCGAAGACTTATGTCCCAAGTAAAGGGGCTGAAGACTTATGTCCCGAGTAAAGGGGCTGAAGACTTATGTCCCGAGTAAGGGGGCCGAAGACTTATGTCCCGAGTAAAGGGGCCGAAGACTTATGTCCCGAGTAAAGGGGCCGAAGACTTATGTCCCGAGTAAAGGGGCTGAAGACTTATGTCCCGAGTAAAGGGGCCGAAGACTTATGTCCAGAGTAAGGGGGCCGAAGACTTATGTCCCGAGTAAAGGGGCCGAAGACTTATGTCCAGAGTAAAGGGGCCGAAGACTTATGTCCCGAGTAAAGGGGCCGAAGACTTATGTCCCGAGTAAAGGGGCCGAAGACTTATGTCCCGAGTAAAGGGGCCGAAGACTTATGTCCCGAGTAAAGGGGCCGAAGACTTATGTCCCGAGTAAAGGGGCCGAAGACTTATGTCCCGAGTAAAGGGGCTGAAGACTTATGTCCCGAGTAAAGGGGCGAAGACTTATGTCCCGAGTAAAGGGGCCGATGACTTATGTCCTGAGTAAAGGGGCCGAAGACTTATGTCCCGAGTAAAGGGGCCGAAGACTTATGTCCCGAGTAAAGGGGCCGAAGACTTATGTCCCGAGTAAAGGGGCCGAAGACTTATGTCCCGAGTAAAGGGGCTGAAGACTTATGTCCCGAGTAAAGGGGCGAAGACTTATGTCCCGAGTAAAGGGGCCGATGACTTATGTCTTGAGTAAAGGGGCCGAAGACTTATGTCCCGAGTAAAGGGGCGAAGACTTATGTCCCGAGTAAAGGGGCCGATGACTTATGTCCCGAGTAAAGGGGCCGATGACTTATGTCCCGAGTAAAGGATCTGAATGATTTTAGGTTTTCTTCTCAGTAAAGATTTCTCACTTTCTCATGATGGGGGAACTGATTGCACATAGAGAAAGTCCTACAAGGAGATTCTAAATCTGAAAACTTTTAGGGTGATTTCTTTTAATGGCAGATGAATTTTTTTAGATTTTTTTCTGACATTTTATTTTATTTTTGACCATTTTAGATATTCAGACTGAACAAAAAAAAATAAAAAAAGTCACAACCGCGAGGAGAACTATTTGTCACTAACCCTTATTTTCTTTCCCGCAGTGATGTCGCTGTTGAGCTGCCATTTACATTGATGCATCCGAAACCCAAGGAGGAGCTGCTGCACCGAGAAGGTAAAAATACATTTTTAGGGTCGCCTTAAGGACTAGAATCTTGGACGTGACAATAACCCAGGGGTCATGAAGGGCCTTCTGCCTAAAGGGCAATTCTACTGAAGAAATGGGTAGTGATAAGCGAATTTATGAAATATTTTGTTCGGCTGCTTCACAGAATTTTGCAAAGATATTTGATTTGTGACTAATTACTTAGTCACGCAGCGCATTCCTTTGTAAGTAGCAGGCTCAATGATGGGAAACGGTGATCGCGCTGCCCCCCCCTCGTGTCATTAAACCTCTCAGATGCCACGTTCACGGCATCTGATGCTACAATGAGGCCTTTTAGGGGTAAATCGGGTTAAAAAAATAAAATAAAATACATAGTTGCCATATCCATTTGCTCACGGAGAGGCCGTGTCGGCCATCTTGATTGAAGACTCTCATGCTGGCCGGACGCGGTGACATCATCACAGGCGTCACACATTACCCCACACGGTATCTTCAATCAACATGGCTGCAACAGCCTCTCCGTGAGCAAATGGATGAGGCGAGTATGGTTTTTTTTTTTATATATTTTTTTTTTAACCATAATTTCAGGAAAATTACATTCGTTACCCAGAAACAGTGATGGTAAGCCCTTACCTGTGCCTGTGCCGAGAGCCGGTCTGAAATCAAATGCAGTCACCGGGAGCAGGCAGTTAGAGAACAGCCCGATGAAGGCCCCCGGCGGCTGTTCTCGGAACTGCCTGCTCCCAGTGACTGCATTTGATTTCAGACCGGCTCCCGGCACAGGTAAGAGCTTACCTGTGCATCGCCGGACGGGTGAGTCTACCTTACTAAAGATGGCAGCCCGCATGTGTTCGCTGGCGAACACTGCAAACTGACCATCACTGCTCAGAAGTGTGAGTAAATTTGGTTTTGCGGCAAATACAATTTTTCCTGAGATGTGTATCGAAGTCAATTCGTTTGGCCTCAATTCGCTCATCACTAGGCATGGGGTCAAATATAAGGTAGAGAAGTGGTTGTTGCTTCCACTGTTTTAAGCTAGGGTTGTACTAGACCGTTTCACTCTACTCAGGGGTGGGACTTAGTCTCTTACTGCCCAAGTCAAGGATTTCTGAACCTGTACATAAAGAAGAACTTGTCCTAGAAACACATGACCTCATACAGAAATGGAAACCTAAAATTGTGTGTGGTCCAGAAGCCCAAGAGCCATCCCCACCTCTACTACTACTTATATATTCAAGACGCACCTCAATTATTGATATCTCACCTGCAGAATAAAGTTTCCAATACACTTAGGCCTCTTGCACACGACCGTATGGCTTTTTCAGTATTTTGCGCTCTGCAAAAAACGGATCCGCAAAAAACGTCCATGTGCATTCCATTTTTTGCGGAACGGAACAGCTGGCCCCTAATTGTACAGAACAATCCTTGTCCGTTATGCGGACACTAATAGGACATGTTCTATCTTTGAACGGAACGGAAAAACGGAAAAAGAAGGCATACGGGGTACCTTCCGTTTTTTTTGCGGATCCATTGAAATGAATTGTTCAGTATACGGTCCGTATACGGAAAGCAAAAAACGGAACGGAAACGGAAAAAAATAAAGTTCGTGTGCAAAGGGCCTTACTGTGAGAATAGATGCATCAGACACTATGGAATCCGGTCAGATGGACTCGAAATCCTCCATCCACCGATGTCATCTCCTTTACCAGGCTTGTGGACGGAGATTTCGCTTCTCCAGCGAAGGACAAGGGAGGAAGGGGCCTGAACTATCCAGGGGTTTGCACATGCACCAAGGAGAATGATCTGGCCCCGTCCACAGACAAGACCAGAAGTGGTAAAGGACATGGCATCAGTGGATGTTACAAAGAGAAGTGTTATTTAGCCGAACCACAAAAAGACTAAGTAATGTATTCCAGAGAAGATTACCTCTAGCATAGAGAAATATCCTGTCTGCTATTCAGAGCAGTGAGACCCATCCATATGGCTGAAAATTTACTTGGAAACTCAATGGAAAAGTTTATTTTCTATCATTATTATTATATTGTTAATAATAATAATAATAAAATATTCCATATATTATAACCTTTTTATTACCATTATTATTATTCCCGGTTGTTTGGTCTCTGTGGCATTTTCATGTGACTCGTTGTTTGTGACTTTCTCTTATAGTTCCTGAGAGTGAAGCTCCTATAGATACAAATCTCATAGAGTTTGATACAAAGTAAGCTGCAAGCGCCTGTCATATCATGTCGCCTGTGCATAATAACATCCATGATCATGAGAGCATGTCTGTATCTGCTGAATGTCTGACCTAACCATTCTGTCTCCCCTGCATGGCTTTCCATTCACCTTTGCATGCACATAGAAAAAGGAAAATCAAAGTAAGATGTGGCATTTTTCTTCTGTATTTCTTCATTTGCTTGTTTGATAAAAGTCATTTACAGAACAACTTCACTCACTATTGATACCAAACGGTGTGCAGTACACCTTATAATACTGTCTCCTATGTACAAGAATATAACTACTATAATACTGCTCCTATGTACAAGAATATAACTACTATAATACTGCTCCTATGTACAAGAATATAACTACTATAATACTGCTCCTATGTACAAGAATATAACTACTATAATACTGCTCCTATGTACAAAAATATAACTACTATAATACTGCTCCTATGTACAAGAATATAACTACTATAATACTGCTCCTATGTACAAGAATATAACTACTATAATACTGCTCCTATGTACAAGAATATAACTACTATAATACTGCTCCTATGTACAAAAATATAACTACTATAATACTGCTCCTATGTACAAGAATATAACTACTATAATACTGCTCCTATGTACAAGAATATAACTACTATAATACTGCTCCTATGTACAAGAATATAACTACTATAATACTGCTCCTATGTACAAAAATATAACTACTATAATACTGCTCCTATGTACAAGAATATAATTACTATAATACTGCTCCTATGTACAAGAATATAACTACTATAATACTGCTCCTATGTACAAGAATATAATTACTATAATACTGCTCCTATGTACAAGAATATAACTACTATAATACTGCCTCCTATGTACAGGAATATAAATACTATAATACTGCTCTTATGTACAAGAATATAACTACTATAATACTGCTCCTATGTACAAGAATATAACTACTATAATACTTCTCCTATGTACAAGAATATAACTACTATAATACTGCCTACTATGTACAGGAATATAAATACTATAATACTGCTCCTATGTACAAGAATATAACTAATATAATACTGCTCCTATGTACAAGAATATAACTACTATAATACTGCTCCTATGTACAAGAATATAATTACTATAATACTGCTCCTATGTACAAGAATATAACTACTATAATACTGCCTCCTATGTACAGGAATATAAATACTATAATACTGCTCCTATGTACAAGAATATAACTACTATAATACTGCTCCTATGTACAAGAATATAACTACTATAATACTTCTCCTATGTACAAGAATATAACTACTATAATACTGCCTACTATGTACAAGAATATAACTACTATAATACTGCTCCTATGTACAAGAATATAATTACTATAATACTGCTCCTATGTACAAGAATATAACTACTATAATACTGCCTCCTATGTACAGGAATATAAATACTATAATACTGCTCCTATGTACAAGAATATAACTACTATAATACTGCTCCTATGTACAAGAATATAACTACTATAATACTTCTCCTATGTACAAGAATATAACTACTATAATACTGCCTAATATGTACAGGAATATAAATACTATAATACTGCTCCTATGTACAAGAATATAACTAATATAATACTGCTCCTATGTACAAGAATATAACTACTATAATACTGCTCCTATGTACAAGAATATAACTACTATAATACTGCTCCTATGTACAAGACTATAACTACTATAATACTGTCTCCTGTGTACAAGAATATAACTACTATAATACTGCCTCCTATGTACAAGAATATAACTACTATAATACTGCTCCTATGTACAAGAATATACCTACTATAAAACTGCTCCTATGTACAAGAATATAACTACTATAATACTGCTCCTATGTACAAGACTATAACTACTATAATACTGTCTCCTGTGTACAAGAATACAACTACTATAATACTGCCTCCTATGTACAAGAATATAACTACTATAATACTGTCTCCTATGTACAAGAATATAACTACTATAATACTGCTCCTATGTACAAGACTATAACTACTATAATACTGTCTCCTATGTACAAGAATATAACTACTATAATACTGCTCCTATGTACAAGAATATAACTACTATAATACTGCTCCTATGTACAAGAATATAACTACTATAATACTGCCTCCTATGTACAGGAATATAACTGCTATAATACTGTCCCTATGTACAAGAATATAACTACTATAATACTGTTCCTATGTACAAGAATATAACTACTATAATACTGCTCCTATGTACAATAATATAACTACTATCATACTGACTCCTATGTACAGGAATATAACTACAATAATACTGACTCCTATGTACAAGAATATAACTACTATAATACAGCCTCCTATGTACATGAATATAACTACTATAATACTGCCCCCTATATACAAGAATTTAACTACTATAATACTGCTCCTATGTACAAGAATATAACTACCATAATAGTACCTCCTATGTACAAGAATATAACTACCATAATACTGCTCCTATGTACAAGAATATAATTACTATAATACTGCTCCTATGTACAAGAATATAACTACTATAATACTGCCTCCTATGTACAGGAATATAAATACTATAATACTGCTCCTATGTACAAGAATATAACTACCATAATACTACCTCCTATGTACAAGAATATAACTACCATAATACTGCCTCCTATGTACAAGAATATAACTGCTATAATACTGCTCCTATGTACAAGAATATAACTACTATCATACTGACTCCTATGTACAAGACTATAACTACTATAATACTGTCTCCTATGTACAAGAATATAACTACTATAATACTGCTCCTATGTACAAGAATATAAGTACTATAATACTGCTCCTATGTACAAGAATATGCCTACTATAATACTGCCTCCTATGTACAAGAATATAACTACTATAATACTGCTCCTATGTACAAGAATATAACTACTATAATACTGCCTCCTATGTACAAGAATATAACTACTATAATACTGCCTCCTATGTACAAGGATATAACTACTATAATACTGCCTCCTATGTACAAGAATATAACTAATATAATACTGCCTCCTATGTACAAGAATATAACTACTATAATACTGCTCTTGTGTACAAGAATATAACTACTATAATACTGCTCCTATGTACAAAATATAACTACTATAATACTGCTCCTATATACAAGAATATAACTACTATAATACTGCTCCTATGTACAAGAATATAACTACTATAATACTGCCTCCTATGTACAAGAATATAACTACTATAATACTGCTCCTATGTACAAGAATATAACTACTATAATACTGCCTCCTATGTACAAGAATATAACTACTATAATACTGCCTCCTATGTACAAGAATATAACTACTATAATACTGCTCCTATGTACAAGGATATAACTACTATAATACTGCTCCTATGTACAAGAATATAACTACTATAATACTGCCTCCTATGTACAAGAATATAACTACTATAATACTGCTCCTATGTACAAGAATATAACTACTATAATACTGTCCTTATGTAGAAGTATAGGTATACTGTATGCTTTTGATGCTTATTTCTAATTGGATGTGCTGTTAATTAGCACTATATATTTTTTGCTTTACATCACTGAATGTTTTTAGTTGAGCACATTTCTGTAATATTCAGTTTTTATGTTTTATACTCTTCTCTGCCTTTATCTTGTGGCCAAATGCTTTTGCTTTCAGCCATTCAACATAATAATTACAGTGGAACTGTGTTATAAAATGCTGTGTTTTTTCATCTCTGTCAGCTATCACCTTTCCTCCTCACTATCTATAATATTTTTAAAAGTAGACTTTTTTGATTAGTTTTTTCAATTTTTGTTCTTTAATGAGCAGCCAACTCTATTATAGGGTCATTTTTTTTTTCTGCTGTAGTGAATGATTTTTGGTGGTCTATCATGTACCATGCAATACCTCTGATATAATGCCCCCCTCCCTCAATTGGATTCAGGGGAAAGAAGCCCCAATTCCCTGGACTTTGAAGAAATGCATATAATGCCTTATTTATTGGAAAAAAGTAAAAAAAAATAATTGTGACCACTCTTAGGTGATAAATGGCTGATAGTTCTCAAATAAACCATGGCACCCAT
This sequence comes from Bufo gargarizans, assembly GCF_014858855.1. Taxonomy (NCBI): domain Eukaryota; kingdom Metazoa; phylum Chordata; class Amphibia; order Anura; family Bufonidae; genus Bufo; species Bufo gargarizans. The sequence continues at coordinate 8,701,418 of NC_058082.1, forward strand.
TAGTTTAAAACTATGAGGGTCCATCTCTGTGCCTCTACAAATGTCCCCTGGTGTCTTCTTAATTCTTCTCAAGAACTTGTGATCCTTGATGTTTCATGTTGAACCACAGAAATTAGACCATCACAAAAACATCACAAAAAATTTGCTGAAATTCCCATAATCATTATTTTGACATCCTAATTTTTTTCAATTTTGTTTTCTACCCAAGCGATGATGACATCGTCTTTGAAGATTTTGCTCGTCAGCGACTGAAAGGGATGAAAGACGACAAGGAAGAGGAAGACGAAGGGACGAACTCGCCTCCAGCGAATGATAGATAAACAGGGACCTGTTGTACCTGATCACCGTGTAAAACTTGTGGATTGGGCACCTTTATTTGTACTCTAAAGAGCCCCCCTAAAAAAGTAACCCAGATTCTGGCAGCCCTTATAATCTTCTTGCTGTGCCATAATTGTCGATCCGCATCTCGCTACTTCTTTTCACTTCTGGCTAACACTATCTTAAGCAAAAAAATGTGAGAATTTAGAGTACAATCATGATTCGTGCAACCGATTACTGTACGTAAGGAGTTCTTGTAGCACTTTTCTATTAATCAAGTCTTTTATGCATTTTGTATAATTACAGTAGAATCATACAAGTATTTGTTACGGAAAACAAAAAGTTAGTCAAAAAAATCATATAGCCTCAAAGGAAATCAAAAGCTAATGCGTTTTTTTACACACGGAAGCATTCTCAATGGCTACTGTATTAACATTTGTTAGTGAAACTGGTAAGATCTAATGGCACTTTAGCACATTCAAAAATTTATTTCATGACAATTCAAAAACAGGAAGAGAAATTTTTTGATACAAAAAAGGACAAACTTTGTCTGAATTTTAAGTGGCGATAACTCTGTTCTATTCTGAAGAGTTTTTTTGTCTTGGACAAGTATTGAGTATAAAGGGGTGGTCTTGGTATTCTTACCTATTGCTAGACTTGAGGTAAAGGGAAATGGAGAATTTAGATTTTTTTATTTCGATCAATATTGGATCACTCTTCAGGCAGATATCTAGGAAGGTCTGATTTGGTCCAGTGGGTTCATTTGTGATCAAATTCTTATCAGCAATAGAGAATGGCTACTCATAAAAGTGAACTTATTCTTAACCCTGTGAATTTTTTGGCAGTTTTTTTGTTTTTTATGGAACCAAGTTAAACAGGGTTTCATAAGAGGACTATTTTAGATGATGCAGTCTCAATAACTGGTTGTATGAACGACTCAGAGTTCATAATCCAATATCGGAATTTTATCACAACATTGATTTAGGAAATTTCAATTTTGATTTTTTTTATTAATAATACCATCGAATCCTGCTTTACCTGCCTTTTTTGGGTCAATTTCCAAATAAACATGTTTAAATCAGGACCACAGCTAAACAAAAAAATACAATTCTCAATATTAAAATTTGGAAGCACAGGTGAAGGCTTCACGAGAAAACAGTTTTTAACATTCATTTTTAATTTTTATCTCCGGCAGAGGAAGTGAGTGTATCATTTTTTTTAATTGTCGTGATCCAAAAAAATAAAACAACATACTGAGATCATGGGACAAATAAAAGGCAAAAATAAAGTTTATTTTTAGAGTAGAGAGTTTAGTAGTAAAATGGAAGATATTCTTATTTTATTATTATGAATGTGTTATTTGTCTAGGCCCGAACACAGACATAGGAAATTTACAGTCACTGTTTTTACAGTAAAAATTCTATTACAGTTTAGTTGTCCCAATTTTATTTTATTTTTTTGAATATCATATCTAGATTTTTTAATCTTCTTGGAAGAAGTATAAGAAGATCCTGTAATTTGTGAGTTTATAAGCTTAGTGTTGTATGATATTATTTTACAGTTATAAGGCCTAAACATTGATTCCCCTATGGGCCTATTAACAGCCCTACTCTTTTTCTCTATTTTTTATATGAGTGGGGTCAGTTGCCGTCTTTATTGGGTGATATCCTGATGTGCTATTTCAATGTGATAGGAACTGGAGTTGTGGGTAACTGTGAAAATTATGCACATGTAGGTCACTGGGTCTTAAAGGGACTGTTCATCTGGTATTTTTTTAAGATGGATCAAAATGGAATAAAAAAACTAAAACATAAGTCACACTCACTTGACTAAACCCAACACCATCTGCCTGGTTGCACTTCCTGGGTAACGGCTAGTCTTTTTCCCCCTCTCATATAGTCAAGTGATTGTCTGTGTGGTCCTTATTGGAGTGTTGAGAGGGATCAGGAAGTGGAATAAGAGAGGTGGTGGTGAGCGGTGAGTATGACTATGTTTTTCTAACCCTTTACAAAAACAATTACCGACAACCCCTTTAAAGATCCAATAAGGGATCCAACTGGGATCTTCTTTGAGATCCAGTTTTTGAAAACTTACTGGGTCCTGAGTTGACAAGCATTTAAGGCAAATGACAGTGTCATGCTCCACCCAAAAAACAAACAACTTTTTTTGGGGAGGAAGAAAATTTTATTTATTAGACCTTGAAAAAAAATATTATCAATGGGATGATGCCTATTTGATCATCTGCTCGTAGAATAAGAAATGCCATTCCAATTTTGGAAAAATAAACCAAAAGTTAGGCGAGTGTTTTTCAATAGACGCCATCAGGGTATAGTGGCAACCGGTCATCATCCATAGGATCGTCCCACATTATCTGCTGAACCCTATGAATTGCTTTTCGCTCAGTATACAGCACTAATTACAGCTTCATAACTTAATTTCGCTTTATTTCCTGTGTAAATATTTTATCTTTGTATAATGACTATTCAAGTACGTTTTTCATCATATGCATAAGATGTATATTTAGTAACAGTGACCATAACTTGTGAACATAGCTTCATTTTTGTCAAAATGATTTTGTTTATTTTTTTATAGTTTTTATTAGTTAATATTTTTATTATACTACTACTAATTTGCACAGGATTGTTTTCTTTAAAATTGTTAAATTATGATAGAAATCATATTCATGCTCGGAAAACACTGTTATATGGGAGCTAAGATGGGGACTGAATGTATGTCTTTATTTTTCTTTCCATAAAAATGTTCTTTCCATAATTCTATTTTTTATTTACCTATTTTTTGTTTTAATGCCAAAAATTGGAACATCCTCTGTACCTTTTTGAAGATTCTTTCTCTTAATCTGTACATTAAGAGCTTTTAATTTATCATGTAGGTGGATTCTGTGAATTATTACAAATTTTTTTAACAGCCCTGTAAAAAATAGAATAAAAAAAATCATCAAGCTAAATTTAAAAAATTGCCTAAAAATGTACCTAAATTTTCAGAGACGAAACAGATTTAGGTTTCCACTTAAACTTATTTACTATTTTATTAGCCTTTAATAACACATTTTTAGATATTCTGTTTTTAGTTTTCAGAAAAAAATGGCCTAAATGAAAAAAATAATGTCAGAAATGTTTGAAATTATCTGCAAAATAGAATATAATACTCCTAAGATCTTCCTTGGGTTCATTTCTGCAAATTATACAAAATGTTAGTATAACTATATATATTATATATTTGGGACAAAAAAATCTGTAAGTTTTAAAGGACAAGGGACCATGGAAGAATTTTGAGTAATTTTGGTAACAGGCAAACAACTTCTTGGATGGGACTGATATTTAGTTATTATTGAAATACCAGCAAATTTTTTTGACCGATTTAACATGGAAAACGAGTAAAAAAATTCATAGTAAAAAAATTGGGATAATAATTGAATGTTTTTGAACAACTGCTCTGATAAAAATATGTCGGAATATTACTTTTTGCACTAAATGTGAGTTAGGCTGAGGTGCAGTACCAAGTACAAGCACTGTATGGATAGGGTCTATATCTGGATATTTGATGAAGGGACTGTGCCTCCATTCTGCTGATCTTTGGCAGAAAATTCAAAGTATCATAATATGAAAATTGGACAAACTCATATAAATAATACTGGAAAGGAATATTTTAATGAGGGGCTTAACATTAATTGCTTAGCCATGGCCACTGTAACTGGGACTGTAACTTTTTTTCTTTTAATATAAAAATTTGGTTAATTGCATAAAAAATAGACAGATAATTTGGCAAATATCAACATTAGTTTGTGGGTCCATGGTAATAAAAAGAGAAATTCTAAACTTAAAAATAAAAAAAATAAACATTAACAAAAACCTTTTAACATTTTCTATGAAAAACAAAATGGAAGTTTTGTCAAATGATCGGAAGGAAAACTCTCAATTATGGAAATTTGTGACATTGAAATAGGTGATAATCCTTTATTGCTATAATGGAAATTATAATGATTTTAAATTTATTATCTCTTTGCTCCATCGGAATTATTTAAATTCTTTTTTTTTACTTTTAATGGATCGTTGGTGGAATCAATAAATACAATGCTAATTTTTTGCTCATTTCTGATTCATTCAGAATCTCTGTGAAATACATTTTCATGGCGATCTCAATGTTTTATATTGTACCTTTTGAAATGTGAAGAGGGAGCGGCCGGAAACTGAAGGAAGTTCTCCAGTCAAAAATACATTTCTGGAGAACGTTCATAACCTTCGGGAAGCGGGGTCAGTATAAAAAAAAATTGTATTTTAAGTTTTCAGCCCCTTTAGAGTTTTTCAAAAGAATCTCATTTTTTTTCCATTAGTCACTGGCCATCTACAGAAGACCCACATCCTCTCTACTGGACACCTTGGAGAGATTTGGGTCCGGTGGATGGTATGGTGGTTGCCCCTAGCCCCTTAGCCACTACATTATAGGAGGCAGAGGAGGCATTTACTTTCTAATGGGGTTTTAGAGCGAAGAATTAAGATATTTTCAGCTTTCATCCTGAAGATTAACAATGTTCTCCAGTTGATTCATCTTGGCCCGAGAACATTTTTGAAGATACCGGCTCTTCCTCCAGACTGAGCACTGTGAATAGAAATGTGCTGCATATAAATACAACATCCTTAAATTGACAGTACATTTATTCTTAGCATGAAAAAAAAAATCATAATTACATTTGTCCAACACACAAAAATTGTGAAAATTTTGAGTATTTTTAAACCAAAGTGTCAGATGCTGATACTCCTCAGCAAAATCATCTAAATCATCTAGGGAAGGATCTGTCCATTATTTGTCACTTTGGCTCTTTTGCTCTGATTTCATTGGTTGTCAATTTTTTTGATGGATTTAGTACAACTATTTTATAACTTTCTTTTGGAGACCATTATTTTAAATTATAGGGGAATTCTACAAAAAGAAAAAAAAAAAAATCCCAAAACTATCATATTATGTATAAGACAGGGGTATGCTTGGCTGCATGTATACTCCAGCCAATCAGCATCCAAATGTTAAACAAATTCAAAAAGATTCCCAATCTACTTGAATATGGGATTTATTTTTTTTTTACCAGAATTCCTTGTCTCGCTATTTTATGTCTCTGTTACTTTTACCTTCTTTTTGATCATTGAATCACCCCCCATCCTGGTCATAATGCGATGCAGCTGAGCCATCCCATGTATCCAGGGGCCCGGCTGTGACTCCAGGTGGTGACCACCAGAACTGTCCATGGAGTTGAGGTTGACTATGATAATTTATCTTGGTGCCGCTCCCTCCAGTGGGTTATGACATTGAGTGTTTTCCGCCCCTGGTAGGAATCCTGTTTTTTTTTTTCTGTATGATCCTGTGCGATACTCTTTGTAAAGTACTTTGTACGTTTTATTCCTACAGCTTCTCAGTTCTCTATGTTGTGACTACGTTGTTTCAGTATGTCGGGTAATTCAGATTATTATAGTTTATTAAACTCAGAAGTCAGAAACTTTGGCGTCCTGTGATTCTTCCGTCACAATGTGTCAGGAAACTAATGTGTGTCCTGGTGTGTTTGGAAGTTGTGTCATCCACTGAAGTGAATAGAAACAATATTTGCATTTCTGTGGCCTCCAAGGGGGCGGCACTAACTCCTCATGGGAGTGTCTCTTCTTTATTTCCTGGGATACGTATATGGGAGTAAAATAGAGAAAACTGATTTTATTTGGAAAAACACAAGTGCATTTTTGCATTGCTGGCACCCAAGGGGACTGTGGGCCATCATGTGGACATTAAGGCATAGAGGCTAATATAGGGAGTGCAGGGGGGTATGCAGTGCCTCCACTGCCACCAATATGGCAGCCTATAGAGTTAACCTTTAAAAGGGGTTATGCTGTGAAAAATATTCTAGATTTTTCAAACCAGCGCTTAGATCTGAATACTTTTGTAATTGCATGTAATTAAAAATTTTGTATAGTCACTGAGTTATTCAATATATTGTATCTGTATAGCGCCATCTGCTGTTTGTTCTTTTCCTTATATCTTGTCCAGCTCACTGAGGGGGTCACACACACATTTAAATCTTCAATTGCCAGTAGCCATTAGGGATGAGCGAATCGACTTCGGATAAAACATCCAAAGTCGATTCGCATAAAAATGTGTTCTAATACTATACAGAGCAGGAGCTCCATATAGTATTAGAATGTATTGGCTCCGATAAACCGAAGTTATTACTTCGCGAAGTCTCACGAGACTTTGTGTAATAACTTCATAAATTAATTTGTACTGTAAAAAAACATTTCCCTAACTCTGGTTCGGTTCCAAGCCATTTCCCTACCAGCCATATCTTCTGTTAGAAGGTGTGGCAGTTACAGGGAAAGAGCTGCAGTAGAAAGGACACGCCCCCTTAGCTCTGATAAGGAGAGAGCTGCAGCAGAAAGGACACGCCCTCTGAGCTGCCAGCCTGAAATAAATCTAGCAGAACAATTGGAGCAATGAATTGGGAGATCTCTGGATCCATGTGAGGTACAGGGCTGGTTCTAGTTTTATTAGACAGAGACTGTCATGTATTATATGATGTTTCATTTTTTACATCAATCATGGCATAATCTTTTTAAGTTACAAAGGGAAGTGCAGCTCTGAAGCATAAACTTCTGCTCTAACAAGTGAAATACCGAGCAGACTAGGGGGAGCACTGTGTGTATACTCCCACAGAGACATGTTACACCTGTCAAGATTAAAGCCACGCCTGAATGGCTCAGGAACGAAACCTCTAGGAACGCCCCGAATGCATTTGCATAAGCTCCGCCTCCTCAAGTTCTTTTCACGGGGATAATCAAACTAAATATAGGAGGTGTGGATGCATAAATAAAGTTGAATGATTGCAGGGTGAAAAGCTCAGCAACTTACCGATTGACTTTGTGTCTCATTTCGAGATCTCTGCTTGCTGTCAGTGAATGGAAACAGTTTGCTTAGATTCAGAGGACATACCCTGTCCTGATCGCGTGCTCCTCACGCAGAGGCAAGGATCCGTCACAGGGTATAGCAGCATCTCTGGCAGAGTTGGTTATCAGGGTGGGTCCTGCATGTGCCTGGACAATCCTGGGAAGTGGATCACAAAAAAGGGGAAGCGAGGGGTCGTCTGAAAAACCCTCCCCAAAATAGGTGTTCGGCTGCAGTTTGGGGGCCATAATGTTCATATGAATGTGCCGCCATCAGGGACACCGCTAGACTAACAACCCCGCCCCCGCAATGTCCCAGCCACGCCCCTCTAATAGACCAAATTCATAGGTGGCACAGACGATTGTCATCAGCAGAGTCTTGGCTCCTTTATTTGAGCACTAGATGGTGATGAGGTTCTGCGCAGTACCAGAGGCATTGCTGCTGCCTGCTCCGCTGGAGAACTGTAGGAGCTGCTGGGTCTTAGCACATCCAGATCTGTTCTGCTGTGAGGCTGAACAGCCTTGGTCCACCCCTGTAGCTGGAGCTATGTCAGCCCCAAGAGATATCAGTAATTCAAAAATAAAAGGTCAAATATCCCCCCCTTTCCCAACCCCCAAACGTCTTGTATGACTGTACGGGAGGCATAGAGTGTGAAATAAACAAAATAGTAAAAACTAATGCCACATCACAGCTTCCAGCCCCACTCCCAGCACTAATTATAAAAAGTGTTAAAAAGTATGTAAAACTGATCCTTCACTTACATTTTATTCCTGTGCATAAAAAAAGCTAAATAAAATAAAAAGTATAAAAAACAAAGTCCCATCAAAAAAGGAGCAAAAATAATGGACATAACTGACATCAAATATGCATGTACTAAAAAACGGAAATTGTTAGGAGGGTGGTCCACTTGAACTGGTTCATGTGTTGAGGTTTCCTGAAATACTCTGTATAGCTGTGGACGCCGTGTCTTCTACATTATAACTACTCAAATTGTGACCTCCCACAACTTCATCACCGTCTGTTCTTAAAATACTCTGTGCTGCTGAGAACTCATCTTCCTGTGCTATGTAACTTTCTCCTGTAATGCTCTGTGCTGCTGGGGATCCTGCTCTCAGTCGCTGACCTCTCCCCTTTATACTCTGCTCTTTTCACTACAGTAAGTAATCTCCAGTCTGTGACCTCACAAAGATCAGCACACACCTCTCCTGAAATCCTCTGTGCTGCTGCTTCCTTCCACTATGTAACTCTAATCCTCTGATCTCCCCAAGATCAGCGCACTCCTCTCCTGAAATCCCCTGTGCTGCTAGGGACCCTGCTCCATCAATAGTGTATCTGAGGGACGCCTTCTACACACCCGCATTTTGCGAAACGGAATTGCGGACCCATTCATTTCTATGGGGCCGCACTATGTGCTGCCCGGATCCGGAATTGCGGATCCGCACTTCCGGGTCCGCAATTCCTTTCCCCGAAAAAAAATAGAACATGTCTCTATTCTTGTCCGCAATTGCGGAAAAGATTAGGCATTTTCTATTATAGTGCCGGCGATGTGCGGTCTGCAAAATGTGGAATGCACATTGCCGATGTCCGTGGATCCGCAAAACACACACGATGTGTGAATGGACCCTTAAAGGGGTTGTCTCACCTCCCTAGTTGCTGGCTGCCTCTCGGGGCCTCTCTTCCCTGCTCAGGGCCTGGCAGGGAGGAAGTAACCCCCCCCCCCCCCCCTTGTCTGCGCGCACGCTCCCGAGGCTGTCAGAGGAGATTCAGCCTCTGGAAGAGCAGCAGAACAGCAGAGCAGATCGTGACATCCAATGGTACGTTGCTTGTCACCATCTGTTCTGTTCCCCCTCCTGTCATCAACAGTTTACTCACTCAGTTTATTCATGTCCTTATTATGCTCTCCCACCTGTAGCGAACGCCCTGCGAGGTGGCCGGGGCCGGGAGTGAATGCGCATGCGCCATTGTCTGTACGCACTTGTTCCCGTGACTACCTCGGCAGCCGGAGAGGAGCAGAAGACTCGGCGGTAACAGCGCTTGCGCGGCCACCGCTACTAACTTAGTAGAGGTGGCCCTAACCCCTAGAGACGAGCATATAAAATCGGGTATAAATATGTCAATAACAGGATTTACAACATATAAATATATTAAAGAAATGCTTATTGGAGGGGAAGGAATAGACTGAAAGGGGATTATGAAGGTGAGACAACCCCTTTAAGTGATTTTACGTCTGGGTAGCGCCCCCGCAATCTGCCGTTATCTTCTGGTTGTGGTCGCCCCAGATTCATTATACCTTATGATGAGTGGCGCCAGACCCCCCCCTCCCCCCACCTCGATGCCCGATCAGTGGCGTTCACATCACAGCACGCTTCTATTGCAGCGTAGATTCTCGTTATGGAGTGCGAATTATTTCGTACATTTACACTGACGCAGAGACCCCAGGCGCAGAGACCCCAGGCGCAGAGACCCCAGACGCAGAGACCCCAGACGCAGAGACCCCAGACGCAGAGACCCCGGATGCCTCAGAAGCCTCTGTATCAATCACCTGAGGAATCTTCATCTTCAATTTACTGGATAACACGGAACAAATAATTATATATCTATCACATACTCCAAACTGCTGTGAGACCCCATCCTGTCCATGAGCTAAATCTCTGACCGAGACCACCAATATTACATAGGACTGCAGGTGACTTCTATTACATTATCTGTACACATAGAGGTATTACTGTGTTATCTGTGGTGTTACATAGGACTGCAGGTGACATCTACTACATTGTCTGTACACATAGAGGTATCACTGTGTTATCTGTGGTGTTACATAGGACTGCAGGTGACATCTACTACATTATCTGTACTCAGAGAGTTATCACTGTATTATCTGTGGTATTACATAGGACTACAGGTAACATCTACTACATTATCTGTATTCAGAGTTATCACTGTGAAATCTGTGCTTTACATAGGACTGCAGGTGACATCTACTACATTATCTGTACTCAGAGAGGTATCACTGTGTTATCTGTGGTGTTACATAGGACTGCAGGTGACATCTCCTACATTATCTGTACTCAGAGAGTTATCACTGTGTTATCTGAGGTGTTACATGGGACTGCAGGTGATATCTACTGCATTATATGTACTGAGAGTTATCACTGTGTTGTCTGAGGTGTTACATAGGACTGCAGGTGACATCTACTGCATTATTTGTACTCAGAGAGTTATCACTGTGTTGTCTGTGGTGTTACATGGGACTGCCAGTAACATATATCACATTATCTGTACTGAGAGTTATCTGTGTTATCTGTGGTGTTACATAGGACTGCAGGTGACATCTACTACATTATCTGTACTTCTAGAGTTATCACTGTGTTATCTGTGCTGTTACATAGGACTGCAGGTGACAACTACTGCATTATCTGTACTCAGAGAGATATCACTGTGTTATCTGTTGTGTTTCATAGGACTGCAGGTGACATCTAGTACATTATCTGTACTCAGAGAGTTATCACTGTGTTATCTGTGCTGTTACATAGGACTGCAGTTGACATTTACTACATTTTCTGCTCTCAGAGAGTTATCACCCTCTTATCTGTGGTGTTACATAGGACTGCAGGTAACATCTACTACATTATCTCTACCCAGAGAGTGATCACTATGTTATCTGTGGTGTTACATAGGACTGCAGGTAATATCTACTACATTATCTGTACACAGAGAGTTATCACCGTGTTTTCTGTGGTGTTACATAGGACTGCAGGTGACATCTACTACATTATCTGTACTTCTAGAGTTATCACTGTGTTATCTGTGCTGTTACATAGGACTGCAGGTGACAACTACTGCATTATCTGTACTCAGAGAGATATCACTGTGTTATCTGTTGTGTTACATAGGACTACAGGTGACATCTACTACATTGTCTGTACTCAGAGAGTGATCACTGTGTTATCTGTGGTGTTACATAGGACTGCAGGTAATATCTACTACATTATCTGTACACAGAGAGTTATCACCGTGTTATCTGTGGTGTTACATAGGACTGCGGGTAACATCTACTAAATTATCTGTACTCAGTTATCATTGTGTTATCTGAGGTGTTACATATGACTGCAAGGGACATCTACTACATTATCTGTACTCAGAGAGTTATCACTGTGTCATATGTGGTGTTACATAGGACTGCAGGTGACATCTACTACATTATCTGTACTCAGAGAGTTATCACTGTGTTATCTGTGCTGTTACATAGGACTGCAAGGGACATCTACTACATTATCTGTACTCAGAGAGTTATCACTGTGTTATATGTGGTGTTACATGGGACTGCAGGTGATATCTACTGCATTATATGTACTGAGAGTTATCACTGTGTTGTCTGAGGTGTTACATAGGACTGCAGGTGACATCTACTGCATTATTTGTACTTCTAGAGTTATCACTGTGTTATCTGTGCTGTTACATAGGACTGCAGGTGACATCTACTACATTATCTGTACTCAGTTATCACCGTCTTATCTGTGGTGTTACATAGGACTGCAAGGAACATCTACTACATTATCTGTACTCCTAGAGTTATCACTGTGTTGTCTGTGGTGTTACATGGGACTGCCAGTAACATATATCACATTATCTGTACTGAGAGTTATCTGTGTTATCTGTGGTGTTACATAGGACTGCAGGTGACATCTACTACATTATCTGTACTTCTAGAGTTATCACTGTGTTATCTGTGCTGTTACATAGGACTGCAAGGGACATCTACTACATTATCTGTACTCAGAGAGTTATCACTGTGTTATCTGTGCTGTTACATAGGACTGCAGGTGGCATCTACTACATTATCTGTACTCAGAGAGTGATCACTGTGTTATCTGTGCTGTTACATAGGACTGCAGGTGACATCTACTACATTATCCGTACTCATAGAGTTATCACTGTGTTATCTGTGGTGTTACATAGGACTGCAAGGGACATCTACTACATTATCTGTACTCATAGAGTTATCACTGTGTTATATGTGGAGTTACATAGGACTTCAGGTGACATCTACTACATTATCTGTACTCAGAGAGTTATTACTGTGTTATCTGTGGTGTTACATAGGACTACAGGTGACATCTACTACATTATCTGTACTCAGAGAGTAATCACTGTGTTATCTGTGGTGTTACATAGGACTACAGGTGACATCTACTACATTATCTGTACACAGAGAGTTATCACCGTCTTATCTGTGGTGTTACATAGGACTTCAAGCGACATCTACTGAATTATCTGTACTCAGAGAGTAATCCCTGTGTTGTCTGTTGTGTTTCATAGGACTGCAGGTGACATCTAGTACATTATCTGTACTCAGAGAGTTATCACTGTGTTATCTGTGCTGTTACATAGGACTGCAGTTGACATTTACTACATTTTCTGCTCTCAGAGAGTTATCACCCTCTTATCTGTGGTGTTACATAGGACTGCAGGTAACATCTACTACATTATCTCTACCCAGAGAGTGATCACTATGTTATCTGTGGTGTTACATAGGACTGCAGGTAATATCTACTACATTATCTGTACACAGAGAGTTATCACCGTGTTTTCTGTGGTGTTACATAGGACTGCAGGTGACATCTACTACATTATCTCTACCCAGAGAGTGATCACTGTGTTATCTGTGGTGTTACATAGGACTGCAGGCAATATCTACTGCATTATCTGTACTCAGAGAGTTATTATGATATGTAAACATTGCTTCACCAGCGAAGTTAATGACAAACTCAGCCCTGCTACATCTTTGTGTATAATTTATAATATGCGCACAATAGGTAAACATTGTCAGGATAATCTGAATGTGCCTTTCCTTCCTCTCTACATAATATCTGCCGGGCGCCGGTGGTGCCACTTCTCACAGGCTGAGCGCAGGAGATCAGGTGCTGTCTGGTGCCACCATCACTGGTGAGTAGATGACATCTCCTCCACATCTCTTCTCATTTAAGTTATATTTTGTAACAAAATCTCAGCCAAATGTAACGAGGCCCCACAAATGAGATGTAGCAGAGCTCTCCGCTGCATGAGGACCATGGGAGGAACCTGCTCATAGTCTGAATCGTACTGTAATAGAAATATTTTATGCCTTTTCTTTCTAACACAGAGCACAGCTTATTTTATAGGACTTCATTATATCTATGTATCTATTTATCTATCTCATGTCTATCTCTCTGTTTATCTATCTATCTACAATATCTTTCTTTCTACAAATCCTGCCGCACTCCCAAAGTGAAATCCTATATGTTGTCCTTTACGCCCCAGTGCAGAGTTCGGTCCTCTTAGGCTATACTCACACTTGCGGCACAGCAATCGGGCAGGTTGTTCTGGCAGAGAGCAGCCTGCTGGAGTTCTCTGGACTTGGCATGCCTCGTGCCCTCTGGACCCCATTGACTCTAATGGGAACTGATGGCGATCTCCCCTCTCCCCGACGTAAAGGCCTGGATTTGGGTGGGAAAAAAACCGCTGCGTACAGCAATTTTTGGAATATTTCTCAAGCAATACACAAGTCTGTTGGAAGCACCATGCAATATACATTATTATACATTGCAGAGTTTTGCCAATTATTCTCAAAAGCTGCATAGATAGAAAAAGTATATATATATATATATATATATACAGTCAGGTCCATAAATATTGGGACATGGACACAATTCTAGCATTCTTGGCTCTATACACCACCACAATGGATTTAAAATTAAACGAACAAGATGTGCTTTACCTGCAGACTGTCAGCTGTAATTTGAGGGAATTTACATCCAAATCAGGAGAACGGTGCAGGAATTACAGCAGTTTGCAGATGTGCCTCAACCAGCCTTTTTTCTCCAAGCATACCTTTGCTCATTGTGGCCAAATAGTTTATTTTACGCTCATCGATCCAGAGGACTTTTTTCCAAAATACATCAGGCTTGTTTAGATGTTCTTCTGCAAACTTCTGACACTGAATTTTGTAGTGAGGACACATGACGGGCAGGGGCGGATTAAGGGCATGATAGGCCCGGGGCGGTCTACCCAACTTGGGCCCCCCCCCCTCTATTTTATTTTAGGGTTTTTTTGTATGAAGAGGCTGCGGTGCTTCATGAGCGCCACAGTCTCTTCTTAGGCCATATGACATCTTCAGACTAAAAAAAAATACCCCAAATTGGGTCCTAAACTGAAAAATTTGGTCGTCAAATTTAAAATACATATAATTGTAATAAAAAAGACATGGATGAGAATACAGCACCACATACCTGTTACATCCAGTGACATCTCCTGTCATGTAGATCTTCTCTTTCCTCTTCTCCTCCATTAGACCCAGACCACCATGGCAAATTCTTTCAGCCACATCTCGTCTCTACAGTTTGTAACACAGACACGTTAGATTTCTCAATTTTTCCATCAACCTCCTCATCCTGGTGTCCCCACAGTGTCATCCTGCTGCCACCCCCAATACTGTGCCCGTTGTGCCCCCCCCCCCAATGTCCCAGGAACTATACTGCTGAAAAAATAGTGACCCTGATAGATATAATTGGGGTAATTTATCAAACTGGTGTAAAGTAGAACTGGATTTCCAAAAGAGCTGTCAAATATGAAAGGTGGAATCTGATTGGCTGCTATGGGTGACTAAGCCAGTTCTGCTTTACACCAGTTTGATAAATTACCCCAAATGTTCCTATAGTGTCCACAGCAGCTATAATGTCCCCTAGAGACCCCCAGTAATAATACCACCCTCTATTGTGCTCCAGGCAATAATCCCTGTATAGTGTCCCCAGAAATAATAGAATTGCCCCTACAGTGCCTCCCCAATAGCAACACCCCCATATAGTAAGTTCCACCACACTGCCCCCACATAGCAATTTGCCCCCACACTGCCCCATCTAGTTATTTGCCCCCACACTGCCCCATCTAGTAATTTGCCCCCACACTGCCCCATCTAGTAATTTGCCCCCACACTGCCCCATCTAGTAATTTGCCCCCACACTGCCCCATCCAGTAATTTGCCCCCACATAGTAGTCCCTCTCATAATAATTTGCCCCCACATAGTAATTTGTCCCCACATAGTATTCCCTCTCATAATAATTTGCCCCCACACAATAGTCTTCCCCACACTGCCCCCACATAGTAATTTGCCCCCACATAGTAATTTGCCCCCACATAGCAATTACCCCACACTGTCCCCACATAGAAATTACTCCACACTGTCCCCACATAGAATTTACCCCACACTGTCCCCACATAGCAATTACCCCACACTGTCCCCACATAGCAATTACCCCACACTGTCCCCACACAATAGTTTCCCCCACATAGTAATTTGCCCCACATAGTCCCCACATAGCAATTACCCCCACACAATAGTTTCCCCCACACTGCCCCCAGATAGAAATTTGCCCCCACATAGTAGTCCCTCCCATAATAATTTGCCCCCACACAGCAATTTGCCCCCATACAATAGTTTCCCCCACACTGCCCCATCTAGTAATTTGCCCCCACATAGTATTCCCTCTCATAATAATTTGCCCCCACATAGTAATTTGCCCCCACATAGTATTCCCTCCCATAATAATTTGGCCCCATACAGCCCCCACATTCCCCCCATGTAATCGATTTATCTTCCCTAATAGGTCCTCCTGTGTCCCCCCCCCAAGTAGGCAAATGAAATAAAAAAATAAAAAATGAACAAAAAATGAAAAAATAAATACTCACCTATGTTCAGGGCCAGGCGCTTGCTCGCAGAGGAAGGCGGGCGGGATGAGTCAGGCGCGTCACAGTGCTGCGTCCCGGCACAGGCGCGCGATGACATCATCACGCACGCCTGCGCCGGGATTTCACTACCGCATAGGCCTCAGGCCTACAAGGCCTGAGGCCTATGCGGTGAATGCCGGTGATCGGCGACGGGACAGGGAGCTATGCGCTACCGTGCCCCGCCGCAGTATGTGGGCGTTCGGGTCAGCGTTGGGCCCCCCAGCGGTGCTGGGCCCGGGGCTGCAGACCCGAACGTCCCTATTGTAATCCGCCACTGATGACGGGGGTATTGTCTACCTGACGTCCGACCCCATCTAATACTCACTCACCTGCCCCTGAAACACCCCCCCTACCCACCAATCCATCCCCACCCAGCGCCTCATCCCCTTTACCTTAATAAAAACTCGGACACCAGGCTGGAATGAATCGGCCACAGCAGCCATTTTTATTAACAAACAACATAAAAATATATATACCGTATTCTTCACCCCACAAGACGCACTTTTTCCCCCTCTTATGGGGCGAATGCTGACATTTTTACATCGCAGGCTGCGATGTATGAGCGAGCGGGAAGGGACTCGGAGGAGGATCTGGGGGCCGGCAATTGAGTCACTGTACTCCGGCCCCGCCGCTCCAGTGCTGCACTATACAAATATAAAATGTCTCAATCAATTAAAAGTGATTAAACATGCCCCCCCCCCACTTTTAATATTACCGTACACCCTAACAGCTTCAGTAGAATGCAGGCAGGCAGGCCGGGCGGGCGGCAGCGTAACTCCCTGATGTCACGTGCCTGCGCTGCCTACTTTATGAATGAAGCAGGCGGCGCAGGCACGTGATGTCAGTGAGTGACGCGCCGGCCGCCCGGCCTGCCTGCCTGCATTCTACTGAAGCTGTTAGGGTGTACGGTAATATTAGGAGTGATGGGGCATGTGGATGACAGTTTTATTGGGAACATCTGTGGATGGCACAGTTATGGGGTGGGGGGTCTGTGGATGGCACATATATATACAGTTCCATCCACAGATCCCCCATAACAGTGCCATCCACAGATCCCCCATAACAGTGCCATCCACAGATCCCCCATAACAGTGCCATCCACAGATCCCCCATAACAGTGCCATCCACAGATCCCCCCATAACAGTGCGCCATCCACAGATACCCCATAACAGTGTCAGCCACAGATCCCCCCTGTAACAGTATCCTTCACAGATCCCCCCATAACAGTGTCCATCACAGAACCCCCCATAACAGTGCGTCATCAACAGATCCCCCCATAACAGTGCGTCATCCACAGATCTCCCCATAACAGTGCGTCATCCACAGATCCCCTATAACAGTGCCATCCCCAGATCCCCCCATAACAGTGTCCTTCACAGATCCCCCCATAACAGTGTCCTTCACAGATCCCCCATAATAGTGCCATCTACAGACCACCATTAGTTCGAAACCCACCAAAAGCACACCTTTTGGTTCAAAAATTAGTTTTTCTTATTTTCTTCACCCAAAACCTAGGTGTGTCTTATGGGCAGGTGCGTCTTATAGGGCGAAAAATGCGGTAAATATTTAGCCATAAACTCGAATAATTTATTCCTTGCAAGGGGAGGTCCTTAAAGCCCCAAATAACTGAATTACCCCACCAGGGTGCCATCTTGCCTCCAGCCATTGCCCGCCAGCTTGGAAGCACCACTGAATGGCCCCCTCTTTAATTCCGCCACAACTGGGAGTCCAGCCCCAACCACGGAGCCCTCCCATCATCCTCTCCAGTGAATAAAACCAACTTCAGGGACCTCCCCCGCCACAGCCGCCTTGACAAAACCCTCCCCTTTATCTCCCCACCTCGCCATCCAACAATTCTACCCCCAACCAACTTATATAATCCACCAAAACCCCCCCCAACGATAAAAAGGAAGGGGTGGGTGGGACTCCTTTCTGCTCTACCTAAAATGACACCCTTCTTCTCCCTGTCTCAATCTTTTAACCCCTCGACCCCCACCCCTAAACTCACATTATCCAATCCCTATCCTCCCATGATCCCCCAAAACCCGCCCCTTCAACTAACTATTCTAGCCCTTCCTCTGGGGTCTCCCTGAGCCAAACCTCGTCATTTCCTTGCAAATTCCTCAATTATTCCCCCTATTTATTGCTTCGTAGTCAAAGTCTGGGGTCCAGCCGTGTCCAGGTAGGAGCACCGTGACACACACATGTAAAGGGACATTTTAGGCCGCACTATACCACTCGGCATTACTATACCTGAGTCGCATTACATAGAGGGCCCTAGGGGGAGGCTCCCATTGCACTTGCCCATGGGCGAGTGATACTAGATACTGACCTTGCAGGGGGCCCAAAGCTTTGCTTCAGGCCCTTTTACTTTTTTTGAAATTTTGAAAATGTAATTTTGAAAATGAAAAATAGTCTCTGCTTAAAATACAAACTTTACACATTTTGAAGATCATTTCATCTTCAACTTGTTGCCAGTTACAGTAATTTAGACCAGGGGTGCCCAAACTTTTGAATGCCACTGTGTGTATATATATATTCCCAAATACTTCAACTTAGTACTCAAAACCACCATGCAGTATCTGAATAATGAGCATTGAGTGGTCTAGGACAGTGATGTGGTCAAAGGCATATTCCTTGGTTATAAAGGGCAGTGGATGTAGTGAAACTGCTATTGATGATGGTCCAGGACCAAGGGGTTAATGTAAAAGGGCGAATGGTGAAATTCCTGGTGCTATAGGGTTGTGAAGGTGTTAATGGTAATATCTCTGATGGTCTAGGACAGTAAAGGGGTATATGGTAAAGTCTAGGCCAGTGAAACAGTTAATGCTAGACTCACTGGTGGTCTAGGGCAGTGAAGGGATTTATGATAATGTTCTATGTAGTCTTTGGCAGTGCAGGGGTTAATGGGACATTTCTTGGTTGTCTAGGATAATGAAGGGCTTAATGGTAAAATCCACTGTTTTCTGGATCAGTGGGTGACTTAAAAAGTTATTTATTTTTGGAGGAGTTAAGGGGATTAATGATAATGTTCCTGGTGGTTCTGGGCTTGGAAGGGATTAATGATCAATTCCATGGAGGGCTATGGAATTTAAAGAGTTAATGGCACAGTCCCTAGTGGTCTAGGGAAGTGAAAAAGTCTATGATAAAAGGCTGTGATGCGGTTAATGGTAAAACTTTATGGTCTAAGGTATTTATGGGGTTAAGTGTACATTCTCTGGCAGGGGCGGACTGGGAAATTTAACTGGCCCTGTAAGCAAACCTAAAAAGTGGCCCCATATTGTAGGTAAGTCAAAACGGACAGAAGACAGGGCAACATGGGCCAGGTGCATAAATACCTGATGCTCCTAGCATTAATTAATGCTGGGAGCACCAGGTCACTATGTACCCGCCCGGTGGCCATGAGGAGGGCTCGGGCGGCCCCCTACGCATCGGCTCACTGGGAAATTTCCCAGTAGGGTCTATGGCCAGTGCACTCCTGGTTTTTGGTGGTTATAGCAATAAAACGTTTTAGGATAAAATCCATGGTGGTCTAGGATAGTGAAGAAGTCAGTTGGAAGGTCCCTGGTGGTCTGGAATTCTGCTGAAGTCCCAGAACTAACAGTAAAGCATAATCTTCCTGGGTACAGTCCTCAGTAACCCCAAGAAGACCAAGTCTTTGGGCAATTTCCCCACTTTCCATTGCTGCAAATACCCCTTCTTAAATGCCCCCCTCCTGCTCGGCCTCATAGCAGTGGCACACCCCATGGTTGGTGTCGTAAACTCTTGGCACATTACTTATTGTTTCTGTAATAATCACCTACAGTAAATCACTTGAGGGTTTTGTTATTTTCCGCGCTCGGATGATCTTTTCCGCTCGCTGCTCTGGAGGAAATGTTGGTAAATCAATAACGGTGACATTATTACACATTATGTGGTTACAGTATAAATGAGGCGTGCCGCGTCCACGATAACCTCACTGTAAATATGGAAAGTTTCCGGGCAGCGAGCTTCAGGCGACTTGTCGGGTGTATCCGGATTCCAGGTAATATCGTGGCGACGTCATCGATCACTAAACAACGGGCGTCCACATCACTGCGCTCGCCGCTTAATTACATGCGAGATTCAGTGATCCGGGTGCAGGATAAGTGGAGATTACAGGTTACCCTGTGAGGATGGTGCTGTATTATATCAGATGATACATTGTTACTTTACATAATGTATATACTGTATACATATTGTGAAGTAATTAGTAGTACTCAGGAGTATCCGATAGACCGCTGTCCTACGGTAGAGGGACCCTCAGATGGTCTCTGACCACCATGACTCATTTGGTCCATGGATAGCACTGTAATTGCAGTAGGTACTTGGGCACTCTGTGGTGGTATTTTTAGGCATTGTGTGGCACTGTACAGTATATTATTTTTACAGTGTGGCAGTACACGAGACTTGGACAACTGTATGGAAGTGTCATTCAGTTTATATTCAATAGGCACACTTTCTATGACAGACATGTAGGCAGAGTTTCCCTCAAACATTACCAGTTGTAGATATTCATTGCAGCTGCCCTGTGTTCCCTCTATGAACAGTACCAGCTAGAACTACCCCTATAAACAGTACAAGCTAGAACTGCCCCTATAAACGGTGCCAGCTAGAACTACCCCTATAAACGGTGCCAGCTAGAACTACCCCTATAAACGGTGCCAGCTAGAACTACCCCTATAAACGGTGCCAGCTAGAACTACCCCTATAAACGGTGCCAGCTAGAACTACCTCTATAAACGGTGCCAGCTAGAATTACCCCTATAAACAGTACCAGCTAGAACTACCTCTATAAACGGTGCCAGCTAGAATTACCCCTATAAACAGTACCAGCTAGAACTACCTCTATAAACGGTGCCAGCTAGAATTACCCCTATAAACAGTACCAGCTAGAACTACCTCTATAAACGGTGCCAGCTAGAATTACCCCTATAAACAGTACCAGCTAGAACTACCCCTATAAACGGTGCCAGCTAGAACTACCTCTATAAACAGTACCAGCTAGAACTACCTCTATAAACGGTGCCAGCTAGAACTACCTCTATAAACAGTGCCAGCTAGAATTACCCCTATAAACAGTACCAGCTAGAACTACCTCTATAAACAGTACCAGCTAGAATTACCCCTATAAACAGTACCAGCTAGAACTACCCCTATAAACGGTGCCAGCTAGAACTACCTCTATAAACAGTACCAGCTAGAACTACCTCTATAAACAGTGCCAGCTAGAACTACCCCTATAAACAGTGCCAGCTAGAATTACTTCTATAAACAGTACCAGCTAGAACTACCTCTATAAACAGTACCAGCTAGAACTACCTCTATAAACAGTACAAGCTAGAATTACTCCTAGTTTCAGCTAGGATTTTCCATATAAACAGTTTTAGCTAAAATTACCCCTATAAATAGTACCAGATAGAATTACTCCTATAAATAGTACCAGATAGAATTACCCCTATAAATAGTACCAGATAGAATTACCCCTATAAATAGTACCAGATAGAATTACTCCTATAAACAAGGAAAGCTAAAATCTCCCTTATACACTGTACCAGTTAGAGTTATCCCTATAAACAGTGCTAGTTAAATTACCTCTATAAATAGTACCAGCTAGAGTTACCCCTATAAACAGTTTCATATAGAATTATTTCTATAGTAAGTACCAGCTAGAGATACCCCTATAAACAGTTAAAGCTAAAGTTACCCCTATAAATAGGACCAGCTAGAGTTACCCCTATAAATAGAACCAGCTAGAGTTACCCCTATAAACAGTGAAGTCTAAAACTGCCCCTATAAAAACTTCCAGCTAAAATTATCTCTTTAAACCGTGAAAGCTAAAATTATATTATACTATAAACAGTACCAGCAAAAATTACTCCTATAAATAGTACCAGCTAGAATTTCCCCTATAAACAGTTTCAGTAGAATTACCCCTATAAACAGTACCAGATAAAATTACTTCTATAATAAGTACCAGCTAGAGTTATCCCTATATACAATGAAATCTAAAATTGCCCCTATAAAGTGTGGCAGCTAAAATTACCCCTATAAACAGTACCAGCTAGAATTAACACTATAAACAGTACCAGCTTGAAATACCCCAATAAACAGTTTCAGGAAAAAATTACCCATATACAGAGCCTTGCAAAAATATTCGCCCCCTTGACTTTTTTCATGTTTTGGTGCCTCACATCCTGGAATTATCATGGATTGTTTGAGGATTTGCATCTTTTAATTTACAGAACATGTCCGCAACTTTGAAGATGTTTTTAAAAATAAATAAATTTTTTATTGTGAAGCAAACAACAAATAGGACAAAATAACTGAAAAAGTCAATGTGCATAACTATTCACCCCCCTAAAGTCGATACTTTGTAGAGCCACGTTTTGCGGCAATCACAGCTCCAAGTCGCTTTGGATAAGTCTCTATGAGCAGTCGCCACATCTGACCGCTGGGATTTCTGCCCGTTCCTCCTTGCAGAACTGCTCCAGCTCCTTCAGGTTGGATGTTTGCGCTTGTGAACAGCAATCTTTACGTCTGACCACAGATTTTCTATTGGATTGAGATCTGGGCTGTGACTCGGCCATTCCAACACATTTACACGTTTCCCCTTAAACCACTCAAGTGTTGCTTTAGCCGTGTGTTTGGGGTCATTGTCCTGCTGGAAGCAGAACCTCCGTCCTGGCCTCAGATCACGCACAGAGTGGGACAGGTTCTGCTCAAGAATATCCCTGTATTTAGCACCATCCATCTTTCCCTCAACTCTGACCAGTTTCCCAGTCCCATCCCCCCAGTATGATGCTGCCACCACCATGTCTCACTGTGGGGATGGTGTTCTTTGGGTGATGTGACGTGTTGGGTTTGTTCCAGACATAGCGTTTTCTTTGATCTCATCAGACCAGAGCACCTTCCTCCATACATTTTGAGAGTCTCCCACAGACCTTTTCTCAAACTCACAACGCGCCTTATTGTTTTTAGCTGAAAGTCATGGCTTTCTTCTGGCCGCTCTGCCATAAAGCTCAACTCTATGGAGTGTACGGCTTATTGCCGTCCTATGTACAGATCCTCCAGTCTCTGCTGTGGAACTCTGCAGCTCCTCCAGGGTTACCTTAGGTCTCTGTGCTGCCTCTCTGATTAATGCCCTCCTTGCCCGGTCCGTGAGTTTTGGTGGGCAGCCGTCTCTTGGCAGGTTTGCTGTTGTGCCATGTTCTTTCCATTTGGTTATGATAGATTTGATGGTGCTCCTGGGGATCATCAAAGATTTGGATATTTTTTTATGACCTAACCCTGGCTTGTACTTCTCAACAACATTGTCCCTTACTTGTTTGGAGAGTTCCTTGGTCTTCATGACAGTGTTTGGTTAGTGATGCCTCTTGCTTAAGTGTTGCAGCCTCGGGGGGCTTTCAAAAAGGTGTGTATATGTAATGACAGATCATGTGACACTTAGAGGGCACACAAGTGACATAATTTCACTAATTATATGACTTCTGAAGGTAACTGGTTGCACCAGAGCTTTTTATGGACTTCCTAACAAAGGGGGTGAATACATCCGCACGTGCCAATTTTCTGTTTTCTATTTCTAAACAATAGTTTTATTTATATATTTTTCACTTAACCAACTTAAAATTCAGAATAACAAAACATTGAACTTAAGGCTGTAATGTAACAATACACAAAAAAAAGTCAAGGGGGAATACTGTTGCAAGGCACTGTACACAGTACCAGCTAAAATTACCTCTTGTTACCTCTGTGAACAATATTCCCCTTTGTAAAAAGTGCCAGCTAGAGTTAACCCATTACAGTGCAAGCAAAAACTACTCCTATAGACAGTACCAGCTAGAGTTAACCCATTACAGTGCAAGCAAGAACTACTCCTATAGACAGTACCAGCTAGAGTTAACCCATTACAGTGCAAGCAAGAACTACTCCTATAGACAGTACCAGCTAGAGTTAACCCATTACAGTGCAAGCAAGAACTACTCCTATAGACAGTACCAGCTAGAGTTAACCCATTAACAGTGCAAGCAAGAACTACTCCTATAGACAGTACCAGCTAGAGTTAACCCATTAACAGTGCAAGCAAGAACTACTCCTATAGACAGTACCAGCTAGAGTTAACCCATTACAGTGCAAGCAAGAACTACTCCTATAGACAGTACCAGCTAGAGTTAACCCATTACAGTGCAAGCAAGAACTACTCCTATAGACAGTACCAGCTAGAGTTAACCCATTACAGTGCAAGCAAGAACTACTCCTATAGACAGTACCAGCTAGAGTTAACCCATTACAGTGCAAGCAAGAACTACTCCTATAGACAGTACCAGCTAGAGTTAACCCATTAACAGTGCAAGCAAGAACTACTCCTATAGACAGTACCAGCTAGAGTTAACCCATTACAGTGCAAGCAAGAACTACTCCTATAGACAGTACCAGCTAGAGTTAACCCATTACAGTGCAAGCAAGAACTACTCCTATAGACAGTACCAGCTAGAGTTAACCCATTACAGTGCAAGCAAGAACTACTCCTATAGACAGTACCAGCTAGAGTTAACCCATTACAGTGCAAGCAAGAACTACTCCTATAGACAGTACCAGCTAGAGTTAACCCATTAACAGTGCAAGCAAGAACTACTCCTATAGACAGTACCAGCTAGAGTCAACCCATTAACAGTGCAAGCAAGAACTACTCCTATAGACAGTACCAGCTAGAGTTAACCCATTACAGTGCAAGCAAGAACTACTCCTATAGACAGTACCAGCTAGAGTTAACCCATTACAGTGCAAGCAAGAACTACTCCTATAGACAGTACCAGCTAGAGTTAACCCATTACAGTGCAAGCAAGAACTACTCCTATAGACAGTACCAGCTAGAGTTAACCCATTACAGTGCAAGCAAGAACTACTCCTATAGACAGTACCAGCTAGAGTTAACCCATTAACAGTGCAAGCAAGAACTACTCCTATAGACAGTACCAGCTAGAGTTAACCCATTACAGTGCAAGCAAGAACTACTCCTATAGACAGTACCAGCTAGAGTTAACCCATTAACAGTGCAAGCAAGAACTACTCCTATAGACAGTACCAGCTAGAGTTAACCCATTAACAGTGCAAGCTAAAATTACCTCTATGAACAGTAAACGCTAGAACTACCGATTTAAACATTGCAAACTATATTTACCTTTATAAAAAGTGGCAGCTAGAGTTAATCCTTTGAACATTACCAGTAGAGATGAGCGAATCAAATCCCACGAAGTGGAAATCAATCCAAATTTCAGGATAAATTCGATTCGCCTACAAGCCGAATTTCCTTGTGCTTCGTGTCAGCGAATCGATTTAACCTGAAATAGTATAAAAAACTAAAAAATTCAAACTTACCTCCTCCATTTGCTCGTGACGGGCCGCCAACCTCCACCTTGCTTGAAGATCTCGGCCGAAATCCTGTGTGGTGCGAGATTGCATCATCACGCCGACGTGAGGACGTCATATGTCACCACGCCAGCCTACGTGATGACATAATCTCGCGCAGCACCGGATTTCGGCCGAGATCTTCAAGCAAGATGGCGGTGGCCGGCCCGTCGCGAGCAAATGGAGGCAGTAAGTTTGATTAAAAAAAAATTATTGTTAATTTTACACTCAGATGCCGCAATCATGTATGAACGCAGCATCTGAGGGGTACAATGACGGGGCCGGCGCTATCGCAGCTCCCTGTGATTGCACCCGCTAGTTACAACAAAAATGCGCTTCGTGGCAAAGTAATTAGTCACAAAGCGAATTTATTTGTGAAATTCGGCGAATCAGCCGAATCAAACTTTTAATAAATTCGCTCATCTCTAATTACCATCTAAAACTACCAAACAGTGCCAGTTAGAACTACTCCTATAAACAATGCCAGCTAGAACTATGAATACAGGGTGGGCCATTTATATGGATACACCTTAATAAAATGGCAATGGTTGGTGATATTAGCTTCCTGTTTGTGGCACATTAGTATATGTGAGGGGGGAAACTTTTCAAGATGGTGGGTGACCATGGCGGCCATTTTGAAGTCGGCCATTGTGAATCCAACTTTAGTTTTTTCAATAGGAAGAGGGTCATGTGACACATCAAACTTATTGGGAATTTCACAATAAAAACAATGGTGTGCTTGGTTTTAACGTAACTTTATTCTTTCATGAGTTATTTACACACTGATAGCAACAAAGCAGGAGAAATGCTAGCACAGGCTTTCCGTAGTTTCAGGTGCTGCACAGCATATGCTGTGAAGATACGAGATGTGCAGCACCTGAAACTACGGATACTGGAAGCCTGTGCTAGCATTTCCCCTGCGGTGTTGCTATCAGTGTGTGAAGAGTGGGAGAAGAGGGTGGCATTGAGAATCCAACACAATAAGCTGCACATTGAACACATTTTATAAGTGGTCAGAAACTTGTAAATAACTCATGAAAGAATGAAGTTACATTAAAACCAAGCACACCATTGTTTTTCTTGTGAAATTCCCAATAAGTTTGATGTGTCACATGGCCCTCTTCCTATTGAAAAAACAAAAGTTGGATTCAAAATGTCCGACTTCAAAATGGCCGCCATGGTCACCACCCATCTTGAAAAGTTTCCCCCCTCACATATACTAATGTGCCACAAACAGGAAGTTAATATCACCAACCATTCCCATTTTATTAAGGTGTATCCATATAAATGGCCCACCCTGTATAATCAGTGCAAACTAGACCAACGATTATAAACAGTGCCAGCTAAAATTACCCCTTTAAACAGTGCCAGCTAGAACTACCCCTATAAATTGTGCCAGCTCGAGTTAACCCTTTAAACAGTACCAGCTAGAAATACCCCTTTTAACAGTGCCAGCTAGAATTACCCTTATAAACAGTGCCAGATAGAATTACCCTTATAAACAGTGCCAGATAGAACTACTCCTATAAGAAGTGCCAGATAGAGCTAAGACTATAAACAGTGCCAGCTTGAAACTACCCCTATAAACAGTGCCAGCTTGAAACTACCCCTATAAAGAGTTCCAGACAGAACTACCCTTATAAACAGTGCCAGCTAGAACTACCCTTATCAAGTGTGCCAGCTAGAGCTACGAATATAAACAGCGCCAGCTAGAACTACCCGTATAAGCAGTGCCAGCTAGGAATACCCCTATAAACAGTGCCAGCTAGGAATACCCCTATAAACAGTGCCAGCTAGAACTACCCTTATAAACAGTGCCAGCTAGAGGTATGAATATAAACAGTGCCAGCTAGAACTACCTGTATAAAAAGTGCCAGTTAGAACTACTCTTATAAATTGTGCCAGCTAGAACATCCCCTATAAACAGTGCCAGCTAAAGTTAGTCCTTTAAATATTGCCAGTTAGAAATACCCATATAAGCAGTATCTACTGGCATTATCTCTTTAACCGTAGAAATAGCCCTATAAACAGTGCCAACTAGAACTACATCTTTAAGCAGTGCCAGCTAGAATTACCCCCATAAACGGTACCAGATAGAGCTAGACCTATAAACAGTCGTTACCTAAAGTTACCTTTTTAAAGAGTGCCATCTCAAACTACCTCTTTAAACACTGCCAGCTAGAAATACTGCTAAAGACAGAAGCACCTTGAATTGCCTGTATAAAAAAGTACCATCTAAAAATATCCCTACAAACAGTAGAAGCTGGAACTAATCATATAACCAGTGCAGCTATAACTACCAGTATAAACAGTGCCAGATAGAACTACCCCTATAAAGAGTGCCAAGCTAAAGGCACCTCTATAAATAGTGCCCGCTAGAACTACCCCTATAAACAGTGCCAGCTAGAACTACCCCTATAAACAGTGCCAGCTAGAACTACCCCTATAAACAGTGCCAGCTAAAACTACCCCTATGCACAGTGCAAGTTGTAGTTACGCCTTTAAAGAGTGCAAGTGAGAACCACGCCTATTAAAAGTGCCAGCTATAGTTACCCTTAAAACAGTAACAGCTTGAGATATGATTATAAATAGTGCCAATTAGAGCCCCCCCCCCCCCTTATAAACAGTGGCAGACAATTTCACTTTAAAAAGTAATAGCTAGAGGTACAATTATAAATAAGCCAACTGAAGCTATGACTATAAACAGTACCAGCTGGAGCTGTAAAGACCAGGCCACAGGGGCAACACGTGAGGCTACGGTGGGCCAATGGGGGTAGTGGTTCATTTACTCACGGTTAGCAGAGCCTCCCTGGACCAGCAGTGCAGCAGCACTAAATCCTCCGGGGCACTCTCTATCGCCAGGAACACCGGCCAGATGGAAGTTGAGGTGCCCTTGATGGTATAGTTTTTTAAGGTGCTTTGGTGGCTGGGCCCCTGTGTTCGTGACGACAGCACCGTTAGGTGAAAATGTTGACAGTAGTAGAAAGGAGGAGCAGTCAGTTGTAATAAACAGTTGAACATTTACTGAATCAATAGTCTCAGGACAGTTGGTACAGTTTGTTTACACATCAAAGGTAATAATCCAGATATTAGTTGGAATGGTATTCCTTAATACAGGTCTGGCATTTGTCAGTTAGGGAGTTCTCTAGTACTTTAGCTTTACAGGCAAAGAATAATTAGATCTACTTTAAGTCCACTTTCTATAGCACTCAGGTACTAAATATACTGTTTTCTACTTATCTTGAGCTAACCAATAAGGGCGTTTCTCCCTCGCGGCAGGCAAACTCTCTGAGACATTATTTGCAGGAAGTATTCAGATTCACTATATCCCGGAAGGCTTCTAGTGAATAAGGATAATTATGGCCTTTAATCATCCAGTCGTGTCCAGGAACTTGGAAAGTTACTCTTGGTCACTTGTGCTTGTGAAGTCCATAGGCCAGACTCAGCTCTCACCTTCACTAGGCTCGCTTTATGTTTAGATGTAGACTTACTGTCCAGTGCTAAGTTGCTGTAACTACTCTTAGTTTGTCCTCTCCAGGATTGATCAGGTCCCGGAGGAAAGATATTGCAGCTACATTGTGGATAAAGCCTGTTTCTCTCCTCCATTAACTTCCTTCTTCTCTCTCTGACTCTCACACACTGACTAACTACTTCCTTTCTGTCCTGTCTAAGTAATGACAGCACCACCTAGGGGTGAATAGATGTCATGACAATGCCAGACGGATAAATAAGAAATACCATACATTGCAAATACATTAACTAAATAGGCAGATGTTTAAAGTGTCCCTTTTACACACATATGTGGGACACTGCAGAGCTACGAATATACAGTGACAACTAGATCTACACCTATAAACCGTGCCAGAGAGAACTACCCCTATAAACAGTGCCAGATAGAACTACCCCTATAAACAGTGCCAAGCAGAGCTAAGACTATTAACAGTGCCAGCTTGAACTACAAATATAAACAGTGCCGGCTAGACCTACCTCTATATCCAGTGCCAGCTATAACTACCAGTATAAACAGTGCCAGATAAAACTACCCCTATAAAGAGTGCCAAGCTAAAGGCACCTCTATAAATAGTGCCAATGCTACCCCCTACTTACAGTGCCAGCTAGAACTACCCCTATAAACAGTGCCAGCTAGAACTACCCCTATAAACAGTGCCAGAAAGAACTACCCCTATAAACAGTGCCAGATAAAACTACCCCTATAAAGAGTGCCAAGCTAAAGGCACCTCTATAAATAGTGCCAATGCTACCCCCTACTAACAGTGCCAGCTAGAACTACCCCTATAAACAGTGCCAGCTAGAACTACCCCTATAAACAGTGCCAGAAAGAACTACCCCTATAAATAGTGCCAGAAAGAACTACCCCTATAAATAGTGCCAGCTAGAGCTACGAATACAAACAGTGCAAGATAGAACTACCCCTATAAATAGTGCCAGCTAGAGCTACGAATACAAACAGTGCAAGATAGAACTACCTCTATAAACAGTGCCGGCTAAAACTTCCTCTATAAACAGTGCCAGCTAGAACTATTCCTATAAACAGTGCCAGATAGAACTGCCCCTATAAACAGTGCCACCTACAGCTACCCATAAACAGTGTCAACTAGAACTATCCATATAAACAATGCCAACTAGAGTTATCCATATGAAGTGTGCCAGCTACCCCCAAGGACAGAGCTAACTAGAGCTTTCCCCATTAAACAGTATCTAATAGCATTATCTCTTTAACCAGTGGCAGCTAGAATTACCCCTATAAACTGTGAAAGGTAGAAATAACCCTATAAACAGTGCCAACTAGTTACCCCTTTAAACAAATGTCAGCTAGAACTACATCTTTAAAGGGGTTCTGCAGTTTGTTTAAACTGATGATCTATCCTCTGGATAGATCATCAGCATATGATCGGCGGGGGTATCAACTGGCCTGGGCGCGGCTAAGCTCTGTTCGCTTGAATGAAGCTTAGCCGCGCTCATGCCAGTTGATACTAGTCGTGACCTCACTGGGCCTGCGGTAAACAGTGAGAAGGCTGCGGCGCTCCTGGAGCGCCACTGCCTTCTCAAACAGCTGACACCCAGGACCCCCACCGATCAGATGCTGATAAATCTATCCAGAGGATAGATCATCAGTTTAAACAAACTGCAGAACCCCTTTAAGCAGTGCCAGCTAGAAATATCCCTAAAGACAGATCCGGCTAGAATTAACCCTATAAATGGTACAAGATAGAGCTACCCCTATAAACAGTTCCAGAAAACCTTACCCTTTTAAAGAGTGCCATCTCAAACTACCCCTTTAAACAGTGCCAGCTAGAAATACTGCTAAAGACAAAAGCAGCTAGAAGTGCCCGTATAAAAAAGTACCAGCTACAGACATCCTATAAACAGTAGAAGCTAAAACTACTCATATAAACAGTGCCAGATAGAATTATCCCTATAAACAGTGCCAGCTAAAACTACCACTATACACAGTGCCAGCTAGAACTACCACTATACACAGTGCCAGCTAGAACTACCACTATACACAGTGCCAGGTAGAACTACCCCTATAAACTGCGCCAGCTAGAACTATCCCTATAAAGAGTACCAGGTAGAACTACCCCTATAAACAGTGCCAAATAGAGCTATCCATGTGTGCCAGCTAGGAATACTCCTAAGGACAGAGCTAGCTAGAAATACTCCTATAAAAAGTGGTAGCTAAGGTCAGCCTTTTAAAGAGTGCCAGCTAGAACTTCCCATATAAGCAGTATCTAATAGCATTATCTCTAACAAGTGGCAACTAGAATTGCCCCTATAAACAGTAAAAGGTAGAACTAACCCTATAAACAGTGCCAACTAATTACCCCTTTAAACAATGCCAGCTAGAACTACATCTTTAAGCAATGCCATCTAAAAATATCCCTAAACACAGAGCCGGCTAGAGCTACCCCTATAAACAGTTCCAGAAAACTTTACCCTTTTAAACAGTGCCAGCTAGAATTACTGCTAAAGACAGAAGCAGCTAGAAGTGCTTGTATAAAAAGTACCAGCTACAGATATCCCTATAAACAGTAGAAGCTAAAACTACTCATATAAACAGTACCAGCTAGAACTACCTCTATAAACAGTGCCAGCTAGAACTACCCTTATAAACAGTGCCAGCTAGAACTACCCTTATAAACAGTGCCAGCTAGAACTACCCTTATAAACAGTGCCAGCTAGAACTACCTCTATAAACAGTGCCAGCTAGAACTACCTCTATAAACAGTGCCAGCTAGAACTACCCTTATAAACAGTGCCAGCTAGAAGTACCTTTATAAACAGTGCCAGATAGAACTACCTCTATAAACAGTGCCAGCTAGAACTACCTTTATAAACAGTGCCAGCTAGAACTACCCTTATAAACAGTGCCAGCTAGAACTACCCTTATAAACAGTGCCAGCTAGAACTACCTCTATAAACAGTGCCAGCTAGAACTACCTCTATAAACAGTGCCAGCTAGAACTACCTCTATAAACAGTGCCAGCTAGAAGTACCTTTATAAACAGTGCCAGCTAGAACTACCTCTATAAACAGTGCCAGCTAGAACTACCCTTATAAACAGAGCCAGCTAGAACTACCTCTATAAACAGTGCCAGCTAGAACTACCCTTATAAACAGTGCCAGCTAGAACTACCCTTATAAACAGTGCCAGCTAGAACTACCCTTATAAACAGTGCCAGCTAGAACTACCCTTATAAACAGTGCCAGCTAGAACTACCCTTATAAACAGTGCCAGCTAGAACTACCTCTATAAACAGTGCCAGCTAGAACTACCTCTATAAACCGTGCCAGCTAGAACTACCCTTATAAACAGTGCCAGCTAGAACTACCCTTATAAACAGTGCCAGCTAGAACTACCTCTATAAACAGTGCCAGCTAGAACTACCTCTATAAACAGTGCCAGCTAGAACTACCTCTATAAACAGTGCCAGCTAGAACTACCTCTATAAACAGTGCCAGCTAGAACTACCCTTATAAACAGTGCCAACTAGAACTACCTCTATAAACAGTGCCAGCTAGAACTACCCTTATAAACAGTGCCAGCTAGAACTACCCTTATAAACAGTGCCAGCTAGAACTACCTTTATAAACAGTGCCAGCTAGAACTACCTCTATAAACAGTGCCAGCTAGAACTACCCTTATAAACAGAGACAGATAGAACTACCTCTATAAACAGTGCCGGCTAAAACTACATCTATAAACAGTGCCTACTAGAACTACCCTTATAAACAGTGCCAGCTAGAACTACCCTTATAAACAGTGCCAGCTAGAACTACCTCTATAAACAGTGCCAGCTAGAACTACCTCTATAAACAGTGCCAGCTAGAACTACCTCTATAAACAGTGCCAGCTAGAAGTACCTTTATAAACAGTGCCAGCTAGAACTACCTCTATAAACAGTGCCAGCTAGAACTACCCTTATAAACAGAGCCAGCTAGAACTACCTCTATAAACAGTGCCAGCTAGAACTACCCTTATAAACAGTGCCAGCTAGAACTACCCTTATAAACAGTGCCAGCTAGAACTACCCTTATAAACAGTGCCAGCTAGAACTACCCTTATAAACAGTGCCAGCTAGAACTACCCTTATAAACAGTGCCAGCTAGAACTACCTCTATAAACAGTGCCAGCTAGAACTACCTCTATAAACAGTGCCAGCTAGAGCTACCCTTATAAACAGTGCCAGCTAGAAGTACCTTTATAAACAGTGCCAGCTAGAACTACCTCTATAAACCGTGCCAGCTAGAACTACCCTTATAAACAGTGCCAGCTAGAACTACCCTTATAAACAGTGCCAGCTAGAACTACCTCTATAAACAGTGCCAGCTAGAACTACCTCTATAAACAGTGCCAGCTAGAACTACCTCTATAAACAGTGCCAGCTAGAACTACCTCTATAAACAGTGTCAGCTAGAACTACCCTTATAAACAGTGCCAGCTAGAACTACCCTTATAAACAGTGCCAGCTAGAACTACCTTTATAAACAGTGCCAGCTAGAACTACCTCTATAAACAGTGCCAGCTAGAACTACCCTTATAAACAGAGACAGATAGAACTACCTCTATAAACAGTGCCGGCTAAAACTACATCTATAAACAGTGCCTACTAGAACTACCTCTATAAACAGTGCCAGCTAGGACTACCCATAAGGACAGAGCCAGCTAGAACTACCTCTATAAACAGTGCCAGATAGGAATACCCATAAGGACAGTGCCAGCTAGGAATACCCATAAGGACAGAGCCAGCTAGGAATACCCATAAGGACAGAGCCAGCTAGGAATACCCATAAGGACAGAGCCAGCTAGGAATACCCCTGTAAACAGTGGTAGCTAAAGTTAGTCCTTTAAAGAGTGCCAGCGAGAACTTCCCCTATAAGCGGTATCTCTTTTTTCAATGGCAGCTTGAATTACCCATATAAAAAGTGCCAACTAGTTACCCCTTTATACAATGCCAGCTAGAACTACATCTTTAAGAATTGCCAGCTAGAAATATCTCTAAAGACAGTGTCAGTTAGAACTACCCCTATGACCAGTGTCAGAAGGAGCCGCCCCAGAGCTGAATCTAGAATAGTAGGAGCTGGAGTGCACTGTGCCGTGTGCTTGCTGGCTGGATGACTGACCCAAAATCATTCTCCATGGCTTCCATAATGGCTGCCGAGTGACTTGAGAGCAGACACGTCAGAGCTGGACAGTGAGAACCTGACTAAGACTCTGAAGGGGGAGTCATTTTAGTTTTAATAAATGAAATTGTTGTGAATTCTCCCGTCACGGTCATTAAATTTCATCTGTTTACTGACTAAATCTATTATAACAATATAGTGAGCCCATAAAACCGAAATCAGTCCTCCGCCGCACTACGGCGCGGCCATAAAGCCAAAGGCTGGTGAATGATTAACCTACATTGACTAATTAAAATAGAATTTACTGAGCAATAAAGTGTCAAAGGTCAGCCTTGTGCCAACAGCGCTCCTGGCATCCAGACTGGCCGAGGATAGTATCAGAGTGGACTCGCACTTGTACCTGGGCAGAATTTAGGGGCCAGATGGGTGATATTGGCCCAGGGGTGACTTTTTGACTTTTCGCAATTGTGCTGCTATTTCTTGTAATTTTTTTATGGGTTGGTACAAGTACGTTGATGCCACACACTACAGTATATCTTGGGATTTCAGACCCTCAGTTCCTGTGGAATCCCATTGGCACTCTGTGATTGGCAGGAGGGTGACAGAGGGAACCCCGTAGCTCCGTCAAGATCCTTAGGTGCAGCAGTCACTATTGATTATGGCATCTAAGGAGCTTAACAGCCAGGACCAGTGGATTAGATATCAGATATTCCCCCCCGTTACAGTGGTAACCCGCGGTATGAATTTGCAGTGCTTGGGTGTTTTGTATACTGTATGGGGACATGAACTTGGTATTGTATACCAGTATTTATTGATTACTTGGGCATCGTATAGCAGTATTATTTTTTACACTGTAGCAGTATTATTTGTGCAATGTTTGGTGGTTTTATTTGACTACTATATGGAAGCATCATTTGAGAACTATATAGGGACATTCATTTGGCATTGTATGCTAGTTATTTGACCACTGTATTTTTTATTACCTGGCCACACAGTAGCGGTATTAATAGTGCAAGGTTTAAGTCTTTATTTGAGTACTGTATGGAAATATTGTTTAAGAACTATATGGAGACACAATTTTGGCGCTGTACGCTAGTATTATTTGATAACTGTATTTTTTATTATTTGGGCATTATATAGCAGCATTATTTTGCACGGTAGCTGTATTATTAATACAATGTTTAGTGGTTCTACTTGAGTACTGTTTGCAGACATCACTTGAGCAATATATGTGGATATGCTACTATTATTTGGTCACTATTTGTATAATTTGGGCAAAATATAGCAGTATTATTTGGCCACTGAAATATAATTTGAGAATGATATGGTGACACAACTTTGGCACTGTATGCTTCTATTAATTGATCACAGTATTTTATTTATTTATTTGGCCATTGTATAGCAGTACAATTTGTGTGTGCGCTGTAGCAGTATTAATTGTCGAATGTATGGAGGTTTTATATAAGTACTGTATGGAAATATCACTTGAGCACTATATGGGCACTGCATACTAGTATTATTTGATCACTGTATTTTTTATTATTTGGCCACTGTATAGCAATATTATTTTGGCACTGAAGCGGTATTATTTGTGCAATGTACTACATAGAGATTCCATTGGAGCACTATATGTGGGTTTGACTTTGGCACTGAATGCTACTATTATTTGATCATTATGATATTTTGTCACGCTAGGCATTGTATGGCAATATCATCTATGCACTGTATAACAGTGTTATTTAAGCACTGTCTAATGTTTGTACAGTATGGCAGTAATAAAAAATAAAACCCCAAGATAGGGAGATTTGGCTCTGATAAGTGTATATATCCAGAGATTTCCACTGATATAAACTTTATTATAATAGTATTGTGCGGGCCAGGCCTGACTTTGTGGCTGTATCATGTTTCCATTTTTCGGTGTGTAAATTAATCTGACATGGCTCCGATGGGGAAGTAACTAGGAGGAAGTGATGACTGAAGAGTGTAAATCTGGTGCTGGGGACTGTGAGAGGGACATGTATGTGACTTAATAGCAGAGCAATCACGGAAGGCGAGATGTCACGTGAAGAAATACAGCGCTATATACTGACGTCAACTGCTGGATTTCGCAATGTGGTGGACACACAGGAGCTATGATGTGTGTACCTTTATTATGTCCTACAGCTATACTTTATGGTCCTTCTGCTCAGCCATGGGTGGAGCAAGTTCCAGTCCCTTCCTGAAGTGCACATGTTCTCCAGTGACGGCCATGCCAAGCGAGAAGTAGAGGTAAGACGACTAATCCAATGTACTCTTCTTGTCACTGCTGTCTCTGATGGACACTAATCTTCAATGGTAACCCTAACTAGAAGCTTCTCTGATCCATAGGTGGGAAAAGCCTAGAGGGGTTCCTAGCACCTAAAAGCCTCCGTTTTAGCAGGTCAAGAGAGAAGCAAAATATTTTTTCTTTCTGCCGCCACTAGTGGGAGCTCACTGCATACAGATTTACTATGAAGGGCAATGGCAGTGAGCTCCCCCTAGTGGTGACTACAGAAAATCAGGAAAATCTTTGGCATAACTTCTAAAAATCAAACAGCGCTTCATCGGGGGACCCATTTGTAAGATGTTGGATATAATACAGGTCAGGCACATGATGGCGTTGTACTGATTACAGAGACAACACTGCCTTAGAGCATGGGGCGTATTGGCTCTTGTATGACACAGGTAAGGTCACTCCCAGGGTCTGGAGAGCACCACGGGATATACAGGTCACTCCCTATCCAAACATGTTCCCTCTATCACATGTGCTTCGAAGTCAGATAGCTGCAACCTCTACAGAGAGGGGACACAGGTGACCCTTGTTATTGGGATTGTGGGGGTCCCAGTAGCTGGATTCCCCTTCTGAACTGAAATTTACCAGCTGTTTCCATGGGATAACCTCTTCAGCAGCTAATTTCTACCAGTACAGTCCTGTGTAGCGGTGGAAGAAAAGCTAAATGGTTTGGGTTTTCAATTAGATGGGTAACTGGCCGCACACTTTTACAGGTAATATCACATTTATGTCTGCAAAACCATGTGGCCCTAAAGATCGTAGCCTTCTCGTTAAAATTATGGTGGTCCCCCCCCCCCCCAAGTTTTTATGTCCCAGGTGCCTCCAACATCCTCAATCTGGCCCTGTCCTAGACCACCAGAGATACTAAGGGGAAATTTATCATTCGCCATGTGTATTTTTGGTGTAATAAAGTGGCAAGCACCTTACCAGGATTATGAAAAAAGCTGCCCTAGATTTCAGTTTGCTCCGAGCTGCCATAGATTTCAGTTTGGCGCACGGAAAACCGGAGGAGGCATGTAATTTATAACAAGGCCTGTGCCTTGTCGTTCTATGGCAGCACAAGCCCTATCAGGATTAATTGGGGCCTACATTTTAACCCAGTAAGCAACTCAAGACCTCCAGGTATATTAGATATAATGGCAAATGAATATCAGTGTTCCCCTTCATCACCCTAGACCACCTGAGATACTAATTATTAACCTCTAAGTCACTTGAGACCTCCAGGTATATTAGATATAAATGCATAGCCATCCTAGACCCCCATGGATAATAAATATCAATGTTCCTCTGCCTCACCCTAGACCAGTGGTGGCGAACCTATGGCACGGGTGCTAGAGGCGGCACTCAGAGCCCTCTCTGGGCACCCGCACCTTGGAAAAAGTCTATGGCAGACCAATATGCCTTAGACTCTTCCTTCCATTTATCAGCCCAGGGGGCACTAATAACAGCACAGGCAGCGCACTGAATGTAGACTAAATTATGAAGTACATGGAAGATATAGTATATTGGACTGTAGTATTCAGGTTAAATTACCAAGTTTGCACTTTGCGATAAATAAGTGGGTTTTGGGTTGCAGTTTGGTCACTCGACCTCTAAAAGTTTCGCCATCATTACCCTAGACCATTAGAATACTAAGTAATAATCCCAACACCTTCCAAGACCTCCAGGTATATTAGATATAATTTAACACTGAGCCATTTTAGATCACCATGGCAAATGAATATCAGTTTTCCCCTTCATCACCTTAGACCACTACAGATACTAATTATTAACCCCTAAGTCACTTGAGACCTCCAGGTATATTAGATATCAATGCATAGCCATCTTAGATCACAATGGCAAATGAATATCAATGCTCCCCTTCATCACCCTAGACCACCAGAGATGCTAATTATTAATGCCTAACTCACTCAAGACCTCCAGGACCCATAACTATCTTAGATAACCTTGGCTATTGAATATCAATGTTCCCGTACATCATCATAGACCTCCAGAAATACTAGATATTTACCACCAAGCCCCGAGATCCTATCATTAACCCCTAAACCAACTAAGGCAAAATTGTGTGACAGACATAGAGCATAAAAATTTGGCAAAGTGAGTATAAAACAGAGGGAGATACTGGACACAGGAAAGGGTGAAAACTGTTCCCTCCTGAGGCATGGTGGGAGAGCAAATGTTTGCTGGAAAGGTGGCTGTAACCTAATATTTTCTGCACATTTCAGGATTCTCACTGGATTTCCACCGATCCATGGCTAATCACACTGGATTCATTCTCCTTGGGTTCCCGGGAATTGCAGAGAGGTTCCACATTCCAGTCTCCATTGCACTATTTCTGATCTACCTCATATCCCTCTTCTCCAATGGCACTGTCATAGTATTGATTATTTCTAATCGGTGGCTCTACCAACCCATGTACATTGGTCATCTTAAACTTGGCCATTTCCGATCTGCTGTTTGACACCATCACTTTGCCAAAGATCATTGCCAAATATTGGTTTGCATGATGGATCCATCTCATTTGCCGGATGTATGTTCCAAGTGTTTTGTGCTCATTTCCTGGGAAGCTTGGATTCATACATCCTCTTATTGATGGCTGTGGACCGCTATGTTGCCATCTGCAAGCCTCTGAGATATCCCTCAATAATCACCAACCGAAGAACCATCCTCCTCTGCTGCTTCTTTTGGTTGTTCACTGCTATCATCGGCTTGGTCATTGCCCTTCTGGACTCCAATATTCCTCTCTGTGGACAAAATAAAATCCGAAGCTGCTTCTGCACCAACACTGGGGTCCTGTCCTTGGCTTGCAAAGACGTCAAGGGTCATCAAACATCTGATATTCGGGATTGCCATGTTTGTCCTTCTACTACCATTGGCGTTCATCCTTTTCTCCTATGGAGTCATCATCAGGGTCATCATCTCTCAGACCCAGTCTGACAGTCGGAGGAGGGCATTTTATACCTGCGCCACTCATTTGTGTGTGATTGGCTTGTATTTTTTCCCAAGAATATTTGTGTATGTGGCCAATCAGGTTCAAACTCATCCTCAATGAAGATATTAATGTGCTCATCCTTTGTCTCTACACCTTCGTACCACATATGGCGAACCCCATTATCTACTGTCTTAGGACTAAGGAAATCAGAAGGACTTTTAAAAACTTGATCAAGAAGAGAATACTGATGAAAACACAACACATATCTGTAATTAATACGGTTACAAAATAAAGTCACTTTAGTCATTTGTAGCAGATATTTAATAGAGGGATTCTGTCTCTTAAACTATGATGTACAATACCGTGCCTGCCCACTGGGTGTGCTGGTAAGCTGGGGTAGAACAATGTTCTTCAGCACCATCTAGTGGTAGAAATGTGTAGTGCAGCGATTTGATTTTTCAGAAAACTTCAAAATACACATTGGTTCTAAGACAATAAATAACTAATACACAACACAGGTACAATACAATCACATCTATCTATCTATCTATCTATCTATCTATCTATCATCAGATATCTATCTGTCTGTTTAGAAAGGATCTCTAAAACCGGAGAGGGGGTCTGCCTTTATGTAAAGTCCTGTCTAAAGCCCGCAGTCCGAGAAGATATAAGTGAGGGACATGAACATGTGGAGTCAGTGTGGGTAGAGATACATGGAGGCAAAAACTATAATAAATTACTAATAGGAGTTTATTATAAAC
The DNA here is from genome assembly GCF_014858855.1 of Bufo gargarizans. Lineage (NCBI taxonomy): Eukaryota > Metazoa > Chordata > Amphibia > Anura > Bufonidae > Bufo > Bufo gargarizans. The sequence continues at coordinate 8,741,513 of NC_058082.1, forward strand.
CACCTAATATACCAGAGTCCACAGAAAATCTACTACTAAACGAGATAGACGAGGCGGCAAATCATAATGAGGTGGTTATTATGGGGGAACTCCGCAGATATAGACTGGGAAACTGAAAGCTGTACATCTCATAAAGGAAACAGGTTCTTGGCAATAACCAAAGACAATTACCTCTCCCAACTGGTTCAGGACCCGACTAGAGGGACGGCCATACTGGACTTAGTATTAACCAATAGGCCTGACAGAACAACAGACATGCAGGTTGGGGGACACCTGGAAAATAGTGACCACAAAGTAATAACCTTCCAATTATCATTCAAAAGAGCGTTTCTACAGGGAGGAACAAAAATACCAAACTTCAAAAAAGCCAAATTTAGCCAACTAAGAGAGGCCATAGGCCAAACTAACTGGGACAAAGTCCTCAAAAATCAAAATACAGCCACAAAATGGGATATTTTTAAAAGCATCCTAAAATCTCATTGTTTGAGGTACATAACGTATGGGAATAAAAGGTTAAGGAACACGAAAAAAACACTACACTACATACTACAGAGGACAGTATACTGTATATATATATATATATATATATACTACAGAGGACAGTATACTGTATATATACACTACAGAGGACAGTATACTGTATATATACACTACAGAGGACAGTATACTGTATATATAAATATATATATATATATATACTACAGAGGACAGTATACTGTATATATATATATATATATAATGGAAAATGGCCTTGAGAAAGGCTCATGTAGAGCCGAAACGTTGCTTTTTTGCTGCCACCACATGGGTGATTAAAGACACTTGCTTTACTGAAGAAACCGTCTGGGGTGCTGTCCGATTTTTTTTCCATTGTCTACTAGTGGGTAAGCTCCAGTTACCGTGCTCGGACTCTGCACCCGCTTTTTGTTTCACTAGTGGTGCTGCCGGTAGATTTTCATATTATATATATATATATATATATATATATACTACAGAGGACAGTATACTGTATATATACACTACAGAGGACAGTATACTGTATATATACACTACAGAGAACAGTATACTGTATATATAAATATATATATATATATATACTACAGAGGACAGTATACTGTATATATATTCTTCAGAGGACAGTATACTGTATATATCATACAAAGGACAGTATACTGTAAATATATATATATATATACTATAGAGGACAGTATACTGTATATATACTACAGAGGGCAGTATACTGTATATATATATTATAGAGGACAGTATACTGTATATATATATATATATACTACAGAGGGCAGTATACTGTATATATATATATATATATATATTATAGAGGACAGTATACTGTATATATACTACAGAGGGCAGTAAACTGTATATATACTACAGAGGACAGTTTACTGTATATATACACTACAGAGGACAGTATACTGCATATATACTACAGAGGACTGTATATTGTATATATACTACAGAGGACAGTATACTGTATATATACTACAGAGGACAGTATACTGTAAATATATATATATATATATATATACTATAGAGGACAGTATACTGTATATATACTACAGAGGGCAGTATACTGTATATATATATATATATATATATATATATATTATAGAGGACAGTATACTGTATATATATATATATACTACAGAGGGCAGTATACTGTATATATATCTATATATATATATATATATATACTACAGAGGACAGTATACTGTGTATATACTACAGAGGGCAGTATACTGTATATATACTACAGAGGACAGTATACTGTATATATATACTACAGAGGGCAGTAAACTGTATATATATATATATATATATATAATAGAGGATAGTATACTGTATATATATATACTACAGAGTACAGTTTACTGTATATATACACTACAGAGGACAGTATACTGTTTATATACTACAGAGGACTGTATATTGTATATATACTACAGAGGACTGTATACTGTATATATACTACAGAGGACAGTATTGTATATATATATATATATTACAGAGAACATTATACTGTATATATACTACAGACGACAGTATACTGTGTATATATATATATATATATATATATTAGAGGACAGTATATTGTATATATACTACAGAGGACAGTACACTGTACATATATACTACAGAGGACATTATACTGTATATATACTACAGACGACAGTATACTGTATATATATATATATATATATATTACAGAGGACAGTATATTGTATATATACTACAGAGTACAGTTTACTGTAGATATACACTACTGAGGACAGTATACTCTCTCTATATATATCTATATATACTACAGAGGACAGTATACTGTGTAGATATTATATATACATCAGGGGCGTACATAGAAATCACGGGGCCTCCATGCCTACATAGTTGCCAACTGTCCTGAATTTGCTGGGATTGTCCCTAATATTCAAAGACAGTCCCAGCAAAGTCGCAATATTTCGGGCTGAAAATAGATGGGGCTAACGCAAAACCCCGCCCTTATTAGCCAATATTGGGGCTAATATGCCCCAATTTTACAAACAGAAGCATTTGTTAATATGTTTCTAGCCCCTCTCACTACCCTTGTATATAAAAAATGTGCCCCCCCCCCCCCGCTCTACCAGTGTAAAGATCTAAAATGATTTGACAATTAAAAGGGTTGTCGAGATTTTTGCAAGGATAGCCCATCCTGGGGACAGGCCATCTTGATCTCATTGGTGGGAATCTGACATTCCCACTGATCAGCTGTTCTGCAGGAGCTCGGGGGCCAGAAGTCGGCATAGGAACATTTCTAACGAAAGTTCCAGGAAGTGCACATCTCCATGCATCCCCTGCACTGTGACGAGCTCTGTCCACTATACACTGGAGAGGTGTAGTTGAGACCCCTACTTCTGGCACTGGAGGTTCTACAGAACATCTTATCGGTGAGACTGCAGTGGACTAGAAAGTGATGCTGGTCTGATCTCAGGATAGGCCATCAATTTTAAAAGATGGTCAAACCCTTTAATGCAGGCATCCTCAAACTGCGGCCCTCCAGCTGTTGCAAAACTACAACTCCCAGCATGCCTGAACAGCCTACAGGTATCAGTCTACAGCAAGGCATTGTGGGAGTTGTAGTTTTACAACAGCTGGAGGGCTGCACTTTGAGGATGCCTGTTTAATGTATAGCTATGGTTACAGAACCAAGGTTACTGGACATATGCCATAACAGCACCATGTTATCTACAAAGATATGGTATGAGATTCAAATGTAGTAAATAAATATAGTACCAGAAATTAGTTTACTGCAGGTTTTTGCTTCTGTTACAGCGAAGAATCCTGACCAACTGACCCAAGCGTATATATATATATAAAAAAATTAAAAAGCAATGGCAGCACCGTCCTCAATGCAGGCTGGTGGGTGCAGCAGGCCCAATATGGATCACTCCAAAAATACAAAAATGGAAAAATGGGCAGCACTCCAAAGAGTAAAATATAGAAAAACTTTATTTACCCCAGTGGGAAATGCGCGCCGTTTCGGCTCCGAATCAGAACCTTTTTCTGATTCGGAGCCGAAACGTCACGCATTTCCCACTGGGGTAAATAAAGTTTTTCTATATTTTACTCTTTGGAGTGCTGCCCATTTTTCCATTTTTGTATTTTTATATATATATATATATATATATATATATATATACATATTATATACACACACTGTTAAAGAGGTTGTCTTATGCCATGGCTACTTCTCCTGCCTTGGGCCAAAAATAGACACAGGTGTATATGCAGTATATATACTGTACCTATAGTCTACAAAGTATGTGCAAGCATACATGTAGATGGTAAGCCCTCGCGGGCAGGGCCCTCTCTCCTTCTGTACCGGTCTGCAACTTGTCTTGTTTAGGATTAGTGCAATTGTCTGTATTATGTATGTATACCCCTTCTCATGTGTACAGCGCTATGGGATGAATGGCGCTTTAATAATAAATAAATAATAATAATACATGTTGGATAACCTTGAGACCAGAATAGCAGGGGTTAACCTGCTCAGCTAAGGACTGTCAGATGGCAGTAGAGACTTCAGCAAGCAGACCAGGGCTGTTACTCCTTGTAGTGTCACGGGTCACGGTGAAGTCATCCCTCACTGGCCCACAGTTTGAAATGAGGGACTGATGTAGAGCTGGGGGATACAAGTGCGGGCTCTGCACTTACTTGTGGAGGAGCTGTCTGGTACCTGGATGGCCTAGGCTAGAGTGCGTCGTCATTAGAGCACAGCTACTGCCTCATTTATTTGCTCCATGCTCGCAGATAAATTCAGGTAACTAAAAATTCTCTGTTGGATGCTAGACCAGCCAACAACCAGCAGGCTCTGCCTGCACTGCTGATGCTCTTTGGCCAACCCAGCAGAGAAGAAAGAACGCTCATTAGGACCTGCAGGCAGGGTAGCCGGGAGCTAGAAGGTAGGCCGCATCCAGTGGTAGGGACTCGAGATGGAAGCCCAGATGGTGTAATTAGGGGCGGAGCCTTTACTCTATTGCCGGGCCCCCTTTTCACTTGAGCCCCATAGCAGCTACAGTATACTGTATATATATACTACAGAGGACAGTATACTGTATATATATATATATATATATATATATATATACTACAGAGGACAGTATACTGTATATATACACTCACCTAAAGAATTATTAGGAACACCTGTTCTATTTCTCATTAATGCGATTATGTAGTCAACCAATCACATGGCAGTTGCTTCGATGCATGTCGGGTTGTGGTCCTGGTCAAGACAATCTCCTGAACTCCAAACTGAATGTCAGAATGGGAAAGAAAGGTGGGCTACAACAGCAGAAGACCCCACCGGGTACCACTCATCTCCACTACAAATAGGAAAAAGAGGCTACAATTTGCACGAGCTCCACCAAAATTGGACTGTTGAAGACTGGAAAAATGTTGCCTGGTCTGATGAGTCTCGATTTCTGTTGAGACATTCAAATGGTAGAGTCCGAATTTGGCTTAAACAGAATGAGAACATGTATCCATCATGCCTTGTTACCACTGTGCAGGCTGGTGGTGGTGGTGTAATGGTGTGGGGGATGTTTTCTGGGCACACTTTAGGCCCCTTAGTGCCAATTGGCCATCGTTTAAATGCCACGGGCTACCTGAGCATTGTTTCTGACCATGTCCATCCCTTCATGACCACCATGTACCCATCCTCTGATGGCTACTTCCAGCAGGATAAGGCACCATGTCACAAAGCTCGAATCATTTTCAAATTGCTTTCTTGAACATGACAATGAGTTCACTGCACTAAAATGGCCCCACAGTCACGAGATCAAAACCCAATAGAGCATCTTTGGGATGTGGTGGAACGGGAGCTTCGTGCCCTGGATGTGCATCCCTCAAATCTCCATCACCTGCAAGATGCCATCCTATCAATATGGGCCAACATTTCTAAAGAATGCTATCAGCACCTTGTTGAATCAATGCCACGTAGAATTAAGGCAGTTCTGAAGGCAAAAGGGGGTCCAACACCGTATTAGTATGGTGGTCCTAATAATTCTTTAGGTGAGTGTGTGTATATATATATATATATATATATATATATATATATACTACAGACAGATCTGGATAGACTGGAGGCTTGGGCAGAGAAGTGGCAGATTAGGTTTAACACTGACAAATGTAAGGTTATACACATGGGAAGGAATAATGCAAGTCACCCGTACATACTAAATGGTAAAACACTCGGTAACACTGACATGGAAAAGGATCTAGGAATTTTAGTGAACAGCAAACTAAGCTGCAAAAACCAGTGTCAGGCAGCTGCTGCCAAGGCCAATAAGATAATGGGTTGCATCAGAAGGGGCATAGATGCCGGTGATGAGAACATAGTCCTGCCACTTTACAAATCACTAGTCAGACCACACATGGAGGACTGTGTACAGTTCTGGGCTCCTGTAAACAAGGCAGACATAGCAGAGCTGGAGAGGGTCCAGAGGAGGGCAACTAAAGTAATAACTGGAATGGGGCAACTACAGTACCCTGAAAGATGATCAAAATTCAGGTAATTTACTTTGGAAAAAAAACGACTGAGGGGAGATCTAATTACTATGTATAAATATATCAGGGGTCACTACAGAGATCACTCCCATCATCTATTTATCCCCAGGACTGTGATGAGGGGACATCCTCTGCGTCTGGAGGAAAGAAGGTTTGTACACAAACATAGAAGAGGATTCTTTACGGTAAGAGCAGTGAGACTATGGAGCTCTCTGCCTGAGGAGGTGGTGATGGGGAGTTCACTAAAAGAGTTCAAGAGGGGCCTGGATGTATTTCTGGAGCGTAATAATATTACAGGCTATAGCTACTAGAGAGGGGTCGCTGATCCAGGGAGTTATTCTGATGCCTGATTGGAGTTGGGAAGGAATTTTTTCCCCCCCTTAAGTGGCTTCTACCTCACAGGGTTTTTTTGCCTTCCTCTGGATCAACTTGCAGGACAACAGGCCGAACTGGATGGACAAATGTCTTTTTTCGGCCTTATAAACTATGTTACTAAACTATGTTATTTCTCATATCTATCTGGCCATCGGTCTAGCTATCTATATCATTTCTATCTATCTGTCTGTCTATCTAACTATCTTTCTCATATCTATCTAAAAGCTAAAAGATGAAGAAATTTCACGGCACTCCTAGAAAAAGTAAATTAAAGGTAGTGTTCTTTAGTCACCAGACAGCGACGTTTCAGTCCTCTTACTGGGACTTTTCTCAAGCAGTGACAACATACAATGGTGCCATGTGGAACTATATATCCACAGAGTAATTGGTCATTAAACATAACTAGAAGGTAAAATATGATTTGTGTGCAACGTCCCTACCACGGACGTGGGGTATCCCTTGCCCCTTGGGAGGTTTCTATGATATATGTCCCTCTTATAGAGCAAGTAATCGTGACGCCAGTTGCAGTTAAGCAACGAGGACATGGAATCCCCTTTGTAGATGGTAGTGTGGGTACCCAGGTGTAGGATTGCCAGAGTGATGTAGAGTGGCCTACAGTCTCTCTGAAGGTGCTATAGGCATGTGTCACGGTGCTCCTACTTGGATATCCTTGGATCCAGGACGTGGTGGTCCAAAGCAGTGCAAAAAGGGATAAATAACTTAGATGATGAAGGAAGTAGAATAAACAGAGTCCAGACTTTGTATTAATGTTAAACACAGCTTTACTTGGCATAAATGGTAATCCAAAACTGTTTCCAAATGGTATTTTGGTCATCAGCAGGTATTGGTTTAACTCTGGCAGGCAAACACTTCTGCAACAATCTCAGCTCTGCTATGCTGTAGCTTCCTCAGCTCTGCTAGGTTAGCTGGAGTAAACAGAAACTTTTCCTCTTCTGCTGAAACTTTAGTCCTAGGAACTTCTTCCTGGCATCAAGCTTACTTGGCTTGAAGTTTCAGGCAGGGGACAAGCAACCATGGAGAACTTTTTCAGGCAGGGTCTGCAGGCCCAGCAGAGAAGACAGTGGTCTGGAGGCCGACACACAACCTTCCCTTTGGAAGGGTAAGCTAGACACTGACTCACTAACACTAAACTCCTCCTTCTCTAGAGAGGGGTTGAAGGAATTTGCTGCCACCTGCTGGTGAACCAGGCACATTACATGTTAACATTACATCTGCATAGGAATACATATACACAGTGAGAATGACATGATGGCATGTATTAGAAGACGCACTCTCAGCTCATAGGAGGTAACATCAAGGTGCAAAAGAGTGGTAGTGGCACTCTGGGTCATTACATGTGTATAAATAATCATAATCAAAAATAATTCATCAGAGTCCACAGAAAATCTACTACTAAACGAAATAGACGAGGCGGCAAATCATAATGAGGTGGTTATTATCGGGGACTTCAACTACCCAGATATAGACTGGGAAACTGAAAGCTGTACATCTCATAAAGGAAACTTCTTGGCAATAACCAAAGACAATTACCTCTCCCAACTGGTTCAGGACCCGACTAGAGGGACGGCCATACTGGACTTAGTATTAACCAATAGGCCTGACAGAACAACAGACGTGCAGGTCGGGGGACACCTGAGAAATAGTGACCACAAAGTAATAACCTTCCAATTATCATTCAAAAGAGCGTTTCTACAGGGAGGAACAAAAATACCAAACTTCAAAAAAGCTAAATTTAGCCAACTAAGAGAGGCCATAGGCCAAACTAACTGGGACAAAGTCCTCAAAAATAAAAATACAGCCACAAAATGGGATATCTTTAAAAGCATCCTAAAATCTCATTGTGAGAGGTACTTACCGTATGGGAATAAAAGGTTAAGGAACAAAAAGAAACCAATGTGGATAAACAGAACTGTAACGAAAGCAATAAATGGCAAAAAGAAAGCATATAAAACACTAAAACAGGAGGGGAGCACGGAAGCACTGAAAAACTATAAGGAAAAAAATAGAACATGTAAAAAACAAATAAAAGCGGCCAAACTAGAGACCGAGAGATTAATTGCCAAAGAGAGTAAAACTAACCCTAAAATGTTCTTCAATTATATAAATGTTAAAAAGTATAAATCTGAAGGTGTCGGCCCGTTAAAGAGTAATGAAGGGGGAAATCGCAGAGAGCGACGAGGAGAAAGCAAAGCTGTTAAATATTTTTTTCTCCAATGTATTCACTGAGGAAAATAAACTGTCAGATGAAATGCAGAATGCAAAAATAAATTCCCCATTAAAAGTGTCCTGTCTGACCCAGGAAGAAGTACATCAGCGACTTAAAAAGATTAAAATAGACAAATCGCCAGGACCGGATGGTATACACCCCCGTATCCTAAGGGAATTAAGTAATGTCATAGCCAGACCCTTATTTCTAATATTTGCAGATTCTATATTGACAGGGAATGTCCCACAGGATTGGCACATGGCAAATGTGGTGCCAATATTCAAAAAGGGTCCAAAAACAGAGCCTGGAAACTATAGGTCAGTAAGTTTAACATCTGTTGTGGGAAAACTGTTTGAAGGTTTTCTGAGAGATGCTATGTTAGAGCATCTTAACGGAAATAAGCAAATAACGCCATATCAGCATGGCTTCGTGAGGGATCGGTCATGTCAGACTAATGTAATCAGTTTCTATGAGGAGGTAAGTTCTAGACTTGACAGCGGCGAATCAATGGATGTCGTGTATCTGGACTTCTCCAAAGCATTTGACACTGGACCGCATAAAAGGTTAGTATATAAATTGAGAATGCTCGGACTGGGAGAAAACATCTGTAAGTGGGTAAGTAACTGGCTGAGGGATAGAAAACAGAGGGTGGTTATTAATGGTACACACTCAGATTGGGTCACTGTCACTAGTGGGGTACCTCAGGGGGAAGTACTGGAGGGGTCACTGTCACTAGTGGAGTACCTCAGGGGTCAGTATTGGGCCCTATTCTCTTCAATATATTTATTAATGATCTTGTAGAAGGCTTGCACAGTAAAATATCAATTTTCGCAGATGACACTAAACTGTGTAAAGTAATTAACACTGATGAGGACAGTATACTGTATATATACTACAGAGGACAGTATACTGTATATATACTACAGAGGACAGTATACTGTATATATATACTACAGAGGGCAGTATACTGTATATATACTACAGAGGACAGTATACTGTATATACAGTCATGTGAAAAAATTAGGACACCCTTTGAAAGCATGTGGTTTTTTGTAACATTTTTAATAAAAGGTTATTTCATCTCCGTTTCAACAATACAGAGAGATTAAAGTAATCCGACTAAACAAAGAAAACTGAAGAAAAGTCTTTTCAAGATCTTCTGTAAATGTCATTCTACAAAAATGCCTATTCTAACTGAGGAAAAAGATAGGACACCCTTGCCCCTAATAGCGAGTGTTACCTCCTTTGGCTGAAATAACTGCAGTGAGACGGTTCTTGTAGCCATCTACCAGTCTTCGACATCGGTCTGAGGAAATTTTACCCCACTCCTCAATGCAGAACTTTTTCAGCTGTGAGATGTTTGAGGGGTTTCTTGCACGTACAGCCCTTTTCAAGTCACCCCACAGCATCTCAATGGGATTCAAATCTGGACTTTGACTTGGCCATTCCAGGACTCTCCATTTCTTCTTTTTCAGCCAATCTTTGGTTGATTTACTAGTATGTTTTGGGTCATTGTCATGTTGCATGGTCCAGTTCCGCTTCAGCTTTAATTTTCTAACTGATGGTCTCACATGTTCTTCAAGCACCTTCTGATACACAGTAGAATTCATCGTGGATTCTATGATGGTGAGCTGACCAGGTCCTGCTGCAGCAAAGCAGCCCCAAACCATGACACTTCCACCTCCATGCTTCACAGTTGGTATGAGGTTCTTTTCTTGGAATGCTGTGTTTGGTTTACGCCAAACATGTCCTCTGCTGTTGTGTCCAAATAATTCAATTTTGGACTCATCTGTCCAAAGAACATTATTCCAGAAGTCCTGGTCTTTGTCAACTTTATCTCTGGCAAATGTCAGTCTGGCCTCGATGTTTCTCTTGGAAAGCAAAGGTTTCCTCCTTGCACACCTCCCATGCAAGTTAAACTTGTACAGTCTCTTTCTGATTGTAGAGGCATGTACTTCTACATCAACAGTAGCCAGAGCCTGCTGTAGTTCTCGAGATGACACTTTAGGGTTTTTGGAGACCTCTTTTAGCATCTTGCGGTCTGCTCTTGGGGTGAACTTGCTGGGGCGACCAGTCCTGGGCATGTTGGCAGTTGTTTTGAAAGCCCTCCACTTGTAGACTATCTTCCGGACAGTGGAATGGCTGATTTCAAAATCTTTTGAGATCTTTTTAAATCCCTTCCCAGACTCATAGGCTGCTACAATCTTTTTTCTGAAGTCCTCTGACAGCTCTTTTGCTCTCACCATGGTGCTCACTCTCACTTCAACAGTCAGGAGCACACCAAACTAAATGTCTGAGGTTTAAATAGGGCAAGCCTCATTCAACATGCAGAGTAACGATCTACTAATTATGTGCACCTGGTGTGATATACCTGTGTGAGATCTGAGCCAATTTAAGAGGGAATACATGTGAGGGTGTCCTATCTTTTTCCTCAGTTAGAATAGGCATTTTTGTAGAATGACATTTACAGAAGATCTTGAAAAGACTTTTCTTCAGTTTTCTTTGTTTAGTCGGATTACTTTAATCTCTCTGTATTGTTGAAACGGAGATGAAATAACCTTTTATTAAAAATGTTACAAAAAACCACATGCTTTCAAAGGGTGTCCTAATTTTTTCACATGACTGTATACTACAGAGGACGGTATACTGTATATATACTACAGAGGACGGTATACTGTATATATACTACAGAGGACAGTATACTGTGTGTATATATACTACAGAGGACGGTATACTGTATATATACTACAGAGGACAGTATACTGTATATATACTACAGAGGACAGTATACTGTATATATACTACAGAGAGAGGACAGTATACTGTATATATATACTACAGAGGACAGTATACTGTATATATAGTACAGAGGACAGTATACTGTATATATACTACAGAGGACAGTATACTGTATATATATACACTACAGAGGACAGTATACTGTATATATATACACTACAGAGGACAGTATACTGTATATATACACTACAGAGGACAGTATACTGTATATATACTACAGAGAGAGGACAGTATACTGTACATATATACTACAGAGGACAGTGTACTGCTACAGATGGATCTGGATAGATTGGAGGCTTGGGCAGATAAGTGGCAGATGAGGTTTAACACTGACAAATGTAAAGTTATGCACATGGGAAGGAATAATGCAAGTCACCCGTACTTATTAAATGGTAAAACACTCGGTAACACTTACATGGAAAAAGATCTAGGAATTTTAATAAACAGCAAACTAAGCTGCAAAAACCAGTGTCAGGCAGCTGCTGCCAAGGTCAATAAGATAATGGTTTGCATCAGAAGGGGCATAGATGCCCGTGATGAGAACATAGTCCTACCACTTTACACATCATTAGTCAGACCACACATGGAGGACTGTGTACAGTTCTGGGCTCCAGTGAACAAAGCAGACTTAGCAGAGATGGAGAGGGTCCAGAGGAGGGCAACTAAAGTAATAACTGGAATGGGGCAACTACAGTACCCTGAAAGATTATCAAAATTAGGGTTATTCACTTTAGAAAAAAGACGACTGAGAGGAGATCTAATTACTATGTATAAATATATCAGGGGTCAGTACAGAGATCTCTTCCATCAGCTATTTATCCCCAGGACGGTGACTGTGACGAGGGGACATCCTCTGCGTCTGGAGGAAAGAAGGTTTGTGCACAAACATAGAAGAGGATTCTTTACGGTAAGAGCAGTGAGACTATGGAGCTCTCTGCCTGAGGAGGTGGTGATGGGGAGTACAATAAAGGAATTCAGGAGGGGCCTGGATGTATTTCTGGAGCGTAATAATATTACAGGCTATAGCTACTAGAGAGGGGTCGCTGATCCAGGGAGTTATTCTGATGCCTGATTGGAGTCGGGAAGGAATTTTTATTCCCCTAAAGTGAGGAAAATTGGCTTCTACCTCACAGGGGTTTTTGCCTTCCTCTGGATCAACTTGCAGGATGACAGGCCGAACTGGATGGATAAATGTCTTTTTTCGGCCTTATGTACTATGTTACTATCTAATTTCATCATATATCTCAAGTGAAACATACATGATCCGTATCTTCCCTTGTATTATACATGACAATAATTAAGATAACCCTCAGGTGTGTAGACACAGGTGACCATTAAAAACAACAGAACAGGAAGGATAAACACTAACCAGCATGGACCCCACCACGTGTATTCAGCATCATAGGCCATGTTCTGCGCATGTGTCATGGCTATCAGTGTTTCACAAAGTTGCGCATCAACCTGAAATCCGATGTCACTGGGTCATATGATCGCGCCCCACATGGAACACACTGTGAGCCGCAAGCATCACCATAGTATTGCAGACTGTTTTCAGCAGAGGCTATATACATCCCACTATTAGTAATATATATATATAAGGAAAAACAAAGTAAATAAGTATCGGGGGGGGGGGGGGGGAATTAGATGCTAGATACTACAAGTGTCAGTGACATGGAGATTCCTCCGCGCTCCATCACATCTTCCATTGCACATGAGACATGTCGGAGGGCCGATGTGGTTGATCGGTATCTGCTTAACAGACACCAAAGTCAACCACTGCAAACCACACTCTCCTGTCACTGTTATGTGAAGACAGTAAAGATTACGTCATTGTTAGAAACAGGAAAACCAGTCATTCTGATTCATGATGCAATTATGCTACATGAATCAGGGCGACTGAAGACCTCCATGAAGAGCCTACGTCGGAAAAGCAACATAAAATCAACACATGTTGCACCCGATCCAACAAAGAACAAAGACAAAAATGTTTCCAGAGTACACATATGATTACAATTGAAAGAGAACATAGACGCTCTGAATAATAATAACTCTGCATCAAGAAATGATCAACAAAAATATTAAAAAGAACACAAGAGGAGGGGTCGATGCTGGTCTCACAGATGAAGTGTTTCTGATTAGAGATGAGCGAATCGAAGCTGACGAAGTGGAATTCGATCCGAATTTCAGGAAAAATTCGATTTGCAACGAATGCAAATTTACCTGCTTTGTGGTAACAAATCGCATTTTTCCTAAAATAGCAGCTACACGTGTGAGGACTGAGGACATGGGGCAAGGAACTTTGGGAAGGCGGGATCACCCTAGATTGACATGCATGCATGCAGCCTATCACCAGCCAGCTAGCCCTGTGATGTCACAGCTCTTTAAATACAGCAACCATTTTAGATTCTGCCATTTTCCAGCGTTCTGAGAGCAGGGACAGTGTCACGAGGGTGTCAAGAGCCACGTCTGACTCCGTTATACCCGGGGTCAGGAAGTCGCAGCGGGTGGCTGCGCGCTCTATGTCTAAAGATAGTGCTGTTTCTTTATGGTAGCTTTCTGTGTTTGCCTTGCAATCCTTTTTGTCTCACTCAGGGATCCGTAGCTTCTTCTCCTCAGCTGTTCCTTGTCCAGCACTCCCAACCTCCTTATATTCCCCTCTCCCACTTCTCTGGTTGCCAGATATAGAGCTTCCTGCCAGGAACTTCTATACTGACCCACTGGAGCTGAGTTGCTGTTATCCCTGGTTGTCGTACCAGAGCGTTACCCTCCGGATCCCTGTTGGTTGTTTGTTGTCGCCCACCTGGGACTATTTGTTTTGTCAGTATTGTTTGTCCTCTCCCTAGTGTTTCCCTTTAGTGTTAGTGGTGCGGACTAGTGTTACCACCGCCCTATTCACTTACGTAGGGCTCATCTTAGGGAAAGCCAGGGTTTAGGTACATGATCGGCGTACGGGTCAGAAACCCATCTAGGGACGTCAGGGCAGTCAGGTGCCAGCCTCAAGGTGAGTTAGGGGTCACCATCTTTCCCTCTCCCATGGACAGGGCCTTCCCTTTTCCCTCCCTTTGCGTCACGTATGTGATCGGCACGCCGGTCTTTATAGACAGACGTGAAAAGGCGCTAGGGACAGCAATTGGAAAAAATTTATTGTGCAAAAAAAAAAAGAAAAGAAAAAACGATTTATAATAGCCATTATACAGCTCTGTCCTTCCAGCTATTTGTTCTTGGGGTGCATGTACTATGTTTGAAAGCCTTTAGTGGCTTATATCTGTGGAATAAGAAAAATATATACGCACTTCACTGCTGCAGTTTTTTCTGGTGAAAGCGTATAGGGGCGTATTTCAGTAAAAAAAGAAAAATATATACGCACAGCACTGTTGTAGTTCTTTCTGGTGAAAGCGTATAGGGGCGTATTTCAGTCCTATAAGAAAAATATATACGCAGTTCAGTGTTTATGTTTATTCTGGTGAAAGCGTATATGGACGTATTTCAGTAAAAAAAGAGAAATATATACTCACTGTACTGTTGCAGTTATTTTTGGTGAAAGCGTATAGGGGAGTATTTCAGTAGAACAAGAAAAATCTACACGCACTTCACTGCTTAATTTTTTCCTGGTGAAAGCGTATAGGAGCGTATTTCATAAACAGCAAGAAAAATCTATATGCACTTTACTGCTTAATTTTTTCCTGGTGAAAGCGTATATGGGTATATTTCTGTTACAAAAAAAAAAACTATACATACTTTTTAGGGGTGTTTTAATTTGCGTTTCATTTATTTTGTTCAGCTAAAAGTATGTCAGGCAGAGAAGTGCCAGGCCATGCACAGAGGAGTGGCAGAGGCCTACATTTTTCTAACGCAGGCACAGGTCGCAGCAGCGTAAGGGGTCGTGGCAGCAGAAGTCACAGCGAGAGGCCTGAGCTCCCGGTGTCATCTAGCGGTCGTGTCTTGATCAGCAACCCAGCAGTTCTTGATTGGTTAACGCGGTCATCCATGTCATCCCAAGTGACCTCAGACACCCCCAGCCAACAGTCGGTGGGTTCGTCAGACACAAGCCTTATTTGGCATGGCCCGGGAGCAGGCCCTGTGCCCTCACCTGTCCTCAACCTGCCTCTGTCCTTTGCTGTTCCATCACCCACAGAAGTATTGCATGCTGTGGGCTCAGCTCCACTATACAGTGAGGACGAGCTACTAGAGGACAGTCAGCAGCTACTGGCCAGCCAAAATCTGGAGGAGACATCCGCCTCTTCCTCCGCTAGGCGGGCAAGTAGTGATGAGGAGAGTGGCGTGGGAGGTGGTGTTGCGAGCGGTCAGGCTTCTGACCCAGAGACCGTTGAGGAGGACATCAGTGATGTGCAGACACTACTCGATGATGATGAAGCCAATCGCACTTGGGAGCCGGGTGCAGAAGGGGCTTCATCATCATCAGTAGAAGAGGGTGGCAGCTTGCCTGTGAGCTGGCAAGTCGATAGGGTGGCTGGAAGGTCGGCAGGGTGGCAGCAGTGGGAGTTCGGGAGCCAAATGGGCACGGGGTAGACCACCTGCTTCGCAGAAGCCTACCTGCCTGGGAAGTAGTGGTGCAGGTAGTTGCAGTAGCAGTCAGTCAGTGCGGACTGTTGGGGGGAAAATCACCTACTCGACGGTGTGGCAATTTTTTGTGAAGCTGCCGGAGGAGGTGAACGTGGCCATATGTAGAATCTGTGGGCAGAAAGTGCCAATGTTGGGACTACGGCCCTACTTCAAGATATGTCAACCAATATTAACCGGACAGAATGATATAAAAAAAACGGACCCCCAAGGAGTCATAATAATCACCAAAAAAATGAAGCTGACTTTCGTGTATATGAAAATCCAAAAAGCTTTATTGCTAAAAATATTATATATTGCTATAAATATAAATGAACAGTACATACATGTATTATAAAACAGGCAGCACAAGGCGGGACACACAAATGAGGAGCAGGACCCAAGGAGAGGCCAGGAGATCAGTGCACAAAAACACAGGGAAAAAGAATACTAGCTGAAAGAGCATACCTCAGATCCTCATAGCAGCATCCCAGAAGAAGCCAGATTTACTGGCGAAACGGCGTTGGGTCAGGAGTTGGCCGAGAGATCTTTGCACCATTCAGGGTATGTTTAATTGCGTTCCTTTGTGTTCCTTCCATCTTAACCTCAGTCTCTACAATTGCCTCTTTTGCATTGTGTTTGGGGCGTTGCTGCTATGAGGATCTGAGGTATGCTCTTTCAGCTAGTATTCTTTTTCCCTGTATTTTCGTGCATTGATCTCCCGGCATCTCCTTGGGTCCTGCTCCTCATTTGTGTGTCCCGCCTTGTGCTGCCTGTTTTATAATACACGTATGTACTGTTCATTTATATTTACAATAAAGCTTTTTGGATTTTCATATACACGAAAGACAGCTTCATTTTTTGGCGATTCTGCTTCAAAATATGCAGCGTCACCAAACAGTGGCCTGGGAGAACCGTGGCTCCGATGTGGTGGTCCAGCCTGCCGCAGCAACAGCTGCATCACCCAGTAGCACGCCGCACCCGATTTCAGGCAAGCGATCCAACTGTGCAGAAGATAAATGTGCTCCTAGTTGCTGGTGCTGCAGTCCTTCCCTTTCCAAGTGGTCGACTCTGCACCTTTCAGAGAACCAGTGGCGACTCTAGGAACAATATATAGGGGGGGCACAAAGATACCACAGTCAAAAATGGGGGGGCACAAACAAAATAAGTATATATCAATAAGATTACAAAATACGAGAGAATTGCGATATGCAGGGATACAGTTATAATAAAGCAATTTACTTACAAAAGAAGCTATTCAGTCGTCTGCAGTGCCGTCCTCTGCTTGCTTCCACGGATTCTTTCCCCTTCTTTCTGTCTCTCGTCAGTGCACAGGCGCACTGTTATGGTGGATCTGTGGAAGACACACTGTTATGGGGGCATCTGTGGATGACACATTATGCCTCTCATTAGCCCTCATTATGCCTCTCATATCAGCCCCCATATCAGCCCTTATGCCTCATTAGCCCCCATATCAGCCCTTATGCCTCATTAGCCCCCATATCAGCCCTTATGCCTCATTAGCCCCCATATCAGCCCTTATGCCTCATTAGCCCCCATTATGCCTCTTATTAGCCCCATTATGCCTCTTATTAGCCCCATATGCCTCCTATTAGCCCCCATATGCCTCCAATTAGCCCCCATATGCCTCCAATTAGCCCCCATATGCCTCCAATTAGCCCCCATATGCCTCCAATTAGCCCCCATATGCCTCCTATTAGCCCCATATGCCTCCTATTAGCCCCATATGCCTCCAATTAGACCCCATATGCCTCCTATTAGCCCCATATGCCTCCTATTAGCCCCCATATGCCTCCTATTAGCCCCATATGCCTCCTATTAGCCCCATATGCCTCCTATTAGCCCCATATGCCTCCTATTAGCCCCCATATGCCTCCAATTAGCCCCATATGCCTCCAATTAACCCCCATATGCCTCCTATTAGCCCCCATATGCCTCCAATTAGCCCCCATATGCCTCCAATTAGCCCCCATATGCCTCCTATTAGCCCCCATATGCCTCCTATTAGCCCCCATATGCCTCCTATTAGCCCCCATATGCCTCCTATTAGCCCCCATATGCCTCCAATTAGCCCCATATGCCTCCAATTAGCCCCCATATGCCTCCAATTAGCCCCCATATGCCTCCTATTAGCCCCCATATGCCTCCTATTAGCCCCCATATGCCTCATATTAGCCTCATATGCCTCCTATTAGCCCCCATATGCCTCCTATTAGCCCCCATATGCCTCATATTAGCCCCATATGCCTCCTATTAGCCCCATATGCCTCCTATTAGCCCCATATGCCTCCTATTAGCCCCATATGCCTCCTATTAGCCCCCATATGCCTCCTATTGGCCCCATATGCCTCCTATTAGCCCCAAATATGCCTCCAATTAGCCCCAAATATGCCTCCAATTATCCCCCAAATATGCCACCAATTAGCCCCCATATGCCTCCAAATGCCCCCATATGCCTCCAATTAGCCCCCAAATATGCCTCCAATTAGCCCCCATATGCCTCCAAATGCCCCATATGCCTCCAATTAGCCCCCATAATGCCCCCAGCAGCCACATTTTCTATAAAATAAAAAATAAAAACACTTACCTCTCCTGCTCCTGGACGGAAGCCGCCTGCCATTTTCTCCTCAGTCGACTGTGCTCTAAACTGGCGCGCACAGCGTGAGGTCACAGAGCGACCTTACGCTGTGCGCAGCCCTGCACAGCCGACAGCCGAGGACCAGGAAGTGGTGAGTACAGAGCGTTCACCACTTCCTGGTCCTTCGGTACTAATGAGCGCTTCCATAATGGAAGCGCTCATTAGTATTCACTCTGGGGAATCAGCGGGGGGGCACCCGGGGGGGCAAGGGACAACATAGGGGGGGCAATTGCCCCCCCTCGCCCCCCTCTAGCGACGCCACTACAGAGAACTGATGGCTTGTGCCGAGCCGAGGTGGAGAGTCCCAATCCGTCATTTCTTTGCCAAAAAGACAGTACCGGCCCTGCACAAACATGTAAAACAGAAGGTGGGCCAGTCCTTGAGCCTGTCGGTGTCTGCCCAAAGAGCATGTGGAGCTGTAACTATGGTCAGGGACAGTACATATTCTTTACGGCCCACTGGGTGAATGTGGTTCCTGCACAGCCACACCAGAAACTTGGCCAGGTCACGCCGCTTCCTCCTCCACGTTCTCACGCTGTTGATCCTGCGACAATGTCCACCTCTGCCTCCTCATCCTCCACTGTGTCCTCAGCCTCCACTGCAGGGACAAGTCACTGTGCCTCTCCAGCTTACCACATGTGCAGGGCACGGCGGTGTCACACTGTTCTGCACCTCATCTGCCTTAGCGAACGGAGTCACACAGGGGAGGAACTGCTCCATGTGATTCATCAAGAAATCGAATCCTGGCTTTCTCCACGACAATTTAAAATCGGAACCATGTTGACCAAAAACAGGAAGAACATGATGTCGGCGCTGCGTCAAGGAAGGCTGAGCCATGCGCCCTGCATAGCACATGTGTTCAATCTGGTTGTCAAGCGGTTCCTTAAGTCTTCCACCCACCTGCAAGACCTCCTAAAAATGGGGAGGAAACTTTGCGTGCACTTCAGCCACTCGTACACCGCAAAACACACCCTTCTTGAGCTGCAGGGGAAGAACGGCATCCCCTAACATAGGCTAATTTGAGATGTTTCCACCCGTTGGAATTCCATCTTCCATATGTTGGACCGACTATGCGAACAGAGAAAGGCCATCAACGATTTCTTGATGATGCAAGCGGATAGGAGTACTCCCCTGTGTAACTTTGATGTCATGCGTGACACCTGCCGTTTGCTCAGGCCCTTTGAGGACGCCACGGACTGCCAGGTTTACGGGATGAACAATGTAATTCCACTGCTTTATGTCCTGGAACAGATGGTGGTAACAATGGCTGGTCAGGGCACTGGAGACGTGGCGCCTAGATCTCACAGCCACATGAACCCTGTGGGGGCTGAACTGGAGGAGGAGGACATTGGAGCACAAGCAATGTGTAGCGAAATGGGTGTTTTTTTTACTCAGGTGACAGTAGAGGAGGAGCAGGAGCAGCCAGAGGAGCTACAGGGCAATAAGGAAGACGAGGCAGAGGACCCAGACACACCGTGGCAGTATGCAGTGGAGATAGAGGCAGGGAGTATGTCAGGCACAGCACTATGAAGTGCCTTTTGTGCTGTGGCATTAGAAGAATTTTGATATCTCTGACTCTTAGTCTAACCAGACTGTCTATTACTCTGTAATTCCTCTAGCGCCATTCTATGGAAACAGTAGGTTTAAAGAGCACACCAAATGCTTGAAATTACTTCTTTGTTAACTTCAACTTTTCTTCATATATAACACTGCCGCCTCCGCAGCAGATAGTCCATGTACAAAACACGTGTTACATAAAGATTTATGAAATGGCGGCATAAGATGGTGGTTCAACTGTTCAATCTTGTCATTCAACATAAAATGGTGGATATATTTCTCTCTTGAGTATCTGTACTCTCACTTTAAGTTATTTAAGCACTTTATGATCTCTCTGAGAGGTATATCTGAGGTATATTTAATAGTTCTACTTGCTCTACTTGGTTTGCACTTTGCTCTATACAATTGCTTATGATCTGGTATGACCAGTTCGCATTTGTATGCAATTTGTTTGGATTGTTTGATTGTATGGCTCAGTAGTCCATTTGTATGGTGGAACTGTAAGTAAACATAACCAGTTCAGTATACAGTTCTAATCACTATATTAACAATAGGAACTTATATAACTGTTTTAAATACCTATTTTGGCCTCTTGCTTCCATAAAACACACCTCTTAGTGGAGTAAATGTCTGTTCAGCTCCTCTCCTCTGGTGTAATGATTCTAGCAGCTCCTGATAGGGGAATTTCCCACACAGGCTGTGTGTGAGGCTGGCTGTGATTGGTCAAAACTCCTGCTATGTGTGAGGCTGGCTGTGATTGGTCAAGACAACTGCTCAGCAGTTTAACAGTCTAACAGTTTAACTCTATGCTTTCTGTTGTGTCTGCAGTGTCATTGAGCTTACCTCACATTCATATAATGAATAATAAAGGCATATTATCTTTTCTGCTTCTGTGAACATAACATATAACAGTTATATGACATCCAAACATGAAGTCACTGTAAATAACTTTGCTTTTGTCTTTAACACACAAACATGGGAACTGTATTAGGTTATTGGCAGGTCTAGCTGTATACACATATAAGCTATATTAGCAACCTAGGACAGGTCTTAGCTGGCCGGCTACAGGGAGTCCCTCCGAGTCACTTACACAAATGGCCCGATGCATGCTCGCTTGCTTTCGTAGTGACAGCCGAATTGTCACCATTCGGCAGAGGGATGACTTCTGGGTCTCCACCTTGTTGGACTCTCGCTACCGGTCCAGAATGGGGGCCTTTTTTAACACCCACTAAGAGGGAGGACAAACTGAACTACTATAGAGATATCCTATGTAGTGAGTTGCCTATCTGCGCCATCGTCCATCCTCTCGCAAGTCTGACCGGGGGGCCCTCTGTTCTCAAGTTCCTCTGCCATGACTGCTGGGGTGGGGTGTTGTGGCAGGAGCAGTACCAGCTCCATCAGCAGCAGCCTGAGTCTACAGTCGCTGATGAGTAGCTTTCTTCACCCGCATAGTGAAGAAACTACTCACCAGCAGCAGCAGGTAGACCTGGAGCAGGACCTGAACCAGCAGGTGGTGGCATACTTGGACAGCACCCTGCCACCCCACATTGAAAATCTGCTGGACTACTGGGCAGCCAAACTGGATTTGTGGCCGCAACTAGCAGAGTTTGCCCTGAAAAACCTGTCCTGCCTGACCAGTAGTGTGGCATCAGAGCGGGTGTTTAGTGCAGGGGGCCATAGTTTCCCCAAGGAAAACTTGCCTGTCCACCCAAAATGTGGAAAGACTGACCATTGTCAAGATGAATCAGGAGTGGATCAGCCAGGATTTCCACACACCAATTCCAGATGCTTCAGATTAGATCTGATGCTGCCACCTGCCTTATGCCACACATCTGATGCCAAGTTCTCCTTCTTTCACCCACCTTCATCAGCGGGTACTGGTATTGCCACCCACCACCCCACTCTGTCACCGTGTCACTTTGTGGTCTCCTGATGCTGCTGCCATCTCCACACTATGTCACCTTGCCACTCTGTGGTCTCCTGATGCTGATGCCATCTCCACACTATGTCACCTTTCCACTCTGTGGTATCCTGATGCTGCTGCTGCCGTATAAACACTATGCCACCTTGCCATTGTGTGGTATCCTGATGCTGCTGCCTTATCCACACTATATCACCTTGTGACTCTGTGGCCTCCTCCTGATGCTGCTGCTGCCGCCACCTCCGCACTCTGTCATTGTGGCTGTCTGTGGTATCCTCATACTGCTGCCAACTCTATACTCTGTTGTTGTGACACTTGGTGGCCTTATCCTGATGCTGCTGCTGCCGCCACCTCCACACTCTGTCATTGTGCTACACGGTGGCCTTCTCCTGATGCTGCTGCCACCTCCAGACTCTGTCATTGTGCCAGTCTGTGGCCTACTCATGCTGCTGCCACCTCTAGACTCAGTCATTGTCAGCGTCCCTGGATCGCCCAGGTGGTCAGCGTCCCTGGATCGCCCAGGTGGCCAGCGTCCCTGGATCGCTCAGGTTCTGTCTTCGTTTAAATGTCTGTGTCCCTGAATCGCCCAGGTTGTCAATGTCCCTGGATCGCCCAGGTTGTCAGTGTCCCTGGATCGCCCAGGTTATCAGTGTCCCTGGATCGCCCAGGTTGTCAGGGTCCTTGGATCGCCCAGGTTGTCAGGGTCCTTGGATCGCCCGGGTTGTCAGGGTCCCGGGATCGCCCGGGTGGTCAGCGTCCCTGGATCGCCCAGGTGGTCAGCGTCCCAGTATCGCCCAGGTTCTGTCTTCGTTTAAATGTCAGTGTCTCTGGATCGCCCAGGTTGTCAGTGTCCCCGGATCGCCCAGGTTGTCAATGTCCCTGGATCGCCCAAGTTGTCAACGTCCCTGGATCGCCCAGGTTGTCAACGTCCCTGGATCGCCCAGGTTGTCAGTGTCCCTGGATCGCCCAGGTTGTCAATGTCCCTGGATCGCCCAGGTTATCAGTGTCCCTGGATCGCCCAGGTTGTCAGTGTCCCTGGATCGCCCAGGTTGTCAGTGTCCCTGGATCGCCCAGGTTGTCAGTGTCCCTGGATCGCCCAGGTTGTCAGTGTCCCTGGATCGCCCAGGTTGTCAGTGTCCCTGGATCGCCCAGGTTGTCAGTGTCCCTGGATCGCCCAGGTTGTCAGAGTCCCTGGATCGCCCAGGTGGTCAGCGTCCCTGGATCACCCAGGTGGTCAGCGTCCCTGGATCGCCCAGGTGGTCAGCGTCCCTGGATCGCCCAGGTTCTGTCTTCGTTTAAATGTCAGTGTCTCTGGATCGCCCAGGTTGTCAGTGTCCCTGGATCACCCAGGTTGTCAGTGTCCCTGGATCGCCCAGGTTGTCAGTGTCCCTGGACCGCCCAGGTTGTCAGTGTCCCTGGATCGCCCAGGTGGTCAGCGTCCCTGCATCGCCCAGGTGGTCAGCGCCCCTGGATCGCCCAGGTGGTCAGCGCCCCTGGATCGCCCAGGTGGTCAGCGCCCCTGGATCGCCCAGGTGGTCAGAGTCCCTGGATCGCCCAGGTGGTCAGCGTCCCTGGATCGCCCAGGTGGTCAGCGTCCCTGGATCGCCCAGGTGGTCAGCGTCCCTGGATCGCCCAGGTGGTCAGCGTCCCTGGATCGCCCAGGTTGTCAGCGTCCCTGGATCACCCAGGTTGTCAGCGTCCCTGGATCACCCAGGTTGTCAGCGTCCCTGGATCGCCCAGGTTGTCAGTGTCCCTGGATCGCCCAGGTGGTCAGCGTCCCTGGATCGCCCAGGTGGTCAGCGTCCCTGGATCTCCCAGGTTGTCAGCATCCCTGGATCGCCCAGGTGGTCAGCGTTCTCGGATCGCCCAGGTGGTCAGCGTTCCCGCTTCGCCCAGGTTGTCAGCGTTCCCGGATCGCTCGGGTTGTCAGCGTTCCCGGATCGCTCAGGTTGTCAGCGTTCCCGGATCGCTCAGGTTGTCAGCGTTCCCGGATCGCTCAGGTTGTCAGCGTTCCCGGATCGCTCAGGTTGTCAGCGTTCCCGGATCGCTCAGGTTGTCAGCGTTCCCGGATCGCTCAGGTTGTCAGCGTTCCCGGATCGCTCAGGTTGTCAGCGTTCCCGGATCGCTCAGGTTGTCAGCGTTCCCGGATCGCTCAGGTTGTCAGCGTTCCCGGATCGCTCAGGTTGTCAGCGTTCCCGGATCGCTCAGGTGGTCAGCGTTCCTGGATCACCCAGGTTCTGTCTTCGTTTTCTAAAGCCACCCTTCGGGGTATTCAAAAGGAGGGGAAGGGGTCCGTGAGCCATAGGCAACCTGTGTCCGGTAAATTGTTCAGGGATCTTTTTCGTCATTGGATGGTAATCCTTTTTGGGCCCTTCACTAACCTGATTTTGAAAGCGGCCATGTATCTCACCTTTTATGGATTCCTCCGGCCCGGTGAGGTTCTGGCGGGTTCAAATCGCCATAACCATCCTCTGAAGCAGCATCTGTTATGGGGCCAGGGCCATTACACTCCCCTGCTACCTTCCACCAAAACCATTCAGACGGGACCCCCTTCTGAGGTAAATTCTATCCCACGCTGAACGATTGGTGCCCAGTTCAGGTGCTGCATCAACTGCTAGGCCTCATCCAAGGTTCATCACCAGATAGCCCGCTCCTGCCACACGCAGGCAAGCTTCTCAGCACCCTCAGTTTATATCTTTCATCCGTGCCCTCGCCCAGGGGCTAGGCTATGACTCCAGGGTAAATTCGGGCCACTCATGTCGCTAGGGGCAGACTCCGCTGCTTCTCGGCATCAGGTGCCAGCTCATGTCATCCGGTCCATGGGGCGGTGGCGGCCCTCCTGCTTCACTAGGTATATACCCAATCCTCGAGTAGAGATATCTCGCGCCTTTCGATCATTGGCTTTGTAGTTTGCAAAAAAGTGTTCTACCTAACTGATGTTTTTTGCCCCCTTTTTTCACTGGTGTACCCGCGCCGTGGCTCCCGGCACAATTTAGCCACTATGTACTATGTTCAGGGCAGGTGTCTCTGCGTGCGCCGACGTTGTCCTAGCCCTGACCATAAATAATAAGGCTGTTAACAGCCTGCATTTGTGGGAGGGGCGTCTGGCTATTTATCCCCCTACCTGCCGCTCAGCCAGGCGCCCGAGCCTCACGCCCCTCCCTCCCGCCCTTTTTCTCTAAACTCCCTTCAGGTATGCCCCCTTTTTTCACTGGTGTACCCGCGCCGTGGCTCCCGGCACAATTCAGCCACTATGTTCAGGGCAGGTGTCTCTGCGTGCGCCGACGTTGTCCTAGCCCTGACCATAAACATAATTTGCCGCAAATAAATTCTGATCAAAGCAAATTTTTTCAAAAAATTTGGTGAAGCGGCCAAATCAAATTTTCGAAAAATTTGCTCATCTCTACTCATTATTATTAGAGGGTGAGGTCAGCAGAATGATGTCATTATCACTGGAAGGTGGGGTCATCAAAGTCATCTCATTATAATTAGAGGGTGGACTCTGCAGAGTCATCTCATTATCATTAGAGGGTGGACTCTGCTGAGTCTTCTCATTATCATTAGAGGGTGGACTCTGCAGAGTCATCTCATTATCATTAGAGGGTGGACTCTGCAGAGTCATCTCATTATCATTAGAGGGTGGACTCTGCAGAGTCATCTCATTATCATTACAGGGTGGACTCTGCAGAGTCATCTCATTATCATTACAGGGTGGACTCTGCAGAGTCATCTCATTATCATTAGAGGGTGGACTCTGCTGAGTCTTCTCATTATCATTAGAGGGTGGACTCTGCAGAGTCATTTTATTATCATTAAAGGGCAAATTCATCTCATTGTCAATAGAGGGCATCACATTATAGTTAGAAGGCAGTGTCATGTCATTACTGACAGGGTTGAACTTCTCATGGCTCGCCAGCCCTGACATGCATGGATCACGTGGTGCGCCACCATTCTGCTCCAACTAGGGATAGGATGCTGCTGCAGGCAGGGAGAGGGTATTATTAGTTTTAAAAAGTGTGCTAGTGACCTGTAGACACTACTGAGGGGTGCAATACAGCTCCTCTGCACCAGTGAGATGGAAATACCAGACTTATGGGTTCCAAACACCACCTTTGCATCCATCTCACTGTAATAGAATAGTTAATCAATCTGTTAATTGTGGCACAAAACACCTCCTTTGCATCCGTGACACGGATATACAATTATTCGTCTGTCAGGCAATTTTGTGGGTGAGGTCCAGAGCAAGTAGAGGCAGTAGTAGATTGGGTGGCTGACAGTGCCTCCAGTTCCTTCACATTGTCTTCCATCAGGTCCACTGCTGAAAGCGCAGAGTTGGCCAAGCAGTCTGAGCCCCAAGACATTACCCGATCCCATAGCCACCTCCAACACACAGTCCCATGTAAATAACATCACTTCCTCCCACAGTTGCCTTCAACATTCAGTCCCATGTAAATAATATCACTCCCTTCCACAGCTGCCTCTAACATTCAGTCCCATGTAAATAACATCCCTCACTTCAGCCCTAACATACAGTCACAGCCAAATAACCACAACTCCCAGCATTGCTCTGCCTCTCACACTGAGAATCTCCCCCTTCACTTACCTCTGACACACGCTTCTCCTTCTCACTGCCATCCTCTCCTACACTGGTCACATGATGGTGACATGATTACAGGTCCTTCTCAACCACTGCCTTCAGCACTGATCACATGACTGTGATGTCATCACAGGTCCTTCAGCTCTTCCATTGCATTAGATTTAATTGTATTGCCATGCCGAGGACTTACAGTTGTATCTATCAGGCAGGCAGGACATCCGGGGCCTGGGACAAAACATCAGGGGCTCAGGCACCAAATGTTTTAGACTAACAACACCCCTGGTCACCAAGAATCTCCACACTGTCCCATTGAAGTGTTCAGCTATCCATCCCTCTATTATCGCTTCTATTATCTTGGGAGTAGCATTTTTGTGCACTTTTGCCCAACCTATCCCACATGCGACCATGACTAGGTGATACATATAGCTGTGCGTGCTCCCACGGGCGACCTTGATTAGGTGGTACATACAGCTGTGCGTGCTCCCACGGGCGACCTTGATTAGGTGGTACATACAGCTGTGCGTGCTCCCACGGGCGACCTTGATTAGGTGGTACATATAGCTGTGCGTGCTCCCACGGGCGACCTTGATTAGGTGGTACATACAGCTGTGCTTGCTCCTTCTCTCATCGGTTGCTTGATGCACACAGAGGTGACTAGGAGCAGCAGACTATATGCGTAGGGTCTGCTCTTCTGAATGTAGATGCCCAATGGCATAGGTAGGATTAGCGTAGGACCTGCCTGACTGAGACGACCTTGGTGCTGGTATGTGGACACAGATTTGTTTTGATCAGATTTTATCATATCAGAGTGAGGGCTAAGTCTATAAAAAATGCTTGCATCTATTGTGTTAGTGCATTATTTTCTGTGATTTTTTTCTTTTTTTCACACTCGAGCCAAAATGTTCAGACAGAGGAACAGCCTGCTGGAGCACCACCAGGCTGGAAACTGCTGCAGCACCACCAGGCCCTATTGAATTATAATGGGACCTGGTGGGGATCCCGCAGGTTTATGGCATTATTGACAAGATTCAGCCAGACTGTGCCGTGAACAGGCCGGATCCCATTATAGTCAATGGTTTCCAGTGGGACAGGTTTTATCCAGCCAAGCTTGACGATGATCTCCAGCAGGCTGTTTCTCTGCCGGACCATTTTACTGTAGCTCTAGTGTGAAACTAGCTTAATACAGTCTGCGGTGGTCACAGTGATCAGGGCTGCGCATTGGGGTGCAGATGCCAGTGTGTGGTTTTTACTTATTTTGTCATTGTATTGTATACAATATATTACATATTGCATGTCATATATATTTTTATATAATGCATTTACTTTTATTGTACAGTTCTCCCGCTTTAACTGGGTGATTCATGCAATTCCTCACTGATAGAAAAACAGCCTCCACTGGTGACAACCTCATGGTAGTCTGCTAAGTCCCAGCATCTCTGCCATCACTTGATCCACTACAGGAAGCTTTCATTGTCTTAAATGGCGTAAATATGGGCGCTTGATCTGAGATTCACATATTGGTCCAACTCCAGCAAAGCAAATGTTCTCAAATTTACCGCTAGCAAATATCAAATCTCTACAAGAACAAAGTTAAATATAAAAAATCTGTATTACCGTTACTAAAATAAAATATCCTTGAGGGAAAAATGTGGAAAACAACAGGAAGAAGATAGGTTCCTGCATGGGAAAGAACAGGAGTAACATGATACCGGTACGTCCTCCTCACGCTGTGAGCCCAATCCTCCTCCTGAAAAGGTTTACAATGGTGTTTTTGATCTCCACAGTCCTGAGACAGTAGATGATGGGGTTGGCGATATGCGGCAAATAGGAGTAGATGCAAAGTATCAGGACATTGATATCAGGTTGTAGAATGAGTTTAGCAAAATTGGCAATATAGACAAATACCCTAGGGATGTAGTAGATGTTAAGAACAAGCAAGTGAGTGGTGCATGTGTAGAACATCTTCTGCCAGTTACTGGAAACACTAGAACAGTGAATAGTTATAATTATGATGACATAAGATAACAGGATGACCACCAATGGGATGAGGAGCACACATAGAGCAACAATCAGGAGAGTTTGTCGAACCTGAGTGACGTCTCCAATGGCCGAGCGCAAGAGGGCAGAACTGGAACAGAAGCAGCTAAAGATTTTGGTTTGCCCGGGGAATGGAAGTTGTCCGATTAGAACAGGCGTCGCCAAGGCAGAGATGACTGCTAAGAGCCAGCTGAGACTGCAACTCGCAATAGTGACTGTATGAGTGATAATGGAGGAGTATCTTAGTGGGTTACAGATGGCCACATATCGATCACCAGCCATAAGCACGAGAATAAAGGAATCCAGGCTTCCCAAACAATGGACGAAGAACAGCTGCAAGAAACATTGAGAGAAAGACATACTTCCAGCTCCGAACCAATACTTAGCAATAAACTTTGGCAAGGTGACGGTGTCAAAGAGCAGGTCGGAAAAGGCCAGGTTGGCAATGAAGATGTACATGGGTTGGTGTAAGTGGCGGCTTACCAATATCAGGACGATAACGGTGCCATTGGCTATGAACGCCGTGCTGTAGACAGTAAACATCATGAACGAGAGCACAAGGTTGTACTTTTCTGGTACTCCCACAAATCCAATGAGTTCAAAGTAAACGTTTTGAGAATAATTAGCCATTTGCCGATCCTGAAGGAGACTCTGATGATTCTAGGAAAAGCAATGAATTAAGAAAAAATGTTGAGGAACAGGAGAAGACAATGCAAGTCCATGAATAAGCATCTACTAAAGATATATACAGTGCTAGAGGCTGGATGTTATACACCGTGGTAATGGCAGATTGCATGGATTGGGGCTGGATGTTATACACCTGTGGTAATGGTAGAGTGCATGGCTAGAGTGTCACTCTTCGTTGTGGGAGGGAAACACCACACCGAACATCAGAGGGAAGGGGGGAACAAAGAATCAGGCCTGAGAACTAGGGAAGTAAGACAGACACCTCCTAGTAAAACCCTAACCAAAATCCTGACTGACTACCAGTATGAACAGACCCCAGAGGTAGGTGTGTTCATACGCAGGAATACCTAGAGTCCTATCTAGCCCTTTAGGACCCTGGTACTAATGGCAGGGACAAACAGGAGTCTCCTTCAGGTCTAATACAAACAATAGGGAAATGCAACACACAGAATCCAAACAAAATACAAAAAGGGAAAGGAAAGACTTAACTTCAAATGGGCTATCAAAGCACCAAGAACTTCACTGAGATCCACACACTAGCTATCCACAACTAAAACTGAAGCTATAAACCGCACATCAGGCTCCATTCAGGCGTCCGTAGTGCATTGCGGATCCGCAATACACCCGGCCGGCACCCCCATAGAAATTCCTTTTTTTTGTCCGCAATTGCGGGCAAGAATAGGACATGCTCTATTTTCTTACGGAGCTGCGGACCGGAAGATCGAGCCGCACTCCGGAAATGCGGATGTGGACAGCACACAATGTGCTGTCTGCATCCATTCCGTCCCCATAGAGAATGAATGGGTCCGCACCCGTTCCGCACAATTGCGGAACGGATGCGGACCACACTTGCGAATGTGTAAATGGACCCTCATTGTGGGAGAAGCAACAATAAATAAGGAAGGTTAAATGACCACAATAACAACACCTGAGGCAAGGAGTGTGGCCATTACCAGAAACAACACAGATGCCTATTGATCCACAATGATAACCTGTCAGATCAAAAAATGTGCCAAACTGCGGGTGAAACCCATATGCCCCAAAAATCGGCAACTTACCAGTGGACTCCTGTCTACGATTGTTTATGGCAAACTCTACCGAAGACAAAAACGAAGACCGCTTCTCCTGGTTCTCAGA
This sequence comes from Bufo gargarizans, assembly GCF_014858855.1. Taxonomy (NCBI): domain Eukaryota; kingdom Metazoa; phylum Chordata; class Amphibia; order Anura; family Bufonidae; genus Bufo; species Bufo gargarizans. The sequence continues at coordinate 8,772,126 of NC_058082.1, forward strand.
GACAAAACATCTCAAGTAAGTCTCCAGACTCTGATTAGTGCGTCCCGTCTGTCCGTTAAACTGAGGAGGAAAAGCCGAAGAAAAGGACAGTTGCACCTCCAGTCAAGTACAGAACTCCCTCTAGTATCTGGAAACAAACTGAGTCCCCCGATCCAAGACCACATCAGAGGGAATGCCATGGAGTTTCACAATGTTGTCAACAAACACTTGTGCAAGTGTTTTAGCATTAGGTAGGCCTGGCAATGCTATAAAGTGCACCATTTTACTAAAGCGATTAACTACCACCACAGTGATAAGATCTTTGCATAAGTGAGTCCATGGTCTGGATGGGCAACAGAAGTAGAGATCCGGAAGGCCGAGTATGTGTCACCTTAGCACGTGCACAGGTTAGTACTCAACACACATAGTCCTCAACACACTTATGCAACCCCGGCCACCAGAATCTACAAGAGATGAGGTCGGCAGTGGATCTACTCCCAGGGTGTCTCGTAAGAACTGTACAGTGATGTTCCTCAAACACCTTGGGACACAATTCTAATGGCACAAACAGTTTCCCAGAGGGACAAGAATCCGGTGCGTCTCACTCCGCCTCTAACACCTTCACCTCTAGGTCAGGGTAAAGAGTGGATGTCACCACCCCTTCCGACAGTATAGGACTCGGATTTTCTAAATCACCACGTCCAGGAAAACTACATGACAAGGCATCTGCTTTGATGTTCTTAACCCCAGGACGATAGGTGACAATGAAATTGAATCTGGTGAAGACCATCTGGCTTGTCTTGGGTTCAGTCGTTCAGATGACTCCAGGTAAGCCAGGTTTTTGTGATCTGTGAACACTGTGATCGGATGAATGAATTGCCCCTTCCAACCAATAACGCCATTCCTCAAAAGCCAACTTAATGGCCAGTACATCTCTGTTATCCACATCATAATTTCTCTCTGCGGATGAGAGTTTTTAGAGAAAAAAGCACATGGACACCATTTACCAGGTGACTGGCCCTGCGATAAAACTGCTCCTACCCCCACCTCGGACGCGTCCACTTCCTCAATAAAAGGTTGTGATACATCGGGCTGCACCAATATAGGGACAGAAGACAAGCACTCCTTAATCACAGAAAAGGCTTGCAATGTTAGTTAAGGGTTTTACTATTGTCGAATAATTCTGGATACATTTTCAGTAATAGTTGGTGAACCCCAAAAACCGCATAAGAGCCTTCAGAATTCCAGTCCAATACAGCATGGACTTTCTCTGGATCCATTCGAAAACCTGTAGATGACAGCAGGTAGTCCAAAAACTGCACCTCATGTACAGCAAAAACACCATTCTCTAATTTTTTATCTCTTCGGATCTGTAACACCTGTCTAACGTGATCCGGATGTATCTCCACGTCTGGAGAATAAATTAGAATGTCACCCAAATACACGATAACAAACCTCCCCACAAGGTGATGAAAAATGTCATTCACAAAATGCTGGAAAACCGCAGGAGCATTGGTCAACCCAAAAGGCATGACCAGGTTCTCAAAGTGACCCTCTGGGGTATTAAAAGCTGTCTTCCATTCATCCCCTTCCTTGATTCTAACAAGATTATATGCCCTCCTTAAGTCCAATTTGGAGAACGCCTTGGCACCAATAATCTGGTTAAACAAATCAGGAATCAAAGGAAGAGGGTAAGGATCACAGACAGTAATCCAATTGAGTTCACGGAAATCCAGACATGGCTGAAGACCTCCATCTTTTTTTTTTAACAAAAAAGAACTCTGCTGCCACTGGAGACTTGGAAGGTCTTATGTGTCCTTTAGCTAAACTCTCGGTAACATACTCTCTCATGGCCGTTCTTTCAGGTTTATAAAGGTTATACAACCTAGATTTGGGCAATTTAACTCCGGGAATAAGGTTGATAGGACAATCATATTCCCGATGCAGAGGTAAATCCTGACATCCACTTTCAGAAAACATGTCGGCAAAATCATATATGAAAGAGGGTAATGTCTTAGTGGTTGAAACAGAAAAAGATGTATTCAGACAATTGTCAATGCAATAACCACCCCAATCCAGAATCTGTCTAGCTTGCCAATCAATGGTTGGATTGTGTTTGCTTAACCACGGTAAACCCAGAACCACCGAAGCAGGGAGACCCTCCAACACAAAACACAAGATAAATTCTTGATGAAAGTCACCCACTCTTAATCTGATATCATGCACCACTTGGGAACAACACTTCTGACTTAGAAGTGCAGAATCAATAGCAAAAACATAAATGTTTTTTTCTAATGCACTCGGTGACAACCCTTGCATACGGACGCACTGAGCATCAATTAGGTTCACCCCGACCCCGCTGTCAATAAACACTTCAATCCCCACAGTTTTTTACTCCAGCACCACCTCAGCAGCCAGGAGAAATCAGGTACTACCAGTAAAAGACAAATGCACATTTTCTGACTCTTCTCCCACCACTCCAAAAGTCAGATGAAAATTAAATGTCCCTCTTTTTTCTTTTTGCTGTTGAATGTATGGACATACTCTGATAAAATGTCCCTTCTGTCCACAGAAAAAACACGCTCCCTTCCTATTACCAGTATGCTTAAACGCTCCCCCTAACTGCATGGGTTCGTCCCCAGATAGGAACCCATGAGTAGCTTCACCCAAAGTGTCAGAGGAGGACGATACAACATGTGATAGCACGTCCTGAGAGTGGGGGCCCCTAGATCTCTCTCTCAGGCATCTATCAATGCGTATAGCCAGAGACATAGCAGCCTCCAGAGACACTAGGGTTTCATGAAAGGCAAAGGCATCCTTCAGCCCCTCTGATAACCCTTGACAAAACTGACTATGGAGGGCAGGATAGTTCCACTCCATATTCGTAGCCCACCTCCTAAACTCAGAGCAATAAATCTCAGTGGAATGATAACTCTGACGAAGGCCGCGCAACTTGGTCATCATCATAGATAAGACCCAAAGCTTCGAAAAATTCATCTACCGACCGGAGAGATCTGGTCGGCAGAGAAAAAGCCCATGACTGCGCATCCCCCTTAAGCAAGGAAATAACCACACTGACTTGCTGTTTCTCATCCCCAGATGAGTGTGGACGTAGCCTAAAATACAGTTTGCACGCCTCCCTAAACAAAATGAAATTATCACGTCTCCCAGAGAATCTGTCCAGGAGGGCAACTTTAGGTTCAAGACGGGCCTGGTAACCACCACTAGTACCAGCAGCCTGTGGTTTCTGCATCTGTGAGATGGCCGTGCGGAGGTCAGCTACCTCCAAAGATAGCCCTTGCAGCTGACCTGCCAGTGCAGCAATAGGATCCATGGCTACACACAAACAAACAAAAAATGACGATTTTAGTTGTTTATAATGTCATGTTTCTGTGTGGGAGGGAAGCACCACACCGAGCATAGGAGGGAAGGGGGGAACAGGGAATCGGGCCTGAGAACTAGGGAAGGAAGATGGACACCTCCTAGTAAAACCCTAACTAAAATCCTGACTGCCTACCAGTATGAACAGACCCCAGCGGTGTATTCATACGCAGGAAGTCCTCTCTAGCCCTATAGGACCCTGGTACTAATGGCAGGGACGAGACTACACATTCCTCCAAAAGAAAGGACGAACAGGAGTCTCCTTCAGGCCTAATACAAACAATAGGGAAAATCAACACACAGAACCCAAACAACATACAAAAAGGGAAAGGAAAGACTTAACTTTAAAGGGGCTATGGAAGCACCAGGAACTCAGCCAAGATCCACACACCAGCTATCTCCAACTGAAACTAAAGCTATAGACCGCACAACATTGTGGGAGAAGCAACAATAAATAAGGAAGGTTAAATGAGTACATTAGCAACACCTGAGGCAAGGGGTGTAGCCATTACCAGAAACAACACAGACGCCTATTGATCCACAAGGAAAATCTGTCAGATTAAACCACGTGTTGCCAGTCTCACCGATCTCCTGCCACCTGTTGCGGGAACGTCCGTGACATAGAGACTGGAAGTCAAACAGCTGTGGTAATGGCATATTGCATGGATTGGGGCTGGATGTTATACACCTGTGGTAATGGTACTGAAGGAAACACCTGAAGTCAGGGATCAAAATGTTGGTGCCAATACTGAATTCCATATAGTGTAGATACAGAAAAATCATATTTAGATACCCAAATATATAGTACATATACTCATTATAGATACAAAATTATTATCATAAAAACTGATATATGGAAGAACACTTTTTGGTTTGCAGGAAATAAGCCAACGTTAGATGTACAACAACTGAAAATGGTGTAATGGGTGTGCGTCCTTTTACACAATCAAACAAATGCATGTGGGGATAGGACGCTAAAACAAAATAACGAATGCTTTATTAGATTATCTTGCTAAAATATAGGGGTATCTGCCCGTCACTGCGAAAAGCAGCAACCAAATCTACACTGATTTATGGGACCACCCTTATACCAACCACATAGATAGAGCCAACACGGGGTAAAAGGTGGAACCCACAAACTAAAACCCACCAACACTTAGGGGGCTCAAAACACCACAGGGTCCTATATGTGTGACCTGGGTGAAGGTACTATCTAGGTAGATAACTGGTCCCAGCAGGACTACAGGTAACACTCAGCGCGCAGACATTCACTGCACTAGCATAGTACAGGTGCAGGACTGTGGCAAGGCAACACCCTTGGCTCCAATTGATGTGTCTGGAGCAACGATTGCCCTGACACTTTCCTTGGTGGTCAATGCTCAACGCGTTTCCATGTATTAAACATACATTTCATCAGGAGCAACATGCACCACGAGTAATACAGCCCAAAGCCTCTGACATAGGTGTTTGACCGAGGCTATGAACAGTAAGCAGCAGTAGGGTGACCTGCCTAGCACCGAATTCCTCTAGTATGAGGTACGGTGTTGTCACTTGTAATCTACTTTCCTGCCTCTAGGTTGAGGCGCAGCGTGCTGGTGTGCAAAAAAAATCATCGCTGTAATGGCCACGAAGCGGCTCCCAGAACGCCGAGATTTACAGGGTGAGACCCTGCCCCGCTAGACACGCCCCCGCCTAACAGCCAATCCGGCCAGGAGGCTCGGTACAGGATTAACCAATGGCTGAGCAGCGGGAGGAACTACATAGGTCCCAGGGAAAGCGCAATGCGCCGCATTATAAGCAGTGAAGATCATAGCGGCTCTATGTAACATGTCACCGCAGCATCAAAACCTAATCGTCAGTATACAGTGGAAGGAGACCACAATCGAGGGACCTGAGACGGAGCCCTGACACTCAGTTACATGCATACAGGAGCTCACATGCATCTAATAGTACCCCTCATATAAAATACATGAATGGACATAGGTCTGATAAAGGCCAGTGTACAATCATATAAAAGGGACAAACGAGATGGCCTCATTGAGGCCAGATGGTATTCAAGGAAAAAAATCCATCTTGCCTCTTTTTGTAACAGGATGCGGTCACAATCACCGCCCCTGGATGACATCTTCTCAGAATCAATCACCTGAAATTTGATCGATGATGTTTTTCCACTGTGAAAATCTGATACATGGCGTGCAATCGGGGTGTCTTTAACCCCTTAGTGACCACCCATACGTGTAACACCACAGATAACATAGTAATAACTCTCTGAGTACAGATAATGTAGTAGATGTCACCTGCAGTCCTATGTAACACCACAGATAACACAGTGATAACTCTCAGAGTCCAGATAATGTAGTAGATATCACCTGCAGTCCTATGTAACACCACAGATAACATAGTAATAACTCTCTGAGTACAGATAATGTAGTACATATCACCTGCAGTCCTATGTAACACCAAAGATAACACAGTGATCACGCTCTGAGTACAGATAATGTAGTACATATCACCTGCAGTCCTATGTAACACCAAAGATAACACAGTGATAACTCTCTGAGTACAGATAATGTAGTAGATATTACCTGCAGTCCTATGTAACACCACAGATAACACAGTGATACCTCTCTGAGTACAGATAATGTAGTAGATGTAACCTGCAGTCCTATGTAACACCACCGAAAAACACAGTGATAACTCTCTGAGTACAGGTAATGTAGTAGATGCCACCTGCAGTCCTATGTAAAACCACAGATAACACAGTGATACCTCTCTGAGTACAGATAATGTAGTAGATGTAACCTGCAGTCCTATGTAAAACGACAGATAACACAGTGATACCTCTCTGAGTACAGATAATGTAGTAGATGGCACCTGCAGCCCTATGTAACACCACAGATAACACAGTGGTGATGGCACCTGCAGTCCTATAGGTGAAATCCTCTATACTTACCTCTCTCACTGCGGTGGCTCCTCCAAGTCATAGATGTGTAACATACAGAACCTCCAGACGTGTTCTTCCTTCACTCATAGTGTCTGATATGTTGTACCTGTGCCGCGTCCCCCTACATATTTATACACCGTCATATACTCTCTTAGGAGACTCATCATGGAGGACAGCTGCTAATTACTGAGCAACGAATTGTTGAGCCTGTTGGAAACGAGTCACCAGAGAATAGATACTGACCCCCAAAGTGATGCTAAGTGTAGAAGTGCCAATGGCACTTTGTAAGGTGATCCACCATCCAATAAACAGTATTGCAATATAGTGCCCAAAATGCCATTACATTGCAGAGTTCTGACTTTCAGTGTCCAAATAATACCGCCATATAGTACATAAATAATACTCCCATGTATTCTGTGTATAATACGGTCTTAAGAAGTCACAATGATAACATCATATAGTGGCAAAATAGTGATACCATACAATTCTTACATAATACCACCATATGGTGCAGTATTTATTCAATTCTCCCATAGAGTTCTCACATGATACTGCCATATAGTGACAACATAAAACTACAATTCATTGTCTAGGTAATACCACTATATACAGTATGGCTAATTAAAGGGGTTTTCCGGTAATAGAATATACAGTGCCATGCGGTGTATAGCGGCTGTGCTTGGTATTGCAGCATTCACTTTAATAGGACTGAGTTGCAAATAGGCCATGTGAATGATGAATGTGACACCCCTGGCCCAGGAAAAGCTGATTGGTGGGGGTGCCGGGAGTTGGACCCCCACCAATTTGATTTTGTTGACCAATCCTGATAGATCAATATTCTACTTCCGAAAACCCCCTCCAATAATGGTTGGTTAGGCTACTTTCACACTAGCGTTATTCTTTTCCGGCATTGAGTTCTATAATAGGGGCTCTGTACCGGAAAAGAACTGATCAGTTTTATCCCCATGCATTCTGAATGGAGAGCGATCCGTACAGGATGCATCAGGATGTCTTCAGTTCAGTCATTTTGACTGATCAGGCAAAAGAGAAAACCGTAGCATGCTACTGTTTTATCTCCGGTGAAAAAAAACCCGGAAGACTTGCCTGAATGCCGGATCTGAATTTTTTTTCCATAGGAATGTATTAGTGCCGGATCCGGCATTCAAAGTACGCGCAGACCTTTAAAAATTAGAAAAAAAAATATACCGGATCCGTTTTGCCTGATGACGCCGGAAAAACGGATCCCGTATTGCAATGCATTTTTCTGACTGATCAGGCATTTTTCAGACTGATCAGGATCCTGATCAGTCTGAAGAATGCCTGATCAGTCTAGGGTTGTAAAGGGGTTAATGTTCACATGTCTGCTGTTCTGGAACAGTTAGAGATTAATGATAACCTCCCTGCAGATTTATGGTAGTGGAGGAATAAATGTTGACTTCACTAGTGGTCTAGGACATTGAGGGGTTTATTGCTGCTTTAGTAGTTGAGTTGTTATTGTTACCATTCCAGTCAATTACATTGCTGCGGGTCTAGAAAAGTGTATAATGTTAGCATCCCTGGTGATACCGGGAAGTCGGGGACCGGGGTGGAAAGGTGCAGTGAAGGGAGTCAATAGTTAAATCTTTGGTGGTCTAGGGCAGTGAAGAGTTCAATGGTTATATCTCTGGGAGTCTAGGGCAGTGAAAAGGGATTGTCAAAGGTTTCTCGAGATTTTTATACTGATGACCTATCCTCAGGATAGGTCATCAGTATCTGATTGGTGGGGATCCGACACCCAGGACCCCCACCAATCAGCTTTACATTGCTCCTGTACATTGTATACTGGCTGTGCTTGGTATCGTGCTCAGTCCTATTCACTTCAGTGGGGCTGAGCGGCTCTTAGGCCACGTGACCAATGAGCGTGTCGTCACTGGATCAGGAAAAGCTAATAGAAGGCCGTGGCGCTACTGTAAGCGATGGTGCCTTCTTGAACAACTGATCAGCAGGGGTCCCGGACATCGGACCCCCACCAATCACATACTTAGGATACCAATCCTGAGGATAGGTCATCAGTATTTACATCTCAGAAAACCCCTTTAATGGTCTAGGACACTGAGAAGTTCAATGATTATATCTAGAGATGAGTGAATAGAAGTTGACGAAGTGGAATTTGATTCGAATTTCAGGGAAAATTCGATTTGCACCAAATACGAATTTCCTCAAGCTTCGTGGTAACGAATCCCATTTTTTCCTAAAATGTCTGCTGCACGTGTGAGGACATGGAGCAAGGAACTCTTGGAACACGGGATCACCCACAATGCCATGCATGTAACCAATCAGCAGCCAGCCAGCCCTGTGATGTCACAACCCTATAAATAGCCCGAGCCATCTTGGATTCTGCCATTTTCCAGCGTACTTAGTGCAGAGAGAGACGTCAGCAGGCGCTAGGGACAGTGCGGAGAAAGACTTCATTGTGCAAAAAAACCGATTTACACGTTCAGGCAAAGATTATTCAAGCTGTAGGGAAAGGATAGGGAGGCATCATTCCACAGCATTTATGTAGAACAGGGTTCAGTAGGGGATGTGACAGCCTGGGTAATAGGAACAATCCTATTAGACCTTGCTGCACTGACTGGGGATCCAAAAAGCCATTATACAGCTCTGTAATTCCAGCAAACCGTTCTTGTTATTGAGGTGCAAGTGCTGAGTGATACAGCCATTAACAGGGGTTATTACAAGGAAATATTTCTACGTCTTATTTACCTGTGTGCGGTGCAGTTACAGTTGCAAGAAAAAGTATGTGAACCCTTTGGAATGATATGGATTTCTGCACAAATTGGTCATAAAATATGATCTGATCTTCATCTAAGTCACAACAATAGACAATCACAGTCTGATTAAACTAATAACACACAAAGAATTAAATGTTACCATGTTTTTATTGAACACACCATGTAAACATTCACAGTGGAAAAAGTATGTGAACCCCTAGACTAATGACATCTCTAAGAGCTAATTGGAGTGAGGTGTCAGCCACCTGGAGCCCAATCAATGAGATGAGATTGGAGGTGTTGGTTACAGCTGCCCTATAAAAAACACACACCAGTTCTGGGTTTGCTTTTCACAAGGAGCATTGCCTGATGTGAATGATGCCTCGCACAAAAGAGCTCTCAGAAGACCTACGATTAAGAATTGTTGACTTGCATAAAGCTGGAAAGGGTTATAAAAGTATCTCCAAAAGCCTTGCTGTTCATCAGTCCACGGTAAGACAAATTGTCTATAAATGGAGAAAGTTCAGCACTGCCGCTACTCTCCCTAGGAGCGGCCGTCCTGTAAAGATGACTGCAAGAGCACAGTGCAGACTGCTCAATGAGGTGAAGAAGAATCCTAGAGCGTCAGCTAAAGACTTACAGAAGTCTCTGGCATATGCTAACATCCCTGTTAGTGAATCTGCGATACGTAAAACACTAAACAAGAATGGATTTCACGGGAGGACACCACAGAGGAAGCCACTGCTGTCCAAAAAAAACATTGCTGCACATTTACAGTTTGCACAAGAGCACCTGGATGTTCCACAGCAGAACTGGCAACATATTCTGTGGACAGATGAAACCAAAGTTGAGTTGTTTGGAAGAAACACATAACACTATGTGTGGAGAAAAAGAGGCACAGCACACCGACATCAAAACCTCATCCCAACTGTGAAGTATAGTGGTGGGGGCATCATGGTTTGGGGCTGCTTTGCTGCGTCAGGGCCTGGACGGATTGCTATCATCAAAGGAAAAATGAATTCCCAAGTTTATCAAGACATTTTGCAGGAGAACTTAAGGCCATCTGTCCACCAGCTGAAGCTCAACAGAAGATGGGTGTTGCAACAGGACAACGACCCAAAGCATAGAAGTAAATCAACAACAGAATGGCTTAAACAGAAGAAAATCCGCCTTCTGGAGCGGCCCAGTCAGAGTCCTGACCTCAACCCGATGGAGATGCTGTGGCAGGACCTCAAGAAAGCGATTCACACCAGACATCCCAAGAATATTGCTGAACTGAAACAGTTCTGTAAGGAGGAATGGTGAAGAATTACTCCTGACCGTTGTGCACGTCTGATCTGCAACTACAGGAAACGTTTGGTGGAAGTTATTGCTGCCAAAGGAGTTTCAACCAATTATTAAATCCAAGGGTTCACATACTTTTTCCACCTACACTGTGAATGTTTACATGGTGTGTTCAATAAAAACATGGTAACATTTAACTCTTTGTGTGTTATTAGTTTAAGCAGACTGTGACTGTGTCACGGCCACGGTTATGGCCGTGACTCCTTGGGAGCCGCATACAGTTGCCCGCGGTTTGGGTAGTAGTTTCAACCGCAGCTTGAGGCATGTTGTTGTTTGCCTCAAGTGCGGTTGCCGCGGACAACAGTGATGTGTGCGGTTCCCTTGGAGTTGTGTGCGTGTGTGGTTGCACGTTTGTTTGTCTGGTGTGCACTTTGTGTTAAAAAGTTTGCAAAAAAAAACGCGGGCAACTGTATGCGGCTCCCAAGGAGTCACGGCCATAACCGTGGCCGTGACAGATTGTCTATTGTTGTGACTTAGATGAAGATCAGATCACATTTTATGACCAATTTGTGCAGAAATCCATATCATTCCAAAGGGTTCACATACTTTTTCTTGCAACTGTATATGTTCTAAAGCATTTTTTGGCTTGTATTAGTGGGAAAAAAGGGCTTATTAGCCGTTGTGGTGAAGTGCGAAAATTACAGCCCCTTTTGTCGTGTATTAGTGGCAAAAGAAAAATATATTTGCCGATCAGCGGTGCAGTTATATGTTCTAAAGCCCTTTTTTGCGTGTATTAGTGGCACAAAAAAAGTATTTGCCGTTGTGTGGTGAAATGATAAAATTACAGACTTTTTTGGGGTGTTTTAATTTCCATTTTATTTATTTATTTGATCTAACAGTATGTCAAACAGAGAAGTGCCAAGCCCTGCACAGAGGAGTGGCAGAGGCCTAAATGTTTCTGGCGCAGGCACAGGTCGCAGCAGAGTAAGGGGCCATGGCAGCAGGAGTTGCAGCAAGAGGTCTGAGCTCCCAATGTCCTCTAGTGGTCATGTCTTGACTAGCAACCCAGCAGTTATTGATTGGTTTATTCATCCATCCACGTCATCCCAAGTCACATCAGGCACCCTGAGCCAACAGTTGGTGGGTTTGTCAGACACAACCCTTAGTTGGCATGGGCCAGGAGTAGGCCCTGTACCCTCACCTGTCCTCAACCTGCCTCTGTCCTTTGCTGTTCCATCACCCACAGAAGTATTGCATGCTGTGGGCTCAGCTCCACTATACAGCGAGGACAAGCTACTAAAGACAGTCACCAGCTAGAGTGGCCAGGAGTAAGTAGAGTGGCAGCAGTGGGAGGTCTGGGGCCAAACGGGCCCGGTGTAGACTACCCGCTTCGCAGGAGCCTACCTGCCCGGAAAGTAGTGGTGCATGGGTTCACGGAAACAGCGGCGGTAGCAGTCAGTCAGTGTGTAGTGTTGGGGGTAAAATCACCTACTCGGCGGTGTGGCAGTTTTATTTAAAGCCCCCGAAGGAGGTGAACATGACCATATGTAGAATTTGTGGGAAGAAGGTGAAGCGTGGCCAGTGGCGGATCCAGAGCCTGGTCTCGGGAGGGGCACTTTCAGATTATTTTCTGTCCGCCGCCACAAAACAATGGTGCTTATAGAACAGACTCCACAGTGTAGCGGTATACTGTATATTGTGTTGCACAGTGTACGCTATATGTGTATAACAAACATATTTCACATGAAAACTTACAGTTACTTGGCTTGGCTCTTGGGGATCTCGGACGCCACTTCCACACTTTGGCCGGGGGCTCGGCGGAGCTGATGATGTGTTTTATCCTAATGAGAAAGATTTCATAATAAGTATTTGGAGAAGGGGCAGAGGGATAGCAGAGCAGGGAGAGGCTGGTGCTGCTACTAGGGGGTCATACCATGGGGAGTAATAAAGCCCACCATAATGCCCCCCCCCAGTAGTAATAATTCTCCTTATAATGTGACAGTGCAAAAAATACCCCCCCATTTGAGCTAATGTCCTCATAGTGCCCCCATAATGTGCCAGTATAAAATACCCCTATATAGTGATTCTAGTAAATGACCCCATAGTGCTCCACACCCTCCTTCCTCCTAGTGCCCCCCATAATGTACCAGTATAAAATGTTCCAGTAGATGCCCTCAGTGTCCCCCATAATTTGCAAGTATAAAATACCACTTCATAGTGCCCCCCGTAGATGACCCCATAGTACTCCTCTCCCCCCTTCCCCATAGTACCCACCATAATGTGTCACAGTATAAAATTGTACTGTACAGAGAGCCCATATAAAATACCCCTTCTTTGTGGCCTCAGTAGATGCCCCTATAGTGCCCCCAATCATGTGCCAGTATTAACAGCCCCCCCCCCTGTGCCAGTAATAATAGCCCCCTATGCCAGTAATAGCAGCCCCCCTGTGCCAGTAATAGCAGCCCCCAGTAATAACAGCCCCCCTGTGCCAGTAATAACAGCCCCCAGTAATAACAGCCCCCAGTAATAACAGCCCCTCTGTGCCAGTAATAACAGCCCCCAGTAATAACAGCCCCTCTGTGCCAGTAATAACAGCCCCCAGTAATAAGAGCCCCTCTGTGCCAGTCATAACAGCCCCCAGTAATAACAGCCCCTTTGCCAGTAATAACAGCCCCCGCCAGTAATAACAGCCCCCAGGTGCCAGTAATAACAGCCCCCAGGTGCCAGTAATAACAGCCCCCCCTTTGCCAGTAATAACAGCCCCCACCAGTAATAACAGCCCCCAGGTGCCAGTAATAACAGCCCCCAGGTGCCAGTAATAACAGCCCCCCCTTTGCCAGTAATAACAGCCCCCCCTTTGCCAGTAATAACAGCCTCGCCAGTAATAACAGCCCCCCCTTTGCCAGTAATAACAGCCCCCCCTTTGCCAGTAATAACAGCCCCCGCCAGTAATAACAGCCCCCCCTTTGCCAGTAATAACAGCCCCCGCCAGTAATAACAGCCCCCGCCAGTAAAAGTATTGTATATAATAAAAAAAAACAACACATACTTACCTCCATGTCAGTGATGCGATGCAGGCCTCTTCTGGCCTGTGTCCCACCCTGTATGGCTCAGGCAGCGCAATGACGCCATCGCGCCGCCTGCGCCGGCCTCTGATAGGCTGCAGGCACTAGGCATGATGTCACAGTAAATAACTCTGCTTTTGTCTTTAACACATAAACATAGGAACTGTATTAAGACTATTGTCAGGTCTAGCTGTATACACATATAAGCTATACTATCAACCTAGGACAGGTTTTAGCTTGCCAGCTACACTCCCACCAAAATTACATATAGTTCTATGTTTTTAGTGGTAGGACTTAAACATGAATTTGAGGAATTTTCCATCAGGTCCTCAAGTGACTTTTACCACTCTCAAGTAGAACAACTAGCTTCTGTATAGGATGTTCCAACTTGAGTGGAGTAGTGAGACGTTTTCCTTTTTTGTCAAGTTTTGAGTCTCCTATTTATAACAACACTCTTCTTACTAGTTTGTCTTCATCCTTTTGAACTTCTGGAACTTTGGCCAATTTCCATTGACTTCTAGGTAAATCTTCTTCTTTCACTAACACTATGTCACCAACTTTGACATTTCTTCTGGGTGTTTGACATTTACTTCTTAGCATAATATTGGCTAAGTACTCCTTTCTTCATCTATTCGAAAACTGTTCTGATAGATATTGAACTCTTCGCCATCTCCTTTTAGCATATAAATCCTCTTTGGTTAACTTGCCAGGTAGTGGCTGTATGTAATCAGACTTAAGGTGAAGTAGATGGTTGGGAGTTAAAGGGTCCAAACTTGTTGGATCGTTGATGTTATTAACTGCTAGTGGATGACTGTTAACAATAGACATTACTTCACAGAATAGGGTCCTAAGTGAAGCATCATCTATTCTTCCAGCGTTCTTTTTCCACACTGAACTTAACACATTTCTAACATTTCTGATTTGTCTTTCCCAAACTCCTCCTGGATGGCTTGCATGTTGAGCATTCATATGAAAACCACACTGTTTCTCTAACAAATACGCAGTTACTTTTTCTTTATCGATCTCTTTTAGAGTTTTCTTCAATTCATTCTTTGCTCCAACAAAATTTGATCCTTAGTCAGATCTAAGCTCTCTGACAGGACCTCTAATGGCTATGAAACATCTCAAGGCGTTGATGAATGTGTCAGTTGACATATCTTCTAACATTTCCAGGTGAATTGCTCTGGAGCTCAGACATGTAAATATTAGTCCATATCTCTTGTACTTCTTGCGGTTCTGTTTGGTGATGAATGGGCCACAACAATCCATTCCGCTATAAAGAAATGGTGGTGATGGGTTTACACGATCTGCCGGTAAATCTGGCATTCTTTGTTCTTCTGTAGGTCTATGTGCCTTTCTGCAGACTACACATTTACTTATATACTTTGCTATAACTTTGCTTCCTTTCACAATCCAGTAACCATCTTCTCTCTAACAGCTTTGGGTAAAGCTTCTTCCTTGATGCAAGGATATGTTGTGGTAGTGATCAATAATCAATCTTGTGAAGGTAGAGTTTTTGGGTAGAATTGCTGGATGCTTAACTCTGCTAGGTAACCATGCATTTTCCAGTCTCCCTCCCACCTTCAGTATACCATCCTGCAGAACAAGATTAAGCTTGTACAATGGGTGGTTGTTTGGAAGCCTTTTAGGTTCTTGTCTAAGTCTCTTCAACTCTTCACTGTAGAATCTCTGTTGAATGAGTCTTATGACTGTTTCTTCAGCTTTCATTCTTTCTTCTACATTCAACAATTCCTTCTTTACGATTCCCTTTGCCAAACGTTGAATTCGAGCTACTACGTTTATAACTGTCACGGCCTATGATGTACGCCATGACACTGTTGCCACGCTTGCTGTTGCCGGTGGCAACATGTTTCTCTTTTGCCATGTTGTGGCAGTGTCACGGGTTTTGCTGTGTGCGCCGTGAATTGCTGGCCACGCATGCTGTTGTCTACGGCAACCTGTTGCCTTTTGCCTGTGTGTGCAATGCCCCTTTAAGTAGTGTCTCCTTGCTGTGTGGTGTGTGTGGGGTTAATACTCTGGCTGGAGCAAAGTGGTGAGTTGGGTGTGGTCTCAGGTCTCCTTATGTACTCTGTCTTGGAGACTGAGATCATTTTGGTTTGTCTGCATTGCATGTGAGATGCTTGATCTGTACTTGGATGAGATCTGAGGGCCATCCAAGTTTGACAGCAAGTTTATTAGCGATGTCATCCTGAGTGTTTCCTCCTTGTCTTCCTTCCCCTCCTGGTGTGTCATTTACGGTGTGGGTTTAAGTTGAAGATTTGGTGTACGTCTTGTTTGTGGTTGCATGTCTGGGATGTTGTTGGTGTTTGTCCCTGCATGTGTGCAAGACGTCTCCCTCGTGTGTGTTACCTCCGAAAGGGTGTCCCATTGGTTTCCCGGAGTGGTGAATATAAAGACATTGGCAGCCTTGCCTGGAGCCACCTTGCTTCGGTGTCCGCATGGGGGTCCAGGTTGCTTTGGTGTGGTTAATGTTTGATGTTCCGTTGTTACATTGTGTTCTTACCTGCCATGCAGTTGCTGCATTGTCTTTCTCCCTGTCAGCTACTGGGCCGTTGGAGATGCCTTTCATCCGTGGTGATGGATGAACAGGAGGTCTCTGCCCTGTCACAATGTTGAGGGCGATGCAGGGATTCCTAGACTTCTAGGTTTGTGGGTATGAGCCCCCTTACCATTGAAGGCGGCTCATAAAGCCAGGAGACTAGGGCTATTTTAGGGAAGCTTTAGGAGGTGACCAGCTCCCTTTTCCCTGCCTATGGCTTAGTACATGGTGACATTGTACGGTGGGGAGTTTCCCCCACTCCCCACCGTGACAATAACTGCATTCCATTTTGAACATCTGGCTAGTCTTTCAAGTATGTTATCTTGACACTTGGTAGCAGTGCTCAATGTTTGTACAACTTTTACTTCTGGATCACCCATAGACAATTCTGTGTAACCTTTACTGGGTGTGATTTCCTTTTCCCAAAGAAACTGGGCCTGTGAACCTATTTGAATTTTTCAATTCTGTTACATTGAGGCCTCTTGAAGCATGATCTGCTGGGTTATGCTTTTTGTCAATGTGATGCCAATGTTCCGGTTTGTTATTTCCCGAATTTTCTCAACTCTGTTGGCAACAAAGATATGGAATCTTCGAACTTTGTTTTTTATGTATCCTAGGACAACTTGTGAGTCTGTCCAAAATATTCTTCATCTATTTCTAATTCCAATTCTTCTCTCAGAAACTTGCTTACTGTTGCGGAAACTAAAGCTGCTGTCAGTTCAAGTCTTGGTATTGTCTGAATACTGGTAGGTGCAACTCTGGCCTTCCCCATAACCAGGGCACAGTGTATCTTTTCTTCTCCTATTACTCTGATGTAGGAGCACTGACCATATCCAAAACTACTGGCATCTGAAAAATTATGAAGTTATATTTTGTTGTACTTTCTGAAATCCTGAGGTACAAAACATCTGGGTATTCGAACTTCTCTCAAGTTTTGCAAGTCTCTTATCCAACTCTCCCACCTTGGCCTCAACTTTTCAGGTATGGGCTCATTCCATCCTAACTTATGTCTGCATAATTCTTGAAGTATTTTTTTTTTCTCTGAGGATTACGTGGGGCCATGAATCCCAATGGATCTAAAATAGAAGCCACTGCGGAAAGAATGGTTTGTCTAGTTACAACTTTCTCTTTAATAGATACTTCAAAGAAGAACTTGTTCTCTACATTCCATCCCAATCCAAGTACGTTCTGAACTGGAAGATGATCATAATTGAGATCTACATTCTTCATTGTTACTGCACATTCAGAGTCACTGATGGATTCCAGTACCTTTCTGTTGTTTGAGATTAATTTGTGAAGGCACAGGTTTCCTCTTGCACATAACTCTTGGCTTTCTTTCACTAGTTTGATTGCAGATTCTGTAGACTCTAGACTTATGAGACCATCATCTACATGAACGGTTTTTCTTCAGATATTTTGCTGCTTATGGGAAATCCTTTTCATTCTGATTAGCCAGGTACGTCATACCATAATTGTCGCAACCTGGAGACGATGCTTGCTCCAAACAAGTGTACCTTCATTCTGTATTCTGCTGGCTCTGTATCTTTATCTCCATCCTCCCACCATAGAAACCTCAGGAAATCTCTATCTTCATTCTTCACATGAAACTAGTAGAACATCTTTTCAACATCACACATGACTGTTTGTAAGATCTGGTCATTTTAGTAGATGATCATTCAAAGCAACACCATTGTACTTTGCTGAGCAATCAAATACTATTCTAATCTTATCTGGTAAAAACATTGATGTGGGATGTATCACACTTCTTCTTCTTTAGGTTTGTTATTAACTTTCTCTGCATGTCCTTCTTCGAGGACGCCTTCCATGAATTTCAAATAATCCTGCTTAAATTTGTGATATCTTCCCATCTTTTTCGTCAAACATTTCAATCTTGCTAGGGCAAGATTTCTGTTATTTGGCAGACAAGGTCGTTCTCTAAAATGTAAGGGCATTTCAAGATGACCTTGTTGATTCTGCTGAATACTTTCTACTAGAGTGTGTACAAACTTTATGTCTTCTTGAGATACACTCTTTTCTTTAGAACTTATGTCTGCAAAGTCGGATTCAAGGATCTTGATTACGTTTGCTGGACTTACAGTTGGTAACTATTGGACAGATATTCGATGACATAATCCTGTCACCTGTCTTAAGTTTGCGATCTGCTGTATTCCTCCAACGCCCCATCCTAGATTAGTTTGAACAGAGTAGAGGTTCACCCTTTCCTTGTGTGATTACTTTTCGTGGTACCAAGGCTTCGGGACAATCGTAGCCTATCAACAGTCCAACACCAAACTCCTTCAGCGGGGACATTTGATGAGATATGACAGATAGGTGCTCCCATTGATTGGCTGTTTTACAGGTCGATCTAGATGTGTATCGTCTTTTGTATAAGCTAGAGGTAAATCTAATGTGCAGTTTGAATGAAGTCCTCTAACTCTCAGTCCTTTGACTGTTCACTAATGTGTCTCTCCCCCTCATTCTGGTGAGTTTGAGCTTCACTGGTTCTGTAGCCACTTGTAATTTCTTGCAGATTTCTTGATCAATGAAGGTGACGTCACTCTGAGCATCCAGTAGCGCATAGGCGTATACCTTCTTGTTCTTCTTTTTAGGATTTGAAATGCACACTGGTACAACCATTGATGTGCCATTGCTTTCTACTTCCCTCACTCTGCAAGAGAATACCAATACTTTCTTTTCTTCCTTAATATCTTTAGGTATTGAGGATTTATCCTTATTTGGACATTCTTCATGTAGTGGTGTAGGATGTCATCCTTTGCAAACGCTACATGTGGCCTTTGTCTTACACTCCTTAGTGACATGGCCTTTTCTTAGTTATCCAAAACATAGTTGGTTATCCAGTACAAATTTTTTCTTTTCTTCTGGGGACTTTGCCTTCAATTGTTGGCACTTATGTATGAAATGGTTCTCTCCACAGAACATACACTTGAAGGTAGTCTGAAGATTTGTCGGTTCTGTCTCTCTACTGATCCCAGTAGTGACTTTGAACTTGCTCTCATAGGTATCTGGACCTTTAGCTGCTGTGTTGGTTGCAAAGCTAGTTGCTCTTGCACGTCTTATTTCTCTTGCAGGCCTTTCTTCTAAGGATTTTAAGACATAAGATGATGATACTGGATTGCATGCTATCCGTGCTTCCTTATTGACGAATTTAGAGAACTCTTTAAAACTTGGGAAGTCCTTACCGAGATCTAGCTGTTCAGTCACATAGCAATTCCATCTAGAAGCCACTTCTTAAGGTATGTAGCTTAGTTAGAATCCTGTGGTTTTCTAGATAGTCGTTCAGTACTTCCTGTCCTTGAACATGTGGGATGGCATTGCTGCATGCTTACAGGAAGTCACCATACTCTTGGAGTCTAAAGTGTTCTTTAGGACCTATTTTAGGCCAGTTTTTCAATTTCTCTCTAAAAGCTCTTTGTACTAAGAAAGGATGACCATATATTGCATACAATTTTTCCCAAGCTTGCTTGTAGGCTTCTTCGTCTTTTCTATAGAAGTTACCTTGAAGAACTTTCTTTGCTTCCCCATCAACATATCTCTGAAGGTAGAATAACTTGTCAATTGGACTGAAGCAATGATGCTCAATGATCATTTCTTTTTTTTTATAATTGTATATTTATTGTTAAGTAAACAAATATGAAAATACACTTTTACAGTAGAATAATGCACAGAAGTACAAAGTTAGGGTGATACACTAAATACATCACTTACATATTGAATGGGCATATGTAACACTTAATAATAGTCAGTGATGAAGAATGGAAGACTAATCAAAAACAAAGCAATAACATGGACTAACGGAGACCGTGTCTATCTGAAATCGGTCTGAGCAAGGACTACTATGCAATGTATCTTAAACAACACAATAAGAAACAACATCAGGTAGGAGCAGGAGAGCCTTAAAGACCCAAAAGCCCAGAGCTTCTCAGCCAATAATGCCTAACCCAACAAATAACCAACAGACAAGACAAAAGACATAGACAAAGACATAATGGGGGGGGGGGGAACATTCCTTTCGCATGAGATCGTCAAGGTTGTCTAGTGACCCAGTAATTATCCCATGTGTCCCATATGGCGTTGAAGAGTTCCATTTTGTCAGGAGTGTGATACCAGTACATTAAGATTTTATATTGGTTCTCCTTATGAAGTACCGACAGAGATGATTTCACTGCCCACCTCCATATAAGGTGCCAGAGTGAGTCCGGCAAGGCCCTCCCCAGATATTCCTCCCACCACACCATATAGGAATGCCTTTGGACCCGATCAGGGAAGGGAGTCAGCAATATGAAGTAAATCTCTGAAATCAGACCTTTCGCATGTATCCCTTCCCTGCAAAGGCGCTCAAAGGGAGTCTGAAGGGAAACTGTGACCCCTGAAAAAATGGACTGGGCGAAGTGTCTAATCTGGATATAAAAGAAGTTGGAGGAGGGGGGAGATCATATTTGGCCTGTAGGGTAGGAAATGGCAGAAGGACCCTAGTGAAGGGGTCCACAATATCAGCAAACCGAAACATCCCCTGCTGAAACCATGGTCTCGTTGTGGACGTGATAAGACTAGCAGGGAGCGTGGGGTGATATAAGAAGGAGGTCATGGCGGAGTGAATGGACTCCAGAGGGAATCTGCTACTGCACTGCTGCCAGATGCGTCTGGTACAAGCTATGGGCCCTAGGAGATCCTTGGCTGGCAGGGTCCCATCCGGTCTGGACCATAGCATGGAATTAGGATGTACAGGAGCCAGCCAGAGTCTTTCTACCTGCATCCAGACAGAATATGGGTGCAAGGAAGCCCAGGCTGTGACAGAACTGCAGCTGAGCTGCCCAGTAATATTTGGACAGATCCGGGACCCCTAGACCGCCCTGGTGCCTACTACATAGGAGGGATTCTGTGCCGCCTTCCTGCCCATATAAATCTAAGGAGGTGAGATTGAGTGGATCTCAGATCCTTAAGGGGGACTTTAATCGGTAAGATCTCAAAAAGGTACAGAAGCTTGGGCAAGATCGTCATTTTAGTCACCGCAATACACCCCATGAGAGAGAGTGGGAGAGGATACCACCTCTCTAGAAGACCCCTAATCTCAGCATATATACGTGGGAAATTAGCTTTGTAAAGCTCTCCATATCGGGGAGTGAGGTCAACAACCAAGTATCGCAGGGAGTCTGTCTTCCAATGGAAAGGAAAGTTAACCCTGAGAGAGCCCAGGGCCGTCTGAGAAATATTAAGAGGGGGTCTCAGTTTTATGGGTGTTGACCTTATACCCCGAGAGACGACCAAATTCCCGTAGGATGGAGTGGAGGTTAGGTAGGGAAATGTGAAGCTTGGTAAGGGTAAGGAGGATATCGTCAGCATATAGTGATAGCTTAAACTCCCTGTCCTTGACCATAAAACCTCTGAGGCCCTGATCTTGGCCGCCAGGGGTTCGATACACTTGGCAAAGAGTAGGGGAGATAGGGGGCAACCCTGTCTCGTTCCGTTAGCAATGCTTATGGGTCGAGATTGAGCATGAGGTAATCTGATCGTCGCTGTGGGGGAGGAGTATAGACTATGAATGGCTCTAACAAAGGGACCAGAAAGGCCGTAAGCCTGTAGGGTAGCAAAGAGGAAAGGCCAACCTAAACAGTTGAATGCCTTTTCTGCATCTAAACTAAGAAGTAGTGCCTCCTCACCCAAGCGAGATAAGCCATCTATCAAGTCAATATTTCTTTGTGTGTTGTCGGCCCCCTGACAGCCCGAGACAAATCTCACTTGGTCTTTATGAATCAGGGAGGGGAGGAATACATTTAGTCGGGTAGCTAGGGTTTTGGTAAAAATCTTAAGGTCTGAGTTAAGTAGGGCAATGGGCCTATAATCAGGGCAATTGTGCTGATCTTTCCCAGGTTTCGGAATCATCGTGAGATACGAGTGAGACATTGGGGGAGGTACCGCGTTGCCAGCTAGGAAATGATTGAATAGGGTTACTAAGTGGGGGATTAGTTCAGTCTTAAAGGTTTTATAGTATTTGTACGAAAAGCCAACCGGCCCAGGGGATTTACCCACAGGAAGATGTTCTACCACCTCCCCAATCTCCTCCGGTGTAATCGGACTATTAAGGGCGGCAAGGGCGGAAGTCGATAGGGTAGATCAATAATCATTTCAAAACTTGCCTTCCACTCTATGTAACTTCAGTATGTCTCCTGAAAATACAGTGGGTTCCGGGACGGGAAGCCTAGCTAGGACTGTTCTCTGTGGTCCTGTTGGGACAATGATTTTTACACTCTCCTAAGCATTGCCGTGACATCTAGGAATAGAATCATCCGGTTCTATTTTCTCACTTAGTTCTGAATTAGGGGAGTCCTTTTCTTCTTCTTTTCTGGTAGAGATAGACGGTAAATTCACACACCTTTTTCCTAACACTGGACTAGGTCTCTCTTTGTTTTTCTGAGCAGGAATGGAAGGATAATAACTTATTCTCTCACTAAACGCTGGAAATTCCCTTCCATTCTCATGGGCGTAAGTAGGAAAGTAGGAGTCTTCTTCTTCACTTAGAACAGATTTTAACCTATGAATACTCCGATTCATACTCTTTTCGTGTACTCTGAGTCTGGCTTCTATGATCTTAACTTTTTGCCTTTCCAAACTTTTCTTCTGTTTGCATTGTGCATCTATTTCAGCTTCCATCTGATGGCATTGTGCATCCTTTTCAGCTTCCTTTTCAGGGATCAGTTGGCGCTGCGCCTCGATGGCAGCTTCCATTTCAATTTCTGCTCTCTTGACAGCAAGTTGTTTAGTTAATTCCTTTCTTTTGGCTGAAGTATTTGAGGACTCTGATATGTGGGTGGCACTTCTGCTAGCGAAGGAAGTCACACTTGAGATTGTGGTTCCCCTTAAGGACATAGCATAGTCTCTCATAAAAAGCTTGTTCATTCTTCTTCTTGCTTTAACTTCATCATAGTTAGCTGCAGATGAAAGTTCTCTCATGAGCTTTACTAAATCTTTAGTGACTGCAGTACGTGTCCATATTCCTTACAATATCCTGGGAAGGTGTCGTAAGCGACCGCAGGTTGACATATGCTGCCAGAAGCTCTGATTTAGATTCTTCTACCACCTATACCATATCACTCAAGTTCCCTTTTATACTTTTTTGTTTTCCACGAATGCCTTTAATGTATAATTTCCACTTCTCATACATTCTGGTGAACTTTTTTCCTTTCAGTGCTGCTTCTTGCTCCAAATTTTCCAGTATCTTTGGGGTCGGTTTCCTGGCACACGATGAACGTCTTAGTTCATCTATTTAGGCTATATTTGTTTGAGACAAGACTAATGCTGCATCAGACTCTTTTACCTCAGAAATGTTCCCTTGCTCTTCCACCTCTACTTTATCTATCTTTGCATCCTCTAACAGTGGCATGGTAATTCTAGGCTCAGACATTTTACTTTCAATGCTATCACAGTCAATACGAATAATAAGATGCCTTTCGCTTTAAATGCAATATTGACAAATGCAGAAACAAATGACTTTCACTTTAAATACAACAGCGATAAATGCATGCAATAAATGATTTTCACTTTAAATGCTTTAGAGTCCGTGTACTACAAACTGTTCTTTGTTTTATTTAAAGTCTTCTAATTCTGAACACAAAAAATGTCTCTTTATGCCAAAACCTATATGCAATGATAAGTAATAAAAGTAAAGCTCTGACCTTATCCTGAAGAGCAGGAACAAATGTCAATCTTAAGGGAGATGTGTATTTTCTTGATATGATGTGATGCTCTGAGCTGAGTTGCGATGCTCTGTGCAGACTTGCGATGCTCTGCGCTGAGTTGCAATGCTTTGTACAGACTTGCAATGCTTTGTGCAGATTTGCGATGCTTTGTGCTGACTTGCGATGTGCTGGCTTGGATACTCTGCTGCAGGCTTTGGGCCTAGTGGCGGGAAACTAGCTGACTGCAGTATGTGGTCTCTCTGTGGATAGCGGTGCAGGCACTCTAGCTCTAGACTTTGGCCTCCCACCATGTGTCTCTTCCTCTCTCTAGGGATCGCAGGAGGGTTGGCACTCTTTCTCTGACTATTTTGGCTATGCCGCTCTGCCACTTTCAGAGTCAGCTGCAGTTTGACTAATGCACACATTTTATGGCTTTTATGGTAGCTCCGCTGAGATGTCTTTGCTTGCTCACTCAGGAAACAGTTGGTGCGCGGCGGTATATGCTGGCACTCTGCTGCTCTAATGCTCTCTTTACTGTGCAAGTTGAGAAGCGCTATCGCTTCGCCCTCTGAGGACAATAGTTCCACTGTGGCAGGCGCAGCACTATGAAGTGCCTTTTGCGCTGTGGCATAAGAAGAATTTTGATATCTCTGACTTTTTAGTCTAACCAGACTGTCTATTACTCTGTAATTCCTCTAGCGCCGTTTTATGGAAACAGTAGGTTTAAAGAGCACACCAAATGCTTGAAATAACTTCTTTATTAACTTCAACTTTTCTTCATATATAACACTGTCGCCTCCGCAGCAGAAAGTCCATGTACAAAACACATGTTGAAAAGATATCACAAAATGGCGGTATGCATAAGATGGTGGTTCAACTGTTCAATTTTGTCATTCAACATAAAATGGTGGATATATTTCTCTCTTGAGTATCTGTACTCTCACTTTAAGTTATTTAAGCACTTTATGATCTCTCCGAGAGGTATATCTGAGGTCTAACTAATATTTTTGCTTCCTCAACTTAGTTTTCAGTTTACAGTATGCAATTGTTTATGATCTTGTATGAGCAGTTCGTAGTTTGTATGCAATTTGTATGGAATCTGGTTTGCATGCTTGCAATTTGTATGCTGGCAATTTGAATTTGTACAGTTGCAAGAAAAAGTATGTGAACCCTTTGGAATGATATGGATTTCTGCACAAATTGGTCATAAAATGTGATCTGATCTTCATCTAAGTCACAACAATAGACAATCACAGTCTGCTTAACTAATAACACACAAATAATTAAATGTTACCATGTTTTTATTGAACACACCATGTAAATATTCACAGTGCAGGTGAAAAAAGTATGTGAACCCCTAGACTAATGACATCTCCAAGAGCTAATTGGAGTGAGGTGTCAGCCAACTGGAGTCCAATCAATGAGATGAGATTGGAGGTGTTGGTTACAGCTGCCCTGCCCTATAAAAAAACACACCAGTTCTGGGTTTGCTTTTCACAAGAAGCATTGCCTGATGTGAACGATGCCTCGCACAAAAGAACTCTCAGAAGACCTACGATTAAGAATTGTTGACTTGCATAAAGCTGGAAAGGGTTATAAAAGTATCTCCAAAAGCCTTGCTGTTCATCAGTCCACGATAAGACAAATTGTCTATAAATGGAGAAAGTTCAGCACTGCTGCTACTCTCCCTAGGAGTGGCCGTCCTGTAAAGATGACTGCAAGAGCACAGCGCAGACTGCTCAATGAGGTGAAGAAGAATCCTAGAGTGTCAGCTAAAGACTTACAAAAGTATCTGGCATATGCTAACATCCCTGTTAGCGAATCTACGATACGTAAAACACTAAACAAGAATGGATTTCATGGGAGGATACCACAGAGGAAGCCACTGCTGTCCAAATAAAACATCGCTGCATGTTTACAGTTTGCACAAGAGCACCTGGATGTTCCACAGCAGTACTGGCAAAATATTCGGTGGACAGATTAAACCAAAGTTGAGTTGTTTGGAAGAAACACACAACACTATGTGTGGAGAAAAAGAGGCACAGTACACCAACATCAAAACCTCATCCCAACTGTGAAGTATGGTGGTGGGGGCATCATGGTTTGGGGCTGCTTTGCTGCATCAGGGCCTGGACGTATTGCTATCATCGAAGGAAAAATGATTGCCCAAGTTTATCAAAACATTTTGCTGGAGAACTTAAGGCCATCTGTCCACCAGCTGAAGCTCAACAGAAGATGGGTGCTGCAACAGGACAACGACCCAAAGCATAGAAGTAAATCAACAACAGAATGGCTTAAACAGAAGAAAATACGCCTTCTGGAGTGGCCCAGTCATAGTCCTGACCTCAACCCGATTGAGATGCTGTGGCATGACCTCAAGAAAGCGATTCACACCAGACATCCCAAGAATATTGCTGAACTGAAACAGTTCTGTAAAGAGGAATGGTCAAGAATTACTCCTGACCATTGTGCACATCTGATCTGCAACTACGGGAAACGTTTGGTTGAAGTTATTGCTGCCAAAGGAGGTTCAACCAGTTATTAAATCCAAGGGTTCACATACTTTTTCCCACCTGCACTGTGAATGTTTACATGGTGTGTTCAATAAAAACATGGTAACATTTAATTCTTTGTGTGTTATTAGTTTAAGCAGACTGTGATTGTCTATTGTTGTGACTTAGATGAAGATCAGATCACATTTTAAGACCAATTTGTGCAGAAATCCATATAATTCCAAAGGGTTCACATACTTTTTCTTGCAACTGTATGTAATCTGGTTTGTATGCTTGCAATTTGGTGGAACTGTACGTAAACACATGTATAACTGGTTCAGTATACAGTTCTAATCACTATATTAACAGTAGGGACATCATATAACTGTTTAAATACCTATTTTGGCCTCTCTGCTTCCATAAAACACAGCTCTCAGTGTAGTGAATGTCTGTTCAACTCCTCTCCTCTGGTGTAGAATGATTCTAGCAGCTCCTGCTAGGGGGAATTCCCAGACAGGCTGTGTGTGAGGCTGGCTGTTATTGGTGAAAACTCTTGCTGTGTGAGAAGCTGGCTGTGATTGGTCTAGGCTTCTGCCCAGCAACAACAGATTAACAATATGCTTTCTGTTGTTTCTGCTGTGTCACTGAGCTTACCTTACATTACAAAATGAATCTTAAAGGCATATTATTTTTTCTGCTTCCGTGAACACAAAATATAACAGTTATATGACATCCAAAACATGGCGTCACGGTAAATAACTCTGCTTTTGTCTTTTTTTTTTATTACATTTTTTTATTTTCAAAAAGATAGAAATCTACAATCTTCCAATTGGATATCAAAAACAGTATAATACAACATATTCTCATCTTATATTAAGTCTCCCTCTTATTTATTTTTTTCCCTCCAACCTCCTTTTTCCGTGGAGCTACTGTCATCACACCTAGTGTTGTCATTTCCAATTACCCCATATCCGCAGCCAGGCTATTTTCTTTCCGGCTGTTTGTGCCAAACTTTGTTCATACTGCTTTACCCTATTCATACCCTCTATCCATGCCTGAAAATTGGGATATTTCATGGAGCCCCAGTATTTAACTATTGTTATTTTGGCCAAGGAGATGCCCCGAAGCCAAAGTAGTTGCTCAATTTTATTTTTATCTGCCGAGCTGGGAGGTGTTTAGACACCGGGAATAGAGACTGCTAAACAAATGTGTGACATTATGGTAAAACACAGTCCAGTCAAAGTGTTGGTGGACACCGAAAGCCAGGTGAGCCTGGTACATGCCAGCTTGGTAGCTGGGGACTATGCGAGGAAGCTGCACAATGGTTTAAGTCAGGGGTGCACAACCTGCGGCCCGGGGGCCACATGCGGCCCTTGATACCATTCTGTGCGGCCCCCAACCATCTGGTAACAGACATGTATGCTTATGTCTTGTGGCTGCTTACATGTATTTCTGCCATTAGATGGGAGTCCTGGAAGTATAACTAGACATTAATGGTATATATTGTGTGTTCAATATGCCTAAGTACAATATTTCAGTTGTTAATACACCTTTAAATTTAAATTTCGGCCCTCGTCATTGGTTCATTCTGGCAATGTGGCCCCCAACCAGGAAACGTTGTGCACCCCTGGTTTAAGTGATATGACTATTGAAAACAATGGTGCCAAGTTTGCGGATAGGCATAATGGCAATGTGGATACTAGTGAAAAATATCATGCTAGTGGTGATGATGATGATGATGATCCTTTTCCTTTGCAGGCTGTGATTGGGGAAGGAGCTCCCCTCTTGGTAAAATGTATGCAGTATAAAAATGCTGATTGATGTTGAGAGCTCACAGCTGAGTAAACCCACTGCAGTGAAAGTGCAGGAAACTGTGGCAATGCTGAGGGGTGTACCACACGTACCAGAGGTGGATGTGCAGTCTCCACAGGTTTCTATGATTAATAAAATGTCCCAGGTGGGGATTGACTCATGGGTGCCCCTAGAGGTCAGGGTTAATAATGACACGAGCAGTATAAGTGGTGTATGTGCCGTGACAGTTAGCAACTCAGAGAGTGAGGCTTCATGTCAAGACCCAGCAAAACTAAAGTGGTTACTAGTAGCGACCAGATGACAGTTATATCTGACGAGACGAGAGTTCAGTCGGGTGACAGCCTAGTGTCTGAAGCTCATAAGCTCATATCCTGACAGTTGTAAATGACCTGACAGGACAGTACAGCTACAAACTTGAAGATGTTTTTGCTCGCTCTGCACAGTCCCTGGATACACTAGAGATGGAGCTAGCGGTTCTCGCAGAGCAACTGCAGGAATCTCCAGAGGAGTCACAGAAAGAGATGAATGAACTGAAGGAACTAGAGTCACTAATAGAAGCGGAAGTTCTCCATCTTCAAGAGGAACTTGCAGTTTCTGAGCGATCCAGACTTCATGCAGAGCAGGAAAGAGATGTGCTGGCTGATGAGGTTCTAAACAACGCCTCAGAAAAATCTGCTCTCTTGGAGGAAAAAATACATTTGGAAGCCAGGATGGCTCAACTTGATCAAGAGTTGCTTGATCGGATGGTAGACCTGGACCACCAGAAACAAATTGTGTCTAAATTGGAGAAGAAACAGAAGATGTTGGACAAGCTCCTGGCTGAAGAGAAAACCACCTCGGCCAGATATGCTGAAGAACGTGACCAAGTGGAGACTCCTTGGCCAGAGCTCTTGAAGAAGTACTTGAGGAGCGAGATGAATTTGAGAGGCTGAACAGGCAACTCAGAGCAGAGATGGAAGATCTGATGAGCTCAAAAGATGACGTCGGGAAGAACGTCTATGAGTTGGAGAAGTCTAAGCGTGCTCTCGAGCAGCAGGTGGAAAATGAGAAACCTGAAGATGAGAGTCCTCTGAAGGACGTAAAGAGGTCTAAGCTAGAGCCTGTTAGGAGGCGATCTGGAGATGGTGGTGCTGTAGTACTGCCCGAGGCAGAGAAGATGGAAGGTCTTTCTGCTGAACCCGTTGATGGGGCTGATGTGGATGCAGAGGCCAAGAGTCTCACTCTGGAGTGTTTTGTGAAGCAGGTCGCAAAAGACGTCCCCTCTGCCTACAAGGCCTTCCAAGTAGCCAGCAGCCTGCTGGGGAAGAAATATGAGGAGATGGACGACCAGTATGCAGATCCTGTCTACTACTGTGGGCTGACTCTCCCGAATTCCTTCCAAAAGGAGAACAGTGTCCTGGCGAGCCTCTGGAGAAAGAGGAGAAGGACTTAAAAGGGCAAGTATATGATGCCGGGTCCAAAGAAACAAAGGCTGAAGAAGTTAAGGCCGAGGTGTTGGGGGACCTGAAGTCCTCAGGTGCTGCAGAGACCGAAGGAGTGGCTACTGATGTGGAAAAAGCCACTAAAGAAGCAGAGGTCTCTGAAACTGCTGCCAAAGTGGGGGAAACCACAGCTGGGAAGATGGAAGATATGCATCGGAGGCACTTTAAAAAAGCGTGCGGGGACAAGCCTGCTCTGCTGAAGGAGAAAGGGTCGAGACACAACCATGAACTGGAACCATTCAGTCAAGAGTTGCAGTAGTCCAAGAAAGGACATGAGGGGCATGTACAGAAGCCAATAAAAAGAGAGCTTGCCGATCATATAAAAACATCTTCTGAGAGAAGTTCCAGAGGCCGAAGGCCAAATGTGGAGAGAAAAAGAAAGAAAAGAGAGAGGCCACGGGTGCGAAGGCGTAACATCCTCGCTCGTGAAAGAGAGTACCTGCTCATGAGATGGGGAAGAAAGTCCCATAAATATGATCTACTCCATAATAAACTCGTGTTCGTGACAAACCAAGTGCTGTTGTCCTGGGTCTGGCAGAATAAAGGGAAGACTGTAGGCCAGGTAGATGCCCTCTCACAAGCATCTGGGTTTGGTGCTAGTGTTCAACCCTACGGGCTTGAACAAAGGGGGGGATATGTGAGGCAGTGACAGGCCTCACGGCTGCTAGGGGGGCGATATGGCAGGAGTTTCCATTTCTTCGCCTGTCAATCAGCAGGTCAGAGGCCGCACCAGGTGGAACACTCAGTCTGGGATAAGATGCCAGTCCAGACTGTTAGGAGGAGGAAGAGTCTCTGTGCAGCAGAGGCCTGGAAAGGCTCTGTACAAGTGGGCTCAGCCGAGTTGGCTGAGGGGCCACGAGGCTAGGTGTTAGCCTGAACTTTGGGGGACTCCGCGAGGTCTTGGAATCGACAGTCGCTAGGCCAGAGTCAGGAGGTTCTGGACTTTGTTACAGCCTGGAAGTGCTGGATTGTTAGGCTAGGAAAAGCCGCTATGTTCTTCCCGTGTGTGAACGGGGCTTTCAGTGAGGTAGGGAGTCCTCATGTTTAGTTAGAGCCCAGCCGGGCAGTTGTTTTATTTGTATTGTTTGTTTTGGTTTTGCTGAGGTGCCAAATAAAAGCAATGTTTGGCCCCTAACCCTATGGTCGATTAAGATCATTGTGAGAATGACCCCCGAATAATAGACGATCCCTTACAACAGCTATCCCTGCCAATAGCCGTAATACAGTTCCTATGTTTATGTGTTAAAGACAAAAGCAGAGTTGGTGGTCAGGGCAAGCGGCATGACTTAAGCAACGGGCGCGCTGCGGTCTCCCCGCCCCCAACACCGGCTCCAGCTCCGGCCCCTGATACAGCGCTGACATGCCGTCTCTGACATGCTGCAGAGCCATTTAAATCCCTGTTGAGACGCCGCCGTACCAGCTGAGTAAGTTGGACCAACTTCACGCCACACAGGGCGCTGCCGCTCTTCCCGCCGAGCCTCAGAAGTCAGAAGCCTGCGCCTGTGTCAGGCTGCACTGAGAGCGGTTGCTCGGTCAGTCCATATGGTGCACCGTGCCTGGAGACTTAGTCTGCCCTAGATTGTACCGAGAGCGGACGCTGTACTTCCCTGCCACCCTATCCGCTGAGCTCTCCTGGAAAGCCCTGTCTGCCCTGTCTGAGCCGCACTGAGAGCGGTCATTTTTTGTTTGTTTGTTTTTTGCTGCCTCACCTGTCCAGTCGCCTTGACGCTGTGGGAGCCATCTAACGGTGAAGTTCCGCCCTCGGTACCACACCGACGTGGTTCTGCTTTGTCGCAAGACTCCGCTCCATCATCCCTCCGATTCCCGCACCTCCGAACTTCAGATGGCCGCACCGGTCTACCACCCAGTGAGTAAACGACGGCCGCTGAATAACGCAGGCGGGCCGCGCTGGAGACACCGGGAGCACCTTATCCTGAAAAGGAAAGAAAAAATTAATAAATAAAAATATCACCAAAACTACAAAACAGAAAGTCGGTGGGTGCCTCTTCACCAAAAGGTGGTACAGCACGGAACACCGTGACGCAGCTAGATAAATATCTTAAATCCCCACCTCCACCAAGTAAGACGAGGAGCAATCAGAAACAGTCATTGCAGATGGAGGATCATGACGATGCGGAAAATCTGCTAAACAGGGCAGGAAAAACAGGGCATCAGAAGCAGACAATCAGATGAGCAATATTGATCTTAAATTAGCGGGTATATTGGAGGCAGTTAAAACAACTAACCAATCATTAAGTACCCTGACAACTACGGTGGCAGCAGTAATGTTTAACTATTACTATTTTAGCCATGGCTATTCCCCGAAGCCATAGTAGTTGCTCAATTTTATTATTATCTATTTCTGGGGGTAAACCCAGAATAACATATTCAATACATACTTCATACTTCATAGGGGAGCTATTCTGCAGTTTCCTAAATATTTTAATCCAGTAATCTTTTATCACCGGGCATTCCCACAGTAGATGTTTATAATCTCCTCTAACTCTGTTACATTTATAATAGTTCTGTTCTCTATCTTTATAAATAGAATGCAGTAATACTGGTGTATAATAGAGACGGTGTATGATTTTCAAGAGGATCCATGTATGGGCCAGGGAGACCGCAGATCTGTTGATATTTCTATATACCATAGTCCACGGGATTAATTCCACATTCTGCAAATCTCTCTCCCATTTATCCTCACCTCTAAATATGATTGATTTTGTGTATTCATATTTTAACTTTGAATAGATATGTGATACAGCAGAGGTGTTTAATGTCATATCGTAACAGAAATCTAAAAAAAGTGTCCCGTATAGTGTATAGCGTGTCGTAGCTGTTCATATCTAAATTTATCAAGAAATCCTAAAGTAGTGTCTGGAAAAATTTCAGTTAAGGGCTTAAACTGTCCTTTATAAAAAACCTGTGAAATTAAGTGTATCCCACGTTTTTCCCAATACTCAACATCCGTTAACTGCATGATTTGTGGTAAATATACATTCCCCCACAAGGGGGTGTAGTGAACCGCTTGGTATACTCCGACCATGAGCCTGACCTGTTTCCAAATGTGTCCAAGCATTCTGCTAAACGGATTTGTTATTGTTTTGTTCCCGAGAATACCAGTTTCTAGAATGTGGAAAAGATCCTCCCGAGGTCTACAATACTCCCCAAACATAAACCATACATGGTTATTCTTTCGGTTTCTCACACACCATCTCAACTGAGCAGCTACATAATATCCTTTTAAAAAGGGGACGGAGATTCCGCCCTCCTCTTTATACAGATATTGTATTTTAATTCTAACCCTTTTGCGCCCCCATATTAGTTCATTAAACAGAGTCTCCAATTTTTTTTAAAAACATGTCTTCAATCGTTATTGGACTAGCGTTTAATACATATAGTAACATAGGTAATAATGTCATTTTTATAAGCGCTATACGATTAATTTGTGACAGAGGGAGTTTTAACCATGTTCTAATTTTTTCCCTTACTTTATTTATTATTGGAAAAATATTCAATTTCGTATAATGTTCCAGTTTAATCCCTATATAGATACCCAAATATAATAGAGAATCTGATGGAGCAAATATACTAACCCGGGAACTGGGCATATTAATGGAAGAAATTTCGATTTTTCATATCCGGATATGCTTCCAAAGTTGTCCACGCTTTCCATAACCCTGGGCAAATTCATATACCCCCTCCGTAAGAAGAGCAAAATATTGTCTGCATATAAACTTATTTTATCATTTGCTCCCTCGCACCCGAAGCCCTGTATTTCATTGTCTGCTCTGATTTTACATGCCATTGGCTCCAGGAACAGCGAAAAGAGCAGAGGGGAAAGCGGGCATTCCTGACGTGTTCCTCGAGACAGGGGGGAGGAGTATTCCCCATTAACTTGAACTCTGGATACCGGATTTTGATATAAAATACGAACCCATCTAGAAAAATATTTGCCTATTTTCACCCGCGACAACACTTTCCAGAGAAAGGGCCACTCCACCCTGTCGAAGGCCTTAGCCGCATCCAAAGACAGGATGGAGCAGTCCCCTCAACCCCCCATCTGTATATTCAAAAAGGCCCTCCTTACATTGTCCTGAATGTTCCTTTTGGGAATAAACCCGGTTTGGTCAGAGTGAACAACTTTGTGAATAACGGTTTTTAATCTGTTAGCCAGTAGTTTGGCAAGAATTTTATAATCTGTGTTCAACAGAGATATGGGACGGTAGGAAGTCACTAACAGTGGGTCTTTCCCTTTTTTGGGGATTAATGCTATGATTGCTTCCATCCATGACGGGGGGAGAGAACGCAGTATCCATGATTGATTTAATACCTCCATCATTTGGGGGAGAATAATTCCCTCATGCTTTCGATATAATTCGAATGGGAAACCATCTAATCCTGGAGACGTATTACCCTTGATAGATTTCAGCGTAGTTTGTAGCTCGATCAATTCGATCGGTCTATTCAGCCAGTCTATGTCTTTTCCATCAAATTCCGGCATCTTAATATTATCTAAATATTGATCTATTTTTTCCCCATGATCTATAGGCCCGGACTGATATAGCCTGGAAAAGTATTGAGTAAATTCCCCTAGAATATCTTCAGAGTTTCGTAGAATATTTCCTTCTTCTGTCATAATTCCTGTTATATTATTACTCCCTCTTTGATTTTTTACTATTGTAGCTAATAATTTACTTGGTTTACCCGCTTCACTAAAGGTCCTCTGCCCCAAAAAGAACATTTTATTCTGCGCTTTTTTATATAGATATTGTTTATAATCATCTCGCGCTTTTTTTAATTGATCTTGTTTTTCAGGGGTGTTTACCTGAGTAATCAATCTCATCCATTATCTGATTGAGCGTCCCTTCTATTACTTTTTGGGTTTGGGCAAAGGAATTCTTCTGTTTCCTAATTTGATAGGCATATATACCTCGGAGAAATGCCTTGAGCGAATCCCAGACCATATGAACGTGTGTTGAATTAATATTGTCACGCCAAAAGGACTTTATTTCTTCATTAATCTTATTAATATCTCTTATCAATGTCATCCAATGGGGATTAAGTTAAAAAATCCTATTTTTGTTAAATTTTTTGTAACTATCAATTATTACCATAACAGGGGAATGGTCAGAAATACCATGACTTTCATAGTTCATTTTTTTGACCCTGTTAATAAGCCCGGGGCTGGCGAGGGCCAGATCAACTCGTGACATGGACCTATATGTATTACTAAAGCAAGAAAATACTTTCTTATTTCCATAAAGTGATCGCCATATATCAACTAGTGCCATTTCTTGACTGTCAAGGAACCATGAACCAGACGTACAACAAGAGATAAGTGGAAATAAGAAGGCTTTATTGAAAATAAAGCTGTAAGCAAAAGTCCAAACGGATGGCTAAACCGAAGCAGGGTCTTGCGTAGACAGAGGTCAGGAACTAGAAGGGTAGTCAGACGAAGCCTGGATCAGGAACCAGCAGGGTAGTCAGACGAAGCCAGGATCAGGAACCAACGGGGTAGTCAGACGAAGCCAGGATCAGGAACCAACGGGGTAGTCAGACGAGGCCAGGATCAGGAACCAGAAGCAGCAGCAGTCTTAGAAGCATGTGAACACAGGAGGACCAAGCAAGGAACTGAAGCCACAGACCTCCTATATATATGAGCTAGGCATCCAGCTCCTCCCAGTGGGAAGGAGAAGCCGCAGGGTGGGAGGCTACAAGAAACCCAGAAACCAAGATGGCCGCCAGCACATGTCAAACGAAGGAGAACAGTAAGAAGGTAAGACCATGACAGTACCTCCCCCTCAAGGGCCCCTCCTCCGCGGAGTAAGGAACGGTTTCTGAGGGAAGCGTGCGTGGAAGGCTCGGAGCAAAGCAGGAGCATGGACATCTGCGGAGGGAACCCAGGAACGCTCCTCTGGACCATAACCACGCCAATGGACCAAAAACTGCAACCGACCGCGGACCAGGCGTGAGTCCAGGATATTGCTCACCTCATATTCCTCACGATTGCCCACTTGGACCGGACGGGGCCGAGGAACCGAGGAAGTGAAACTGATTACACACCAATGGCTTCAACAGGGAGACATGAAACACGTTGGAGATCCGCATGCCAGGAGGAAGCGCAAGGGCATAGGCTACCGGGTTTACCCTGCGAAGCACTCGGAAGGGACCAACAAAGCGAGGCGCCAGCTTGGGAGAGGGCACTCGAAGGTTGAGGTTGCGGGTGGACAACCATACACGGTCTCCGACCTGGTAGGAAGGAGCGGGCGCTCGTCTGCGATCAGCCTGGAGTCTCTGGCGCTGCGCAGAGACCTCAAGGGACCTCTGGATCTGTACCCAAGAAGCACGTAGGACGGAAAGGTGATCCTCCACAGCCGGAATATCCTGGGGAGAGAATACCTCCGGTAACACGGCAGGTTGGAACCCATAATTGGCCATGAAGGGAGACGTCCCAGAGGAAGAGTTCACCGCCGTGTTCCTGGCAAACTCAGCCCAAGGCAGGAGGTCAACCCAATTGTCTTGGTGATCGGAGACATAGCAACGAAGGAATTGCTCCAAGGCCTGATTGGATCGTTCTGCGGCCCCATTGGACTGAGGGTGGTAGGCCGAGGAGAAAGAGAGATAAATCCCCAACTGGGAGCAAAAGGCGCGCCAGAACCTGGACACAAACTGACTCCCCCGATCCGACACAATCTCCTTGGGCAAACCGTGCAACCGGAAGACCTCCCTGGCGAAAATCGTGGCCAACTCTTGTGCAGAGGGTAACTTCTTGAGAGGAACACAGTGGCACATTTTGGAAAACCGATCCACAATCATGAGAATGACCGTATGGCCTCGGGATGCAGGGAGGTCCACAATGAAATCCATCCCCAGGTGTGACCATGGGCGCTCCCCGGTGGCTATGGGTTGCAAAAGGCCCAACGGAAGGTGCCGAGGGGACTTACTCTGGGCACAAACGGAGCATGCCGCTACATATGCGGCGATGTCGGAACGTAGAGAAGGCCACCAGAACAGACGTGAAACAGCCCAGGACAGCTGATTCTTTCCAGGATGCCCCGCGGCCTTGGAGTTATGGTAGGTTCGCAACAACCGAGTGCGCAACTCCTCAGGCACAAAACACCTGCCGTTGGGTCTCCCAGAGGGAGCACCAGATTGAGCCGCCAAAATCTGCTCACCCAGGGGAGAGGTCAGGCTGGTGCGAATGGCGGCCAGGATCTGATTCGGAGGTATGACCGAAGTCGGAATCGACTCCTCCCCGGACAGCTCGGAGTACTGCCGTGATAAGGCATCCGCTCTGAAGTTCTTGGAACCGGGTAGGTAGGAGACCACGTAATTAAAACGTGACAAGAACAGAGCCCATCTGGCCTGACGTGGTGTCAATCTCTTGGCCTCAGAAAGGTAGGTCAGATTCTTGTGGTCCGTCAGGATGAGAACCGGAACCACCGAACCTTCGAGCAAGTGCCTCCATTCTTTAAGGGCCTGCACGATGGCCAATAACTCCCTGTCACCAATCTGATAGTTGCACTCCGCGGAAGACAGTTTCCGGGAGTAAAACCCACAGGGAAGCAGAGGACCCTCTGGTGTTCTACGCTGAGACAGAAGGGCGCCTACTCCCGTCTCAGACGCGTCCACCTCGAGGACAAAGGGCAACCCAGGGTTGGGATGCGACAGAATCGGAGCCGACACAAAGGCGGACTTTAGAGCCTCAAAAGCTCGGATGGCCTCGAGCGGCCAGACCTGGAAATTACTGCCCTTCCTGGTCAGATCCGTGAGAGGCTTGGCTAGCATAGAAAAGTCCCTGATGAACTTCCGATAATAATTGGCGAAGCCCAAAAAGCGCTGCAGGGCACGGAGACCACTGGGCTGGGGCCACTGTAAGACAGCCGAAACCTTCTCAGGATCCATGGAGAACCCCTCAGCGGAAATGATGTAACCTAAGAAGGTTACCTGGGATCGGTGAAATTCGCATTTCTCAAGCTTACTGAACAGCCTGTTCTCTCGTAACCGTTGCAACACTCGTCTGACATCCATAATATGGGCCTCCATGGATTCAGAATATACCAAGATGTCATCCAAATAGACCACCACACACTGCTGCAACAGGTCACGGAAAACATCGTTGATGAATTCCTGGAAGACTGCGGGCGCATTGCACAACCCAAAGGGCATAACCAAGGATTCATAATGACCGGTCCTGGTGTTAAACGCGGTCTTCCACTCATCGCCCGCCTTGATCCTTACCAGGTTATATGCCGCCCTTAGGTCGAGTTTGGTAAAGACCGTGGCCCCTTTGAGGCGATCGAACAGCTCGGAAATCAAGGGTATCGGGTAAGCGTTCTTGATCGTGATGCGATTGAGACCCCTGTAATCGATGCAAGGCCTCAACTCACCGCCCTTCTTTTTCACAAAGAAAAATCCAGCCCCTGCCGGGGACGAGGATTTGCGAATGTGTCCGCGTGAAAGCGCCTCCCTCACGTACTCCTCCATGGCCTCATTCTCCGCTACCGACAGTGGATAGACTTTGCCACGAGGAGGAACGGCACCAGATTGTAACTCTATGGCACAATCGTATGGGCGGTGCGGAGGTAGGGCAACCGCGCGCACCTTATCGAATACATCCCGGTACTCTTCGTATTCAGGAGGCAACAGAAAGTCCGAGGAAGTACACAGCAACTTGACAGGCCCATGGATGCAACTAGCCCCACACTGCGGTGACCACGAGAGGATCTCGGCCGATCTCCAATCGAAAGTCGGATTATGCTTCTGGAGCCAGGGGTACCCCAAGACCACCGGGTAGTGTGGAGACGAAATCACCTGGAGACAGACCGACTCTCTGTGAACGGCACCAATGGCTATCCCCACTGGAAGGGTCTCATGAGTCACGTGTGGCGGCAGAAGGGGTCTGCCGTCTATCGCCTCAAGAGCCAGTGGAGAACCTCGAGGCTGCAGAGGAATGGAATTGGCGGCAGCGAACACACTATCAATGAACAAACCACCAGCACCAGAGTCCACCAACGCCTGGGTCGTCACCGAGCCCCCGACCCAGGAGAGGACAACAGTGATCAGTGGTTTGTCAACACGGGAAACCGGGGACGAGGAGACTCCACCCAAGATCTGCCCCCGACAGGATCTCAGGTGCGAGCGTTTCCCGGACGGTTCGGACATGCCAACCGAAAATGCCCACCGAGACCACAGTACATGCATCGGCCCTCGCGTCTCCGGAGTACCCTCTCCCCCTCGGACAGGCGAGCAAACCCCAGCTGCATGGGTTCACCCCCAGACAAGTCATCCCCAGGAGGCGTGGGAGGAGAGGGAGGCACGGGTGGGACAGCAAACGTAGGTGCCAATCTGTTAGAAGACCTCCGCAGGCTCTCCTTAAAGGAAGGCCTCTCCCTGAGTCTGGTGTCAATCAAAATCAGGAAAGAAATAAGAGACTCGAGCTCCACTGGTAGGTCCTTAGCTGCAACCTCATCCTTCAAGGCATCCGAGAGACCATGAGAGAAAGCAGCGACCAGAGCCTCATTATTCCAGCCCACCTCTGCTGCCAGGGTACGAAACTCAATGGCGTATTCAGCTACGGATCGTGAACCCTGTCTGATGGACATAAGGAGCTTCGCAGCAGAGGCAGCACGAGCCGGCACATCGAATACCTTCCGAAGAGAAGCAACAAAACCGGAAAACTCGGCAACCACCGGATTGTTGTTCTCCCATAAAGGGCTGGCCCAGGCCAAGGCCTTGTCCGAGAGCAGCGAGATCAAGAAGCCCACCTTTGATCTCTCAGTAGGAAAGGCATGTGGCAGCAACTCGAAATAAATGCCCACCTGGTTAAGGAAACCTCGGCACTGAGTTGGCTCTCCCCCAAAGCGCTGTGGAAGGGGGGCAGAACCGGTCATACCCCGAAACACCGCAGGCGCAGCAACAGGTGTCGGGGTAGACCCTTGCGCAACAACCGGAGCGGCAGTAGGAGCGGGCCCAGGAGCGACAACCGACCCATCGGCAACGGAAGCGAAATGAGCCGTGCGTTCAAGCAGGGTTGGCAACGCCACAGCGAACCGACCCAACAGGTGATCCTGCTGATCAAGTCTGGCAACCAGCGTAGGTAGCGAGGATGGCCCTGTACCGTCAAAATTCATGGCTTGGTCCTAATGTCAAGGAACCATGAACCAGACGTACAACAAGAGATAAGTGGAAATAAGAAGGCTTTATTGAAAATAAAGCTGTAAGCAAAAGTCCAAACGGATGGCTAAACCGAAGCAGGGTCTTGCGTAGACAGAGGTCAGGAACTAGAAGGGTAGTCAGACGAAGCCTGGATCAGGAACCAGCAGGGTAGTCAGACGAAGCCAGGATCAGGAACCAACGGGGTAGTCAGACGAAGCCAGGATCAGGAACCAACGGGGTAGTCAGACGAGGCCAGGATCAGGAACCAGAAGCAGCAGCAGTCTTAGAAGCATGTGAACACAGGAGGACCAAGCAAGGAACTGAAGCCACAGACCTCCTATATATATGAGCTAGGCATCCAGCTCCTCCCAGTGGGAAGGAGGAGCCGCAGGGTGGGAGGCTACAAGAAACCCAGAAACCAAGATGGCCGCCAGCACATGTCAAACGAAGGAGAACAGTAAGAAGGTAAGACCATGACATTGACACATTCTAAATAATAGTGTATTTGAACTGGCACTTTGTTCATGATTGGTTATGGTAGATGTCCTATCTATTTTTATATCCATGACCGAGTTGAAATCGCCCATCACCAACACCGGGCACTCCTCTCTCAAGGAAATGTATTCCATTAATTTTCATAGCACGGATACTGTAATACTGTAAAGGGGGGTGGTATATATATAAAGGCAATGATAGTCCTTTGACCCTGCCAGTAACAATGGAGGAAAATATACCGACCCTCTTGATCAATTAATTGTTCTATTGAGTCATAATCCACCTGTCTATGAACATAGACACTAATTCCACATGAATATGTGGAGTAGAAGGAATGGTATTCATGAGAGGCCCATCTCCTTCCGCCAAGCGCTGCCACTTTTTCGGATGATAGGTGTGTTTCTAACAAGGCCACTATAGCCGGTAGATGTCGTGAGACCAAGTCGAACACTGCACACCTCTTAATTCTATCCGCGAAACCGCGAATATTCCATGTCAATACTCTTGACATAATTTTTTTTTTTATAATTAGACACTCCACCCCTTAATACCCTGAGGGGGTGTAGTTTCTATAATGAAGTCCCTCCTCAGGAATCTATTTATGTTTTCACCCCATAACCTCTATAGTTATCAGCAAAAGACACGTAAACCACCACATTGAAAATCAAATCTGCATGGTGCTCTGTTACTCCTGAGTTCTGTTGTATATCCAGGCAAGAGATTGGGTCTACAGATAGGGTGTTTATAAGATTAAAGCCACATGTAGGGTAAATTATAAATACAGGAAGCACGGCATAATAACACAAGGGTTTGCTTTTTACACTGGCATATCTTTGAATTTTCACTTTGCACCATTTGCTTGCATTAATGTATGCAAAACACCTGCATGGTCAAAATGCTCACTAAATACCTTGGTACATTCTGTGAGGGGTGTAGTTTCTAAAATAGGGTCACTTCTTGGGGGTTCCTTTTTTTAAATTTCCTCTCAAATCCTATACAGTTGTCACCAAAGTAGGTCTCAAATGTACAAGGTGCTCTTTCTCTTCTGAGCCCTGCGGTGTGTTAATGCAGCAGTTTATGATCACATATAGGATATTCTAGTAATTGGCAAAAATTATATAAACAAACTTTGGGCTTTCTCCTATTACCACTTGTGATAATCAAACATTTGAAGCTAAAACTACATATAATTTAAAAAAATGTAATTTTTAACCACTTCAGCCCCGCTAGGTGAAACCCCCTTCATGACCAGAGCACTTTTTACACTTCGGCACTGCACTCCTTTCACCGTTTATCGCTCGGTCATGCAACTTACCACCCAAATGAATTTTACCTCCTTTTCTTCTCACTAATGGAGCTTTCATTTGGTGGTATTTTATTGCTGCTGACATTTTTACTTTTTTTGTTATTAATCAAAATGTAACGATTTTTTTGCAAAAAAATGACATTTTTCACTTTCAGCTGTAAAATTTTGCAAAAAAAAACGACATCCATATATAAATTTTTCGCCAAATTTATTGTTCTACATGTCTTTGATAAAAAAAAAATGTTTGGGCAAAAAAAAAAATGGTTTGGGTAAAAGTTATAGCATTTACAAACTATGGTACAAAAATGTGAATTTCCGCTTTTTGAAACAGCTCTGACTTTCTGAGCACCTGTCATGTTTCCTGAGGTTCTACAATGCCCAAACAGTAGAAAACCCCCACAAATGACCCCATTTCGGAAAGTAGACACCCTAAGGTATTCGCTGATGGGCATAGTGAGTTCATAGAACTTTTTATTTTTTGTCACAAGTTAGCGGAAAATGATGATGATTTTTTATTTTTTATTTTTTCTTACAAAGTCTCATATTCCACTAACTTGCGACAAAAAATAAAAAATTCTAGGAACTCGCCATGCCCCTCACGGAATACCTTGGGGTGTCTTCTTTCCAAAATGGGGTCACTTGTGGCGTAGTTATACTGCCCTGGCAATTTAGGGGCCCAAATGTGTGAGAAGAACTTTGCAATCAAAATGTGTAAAAAATGACCGGTGAAATCCAAAAGGTGCACTTTGGAATATGCGCCCCTTTGCCCACCTTGGCAGCAAAAAAGTGTCACACATCTGGTATCGCCGTACTCAGGAGAAGTTGGGGAATGTGTTTTGGGGTGTCATTTTACATATACCCATGCTGGGTGAGAAAAATATCTTGGTCAAATGCCAACTTTGTATAAAAAAATGGGAAAAGTTGTCTTTTGCCAAGATATTTCTCTCATCCAGCATGGGTATATGTAAAATGACACCCCAAAACACATTCCCCAACTTCTCCTGAGTACGGCGATACCAGATGTGTCACACTTTTTTGCTGCCAAGGTGGGCAAAGGGGCACATATTCCAAAGTGCACCTTTCAGATTTTGCAGGCCATTTTTTACAGATTTTGATTGCAAAGTTCTTCTCACACATTTGGGCCCCTAAATTGCCAGGGCAGTATAACTACGCCACAAGTGACCCCATTTTGGAAAGAAGACACCCCAAGGTATTCTGTGAGGGGCATGGCGAGTTCCTAGAATTTTTTATTTTTTGTCGCAAGTTAGTGGAATATGAGACTTTGTAAGGAAAAAAGAAAAAAAAAGAAAAATCATCATTTTCCGCTAACTTGTGACAAAAAATAAAAAATTCTAGGAACTCGCCGTGCCCCTCACGGAATACCTTGGGGTGTCTTCTTTCCAAAATGGGGTCACTTGTGGCGTAGTTATACTGCCCTGGCAATTTAGGGGCCCAAATGTGTAAGAAGTACCTTGCAATCAAAATCTGTAAAAAATGGCCGGTGAAATCCGAAAGGTGCACTTTGGAATATGTGCCCCTTTGCCCACCTTGGCTGCAAAAAAGTGTCACACATCTGGTATTGCCGTACTCAGGAGAAGTTGGGGAATGTGTTTTGGGGTGCCATTTTACATATAACCATGCTGGGTGAGAGAAATATCTTGGCAAAAGACAACTTTTCCTATTTTTTTATACAAAGTTGGCATTTGACCAAGATATTTTTCTCACCCAGCATGGGTATATGTAAAATGACACCCCAAAACACATTCCCCAACTTCTCCTGAGTACGGCGATACCAGATGTGTGACACTTTTTTGCAGCCTAGATGCGCAAAGGGGCCCAAATTCCTTTTAGGAGGGCATTTTTAGACATTTGGATCCCAGACTTCTTCTCACACTTTCGGGCCCCTAAAAAGCCAGGGCAGTATAAATACCCCACATGTGACCCCACTTTGGAAAGAAGACACCCCAAGGTATTCAATGAGGGGCCTGGCGAGTTCCTAGAATTTTTTATTTTTTGCATAAGTTAGCGGAAATTGATTTTTTTGGTTTTTTTCTCACAAAGTCTCACTTTCCGCTAACTTAGGACAAACATTTCAATCTTTCATGGACTCAATATGCCCCTCACGGAATACCTTGGGGTGTCTTCTTTCCGAAATGGGGTCACATGTGGGGTATTTATACTGCCCTGGCTTTTTAGGGGCCCTAAAGCGTAAGAAGAAGTCTGGAATATAAATGTCTAAAAATGTTTACGCATTTGGATTCCGTGAGGGGTACGGTGAGTTCATGTGAGATTTTATTTTTTGACACAAGTTAGTAGAATATGAGACTTGGTAAGAAAAAACAAAAACAAAAACAAACAAAAAATTTCCGCTAACTTGTGCCAAAAAAAATGTCTGAATGGAGCCTTACAGGGGGGGGGGGGGGTGATCAATGACAGGGGGGGTGATCAATGACAGGGGGGTGATCAATGACAGGGGGGTGATCAATGACAGGGGGGTGATCAATGACAGGGGGGTAATCACCCATATAGACTCCTGGATCACCCCCCTGTCATTGATCACGCCCCTGGTAAGGCTCCATTTAGACGTCCGTATAATTTTTACGGATCCATGGATACATGGATCGGATCCACAAAAGACATGCGGATGTCTGAATGGAGCCTTACAGGGGGGTTATCAATGACAGGGGGTGATCAGGGTGATCACCCCCCTGTCACTGATCACCCCCCCTGTAAGGCTCCATTCAGACATCCGCATGATTTTTTACGGATCCATGGATACATGGATCGATCCACAAAAGACATGCGGACGTCTGAATGGAGCCTTACAGGGGGGTTATCAATGACAGGGGGTGATCAGGGTGATCAGGGTGATCACCCCCCTGTCACTGATCACCCCCCCTGTAAGGCTCCATTCAGACATCCGCATGATTTTTTACGGATCCATGGATACATGGATCGGATCCACAAAAGACATGCGGACGTCTGAATGGAGCCTTACAGGGGGGTTATCAATGACAGGGGGTGATCAGGGTGATCACCCCCCTGTCACTGATCACCCCCCCTGTAAGGCTCCATTCAGACATCCGCATGATTTTTTACGGATCCATGGATACATGGATCGGATCCACAAAAGACATGCGGACGTCTGAATGGAGCCTTACAGGGGGGTTATCAATGACAGGGGGTGATCAGGGTGATCACCCCCCTGTCACTGATCACCCCCCCTGTAAGGCTCCATTCAGACATCCGCATGATTTTTTACGGATCCATGGATACATGGATCGGATCCACAAAACACATGCGGACGTCTGAATGGAGCCTTACAGGGGGGTGATCAGGGAGTGTATATGGGTGATCACCCGCCTGTCATTGATCACCCCCTGTAAGGCTCCATTCAGACGTCCGCATGTGTTTTGCGGATCCGATCCATGTATCCATGGATCCGTAAAAATCATGCGGACGTCTGAATGGAGCCTTACAGGGGGGTGATCAATGACAGGGGGGTGATCA
Organism: Bufo gargarizans; assembly: GCF_014858855.1. Lineage (NCBI taxonomy): Eukaryota > Metazoa > Chordata > Amphibia > Anura > Bufonidae > Bufo > Bufo gargarizans. The sequence goes on from NC_058082.1 coordinate 8,817,040, forward strand.
ATGACAGGGGGTGATCAGGGAGTGTATATGGGTGATCACCCGCCTGTCATTGATCACCCACCTGTAAGGCTCCATTTAGACGTCCGTATGCGTTTTGCGGATCCGATCCATGTATCCATGGATCCGTAAAAATCATGCGGACGTCTGAATGGAGCCTTACAGGGGGGTGAATAATGACAGGGGGGTGATCAATGACAGGGGGTGATCAGGGAGTGTATATGGGTGATCACCCGCCTGTCATTGATCACCCCCCTGTAAGGCTCCATTTAGACGTCCGTATGCGTTTTGCGGATCCGATCCATGTATCCGTGGATCCGTAAAAATCATACGGACGTCTGAACGGAGCCTGACAGGGGGGTGATCAATGACAGGGCGGTGATCAATGACAGGGGGGTGATCAGGGAGTTTATATGGGGTGATCATGGGTGATCAGGGGTTTATAAGGGGTTAATAAGTGACGGGGGGGGGATGTAGTGTAGTGTGGTGTTTGGTGCGACTGTACTGAGCTACCTGAGTCCTCTGGTGGTCGATCCTAACAAAAGGGACCACCAGAGGACCAGGTAGGAGGTATATTAGACGCTGTTATGAAAACAGCGTCTAATATACCTGTTAGGGGTTAAAAAATTCGGATCTCCAGCCTGCCAGCGAACGATCGCCGCTGGCATGCTGGAGATCCACTCGCTTACCTTCCGTTCCTGTGAACGCGCGCGCCTGTGTGCGCGCGTTCACAGGAAATCTCGCGTCTCGCGAGATGACGCATATATGCGTGACTGTGCGCCAGCCTGCCACCTCCGGAACGCACATGTGCGTTAGGCGGTCCGGAGGTGGTTAATATCATGTCCCAAGCCTCAAGGGGTTGTCCCGTAAAAAATATTCTACAGTTTTCAAACCAGCACCTAAATCTGAATTCTTTTGTAATTGCATGTAATAAAAAAAATTGCATAGCCACTGAATTACTCAAGTATATCTGTTTAGCGCATATCTGTTTAGCGCTGTTTGTTTTTTCTTATTTCTCTGTCCTGCTCACTTAGCTGGCCACACATGCTCAGTTTCATCCTTCAACTGCTTCCTGAGTTGTGATAGTGAGAGCATGGACACGCCCCCTTGACTGCAGAGGTTACTGTGGAGGTAACTCAGGGTCTCTTCAAATGTGGGTCTCTTCAATATTCAGGAAAACATGCTTAACAAATTGTGGGTTGTTTTTTTTCTTGTTATTCCTTGTGAAAATGAAAAATGTTGGCTAAAGCAATTAAATTTTTCATTTTCACAGGCAAGTATAAATTCTGTGAAAAGCCTGTTGGGTTAAAGTGATCACTACGCCCCACAAAAATTCCTTGAGGGGTATAGTTTCCAAAATGGGGTCAACTTTGGGGTATTTCCATTGCATGGGTACCTTAGGGTCTCTTCAAATGGAACATGATGCCCAAAAACTATTCCTGCAAAATCTGCCCTCCAAAAGCCATATGGAGCTCTTTCCCTTCTGTGCCCTGCTGTGTGCCCATACAGCAGTTTATGATCAGTTTTGGGGTGTTTCTGTAAACTGCAGAATAAGGGTAACAAATATTTAAATTTGACTTGCTGTTAACCCTTGCTGTGTTATAGGAACAATGGAAAATTATCAAAGTCACTTCAAACCTGAACTGGTCCGAAAAAAAGTTTCTTGAAAATTAAAAAAATTGCTTCTAAAATTTTAAGCCTTCTAACGTCCTAAATTAATAAATTATTTTTACAAAATGATGCCAACCTAAAGTGAATGGTGAATGTTAATAACTATTTTGTGAGGTATCACAATCGGTTTCATGCACAAGAATGTATGTATTTTGTTATCCGCAAACTCCAGATCTGCAAAATACGGATATTGGCCGTGTCCATCCCACAATTTCCATGGGCCCCATTGTCGGGACGGACATGCGAACATACAGATGTGAACAGCACATGGTGTGCTGTCCACATTTTTTGTAGTCCCTTTCAAATTAATGGCGCAAGTTTAAAGGATCTGTTAACCTGTTGAGCAGCTCAGATATTGACTACATATGTGCTGGTAATGCCTATGTACATCTGACAGTGGAGGCGATGCTCCTCCATACAAAATTGCCGCCTTGACTTTCAGGTTTACCCAGGCATCACCGGTGCATGCACAGTCAGTATCTCACTGCTCAGGCAGCATCAGATCCTCTGTATTTGCACCGATACCTGGAGCAATGGCCCTGGCATTAGATTGATCGGGCTAGACATGGAAAGGAGACTCTTGAGCAGAAGAGCCTTGGAAGCTCCTTGAGGCTAAAGTTGAACTAATGTGATTCATTAGAATAGATTTGATCATCTTTATCCCTAACCCTACCAAAATATCAAGCAGTGTCTCTTCATTGCATCTAGGGATGAGCTAATCGACTTCGGAAGGCAGCTTGGAACCGAACCCGAGACTTCGCAAAGTAATAACTTCAGCTCATCAAAGCAAATACATTCTAATATTGTACGGAGCTCCTGCTCTGTACAGTATTGGAACAAAGTTTTATGCGAATCGACTTCGGATGTTTCATCCGAAGTCAATTCGCTCATCTCTAATTGCATCCCGTTACATCGGCCACAAAGCCCCTGCCACGTAGTATAACTCCCTGCATGATGCTGTCTCCAGGCTAAAAGCTCTTAGAAGAATAATAATACAAAGCATTTTTAACCCCTTCACTACTGAGCCACTTTTCACCTTAAATTCCAGGCCGGTTTTTGCAAATCTGACCAGTGTCATTTTATGTGGTGATAACTTTAAAACGCTTTTACTTATCCAGGCCATTCTGAGATTGTTTTCTCGTCACATATTGTATTTCATGACACTGGTAAAATTGAGTCCCAAAATTTTATTTTAATTTATACAAAAATACCAAATTTACCCAAAATGTTTTAAAATTTGTAAATTTGTAAATTTTAATTTCTCTACTTTTATAATAGATAGTAATATAGTTACTACTTTACATTCCCCATATGTCTACTTCAGGGATCAGCAACCTCCGGCACTCCAGATGTTCTGAAACTACAACTCCCAGAATGCTCTATTAACTTCTATGAGAGTTGTCAGAGCAGCCGACCATGTTTGCATGCTGGGAGTTGTAGTTTCACCGCAGCTGGAGTGCCGAAGGTTGCTGATCCCTGGTCTACTTCATGTTTGGATAATTTTTTGAAGTTTAGAAGCAAATCTTGAAATTTTTCTGAAAATTTCCAAAACTCACTTTTTAAGGACCAGTTCAGGTCTAAAGTCACTTTGTGAGGCTACATAATAGAAACCACCCATAAATGACTCCATTTTAGAAACTACACCCCTCAAGGTATTCAAAACAGATTTTACAAACTTTGCTAACCCTTTAGGTGTTCCACAAGAATTAATGGAAAATTGAGATAAAATTTCAGAATTTCACTTTTTGGGCAGATTTTCAATATTAATACATTTTTTCCACTAGTAAAGCAAGGGTTAACAGACAAACAAATCTCAATATTTATTGCCCTGATTCTGTAGTTTACAGAAACACCCCATATGTGGTTGTAAACTTCCGTATGGGTACATGGCATTGCGCAGAAGGAAAGGAATGCCATATGGTTTTTGGAAGGCAGATTTCACTGGAATAAATTTAAGCTGCCATGTCCAATTTGAAGCCCCCCTGATGCACCCCTAGAGTAGAAACTCAAAAAAAAGACCCCATTTTGGAAACTACGGGATAAAGTGGCAGTTTTGTTGGTACTAGTTTAGGGTACATATGATATTTGGTTGCTCTATATTACACTTTTTGTGAGGCAAGATAACAAAAAATAGCTGTTTTGGCACCATTTTTATTTTTTGTTATTTACAATGTTCATCTGACAGGTTAGATCAGGTGGTATTTTTATAGAGCAGGTTGTTACCGACGCGGCGATACCTAATATGTATACTTTTTTTAATTAACTTATGTTTGACACAATAACAGCATTTTTATAAAAAAAAATCATGTTTCAGTGTCTCCATATTCTGAGAGCCCTGTTTTTTTTATTTTTTGGGCGATTGTCTTAGGTAGGGTCTAATTTTTTTGTTTAGAAAAAATTCTAAGTGTGAAAGTTGCTCAGACGGATCCGTCCAGACTTTACATTGAAAGTCAATGGGGGACGGATCCGTTTGAAATTGAGCCATATTGTGTCAACTTCAAACGGATCCGTCCCTATTGACTTACATTGTAAGTCTGGACGGATCCGTTTGCCTCCGCACGGCCAGGCGTTTGCTGCAAGCAGGGTTCAGGTGTCCGCCTGCTGAGCGGAGGCCAAACGGTGCCAGACTGATGTATTCTGAGTGGATCCGCATCCACTCAGAATGCATTGGGGCCGCACGGATGCGTTCGGGGCCGCTTGTGAGAGCCTTCAAACGGAACTCACAAGCGGAGCCCCGAACGCTAGTGTAAAAGTAGCCTAATATGTATACTTTTTTTTTATTTATGTAAGTATTACAGAATGATATCATTTTTGAAACAAAAAAAAAACATGTTTTAGTGTCTCCATAGTCAGAGAGCCATAGTTTTTTCAGTTTTTTGGCGATTGTCTTAGGTAGGGTATCATTTTTGCAGGATGAGGTGACGGTTAAATTGGCACTATTTTTCGGTGCGTTTGATCGCTTGGTATTACACTTTTTGTGATGTAAGGTGACCAAAAATCAGCTTTTTTTGCTGTTTTTTTTTTTTTTTTTTTTACGGTGTTCCCCTGAGGGGCTATGTCATGTGGTATTTTCATAGAGCAAGTTGTTACGGGCCCTGCGATGCCCAATATGTATACTTTTTTAAAATTTTACTTTACATTTAACACAATAAAAGCATTTTTGAAACAAAACAAATCATGTTTTAGTGTCTCCATAGTCTGAGAGCCATAGTTTTTTTTATTTTTTGGGCGATTGTCTTAGGTAGGGACTACCGTATTTTTCGCCCTATAAGACGCACCTAGGTTTTTGAGGAGGAAAATAAGAAAAAATATATTTTGAACCAAAAGGTGTGCTTTTGGTGGGTTTTGAACTAATTGTGGTCTGTGGGTGGCACTGTTATGGGGGATCTGTGTGTGACGCACTGTTATGGGGGATCTGTGGGTGACACTTTTGGGGGATCTGTGGGTGACACTTATGGGGGATCTGTGGGTGGCTCTTATGGTGGATCTGTGTATGACAGTTATGGGGGGGATCTGTGTATGACACTTATGGGGGATCTGTGGGTGACACATATATAGCATCTTATGCTATGTGTCATCCACAGATCCCCTCCATAAGTGTCCCTGTAGTGAATGACCCTCAATACACGGGCTGGGGGCCGGCATCTGCTTTTATAATGACAGTGGGGCCCATGCAGTGACTATTCTACTACACGGGCCCCGCTCACTGTATAATCCTATCTCTAATAGTTAATGGTTACCGTATGTATATAATCGCATAAGGAGCGCTGTGTATTACCGGTACTTACAACTACAAGCGCTCGGTAGGTAGCAGAGAGGAGGCAGGCCGGGAGGACAGGCGCTGGCAGCGTGAGTCATACGTCATGCGCCCACGCCGCCTGCTTCATTCATAAAGTGGGCGGCGCAGGCGCGTGACGTATGACTCACGCTGCCAGCGCCTGTCCTCCCGGCCTGCCTCCTCCCTCCTCTCGGTGAGCGCTTGTAGTTGTAAGTACCGGTAATACACAGCGCTCCTTATGCGATTATATACATACGGTAACCATTAACTATTAGAGATACAGTGAGCGGGGCCCGTGTAGTAGAATAGTCACTGCACGGGCCCCGCTGTCATTATAAAAGCAGATGCCGGCCCCCAGCCCCTCCTCCCTCACAGCTGATACACCCGCCGCGCGGCATCGCGGCGGGTGTATCATTGAAAACAAGGCAAAATCAGCAGCATTCGCCGTATAAGACGCACTGCTTTCCCCCCCCCCCACTTTTGGGGGGGAAAAAGTGCGTCTTATACGGCGAAAAATACGGTAAATTTTTTGCGGGATGAGGTAACAGTTTGCTTGGCATACGCCTTTTTAATCACTTGGTGTTGCACTTTTAGTGATGTAAGGTGACAAAAGGGGTTGTGATATTTTTCATGTGATATTTTTATAGAGCCCGTCGATACGACGTTACCTAATATGTCTACTTTTTTACTTTAGTTTTGGAAAAGGACGCTTTTTAATTTTTTTTCTTGAAACTTAAAAAAAAAAATATTTACTTTCTTTTTTTTAAACTTTTTTTCACTTAAATGTTTTGTCCCTGGTACTTCAACTTTTGGGGTCTGATCCCCTTTAGGCCCCCTGCACACGGCCGTGTTTCACAGCCGTGTGCGGGCCGTGGAACCGCGGCCTGGATCCCTCCTGAGAGCAGGAGCGCACGGCGTCACTGGTTGCTATGACGCCGTGCGCTCCCTGCTGCCGGCACAGTACAGTAATACACTGGTATAGATCATACCAGTGTATTACTGTATTGCGGCGGCAGCAGGGAGCGCACGGCGTCATAGCAACCAATGACGCCGTGTGCTCCTGCTCTCAGGAGGGATCCAGGCCGCGGTTCCACGGCCCGCACACGGCTGTGAAACACGGCCGTGTGCATGGGGCCTTGCAATGCTTTACAATACTTCTGTATTGTAAAGCATTGACTGTATGTGTATTACCCATGTAATACACTTACAGCTTGCTTACCTGTGAGATCCAAGGGGCTGGATTTTACAGGCTCTCCCAGAAGGCAGCCACGATGCCTAAGGAAGGCATCGGGCTGCCTTCCCTGCTATGGGGTCCCCGTCACAGGAACGCAGGGACCCCATCGACACCAGCACCAGTGAGGATACCACACGTGCTGCGGTCAGAGCTGACCGCGGCTGTGCAAGGGTAAATGCGCCGACATCAGTGATTTCACTGATGTTGGCGCATACAGCAGGGGTCCAGCTATTAGTGACAGCCGGACCCCTGCCGCTGATCGTGCGGGCGCGGCTCCTGCACTTGCACAATCAGCGCACCGTACCTGTACTGCGCTAGGATTTCCGTCCCGCTTTTCTGCGCCGTACATGTACGGTACTGGTATCCTAAGGTTTAAATTTTAAAATTAGCAATATTATAAATGACACAGAAAGTGTTTACACTAGAGTATGGACTGACTGACTGCAGCATTTACACTACAATATGGATTCACTGACCGCCGCGTTTGCACTAGACTATGGACTGACTGACCGCAGTGTTTACACTGGACTATGGACTGACTGACAGCAGTGTTTACTCTGGACTAAGGACTGACTAACCGCAGCGTTTACACTAGACTATGGACTGACTGACAGCAGTGTTTACACTGGACTATGGACTGACTGCAGTGTTTACTCTGGACTAAGGACTGACTGACCGCAGTATTTACACTGGACTATGGACTGACTGACCGCAGCGTTTACACTAGTCTATGGACTGACTGACCGCAGCGTTTACACTAGTCTATGGACTGACTGACCGCAGTATTTACACTGGACTATGGACTGACTGACCACAGCGTTTACACTAGTCTATGGACTGAGTGACCGCAGTGTTTACACTAGACTATGGACTGACTGACCACAGCGTTTACACTAGTCTATGGACTGACTGACAGCAGTGTTTACTCTGGACTAAGGACTGACCGCAGTGTTTACACTGGACTATGGACTGACTGACCACAGCGTTTACACTAGTCTATGGACTGACTGACGGCAGTGTTTACTCTGGACTAAGGACTGACCGCAGCGTTTACACTAATCTATGGACTGACTGACCACAGCGTTTACACTAGACTATGGACTGACTGACCGCAGCGTTTACACTAGACTATGGACTGACTGACAGCAGTGTTTACACTGGACTATGGAATGACTGCCCGCAGTGTTTACACTAGACTATGGACTGACTGACCGCAGCATTTACACTAGACTATGGACTGAGTGACCGCAGTGTTTACACTGGACTATGGACTGACTGACTGCAGCATTTACACTAGACTATGGACTGAGTGACCGTAGTGTTTACACTGGACTATGGACTGACTGACTGCAGCATTTACACTAGACTATGGAATGACTGACCGCAGTGTTTACAATGGACTATGGACTGAGTGACCGCAGTGTTTACACTGGACTATGGACTGAGTGACCGCAGTGTTTACACTGGACTATGGACTGAGTGACCGCAGTGTTTACGCTGGACTATGGACTGACTGACTGCAGTATTTATACTAGACTATGGACTGAGTGACCGCAGTGTTTACACTAGACTATGGACTGACTGACAGCACTGTTTACACTAGTCTATGGACTGACTGACAGCAGTTTTTGCACTGGACTATAGACTGAGTCACCACAGTGTTTACACTGGACTATGGACTGACTGACAGCAGTGTTTACAATGGACTATGGACTGACTGACTGCAGTGTTTACACTGGACTATGGACTGACTGACTGCAGTGTTTACAATGGACTATGGACTGACTGACCGCAGCATTTAAACTAGACTATGGACTGACCGCAGTGTTTACACTGGACTATGGACTGAGTGACTGCAGTGTTTACTCTGGACTAAGGACTGACTGACCGCAGTATTTACACTGGACTATGGACTGACTGACCGCAGCGTTTACACTAGTCTATGGACTGACTGACCGCAGCGTTTACACTAGTCTATGGACTGACTGACCGCAGTATTTACACTGGACTATGGACTGACTGACCACAGCGTTTACACTAGTCTATGGACTGACTGACCGCAGTATTTACACTGGACTATGGACTGACTGACCGCAGCGTTTACACTAGTCTATGGACTGACTGACCGCAGCGTTTACACTAGTCTATGGACTGACCGCAGTATTTACACTGGACTATGGACTGACTGACCACAGCGTTTACACTAGACTATGGACTGACTGACCACAGCGTTTACACTAGTCTATGGACTGACTGACGGCAGTGTTTACTCTGGACTAAGGACTGACCGCAGTGTTTACACTGGACTATGGACTGACTGACCACAGCGTTTACACTAGTCTATGGACTGACTGACGGCAGTGTTTACTCTGGACTAAGGACTGACCGCAGCGTTTACACTAATCTATGGACTGACTGACCACAGCGTTTATACTAGACTATGGACTGACTGACCGCAGCGTTTACACTAGACTATGGACTGACTGACAGCAGTGTTTACACTGGACTATGGAATGACTGCCCGCAGTGTTTACACTAGACTATGGACTGACTGACCGCAGCATTTACACTAGACTATGGACTGAGTGACCGCAGTGTTTACACTGGACTATGGACTGACTGACTGCAGAATTTACACTAGACTATGGACTGAGTGACCGTAGTGTTTACACTGGACTATGGACTGACTGACTGCAGCATTTACACTAGACTATGGAATGACTGACCGCAGTGTTTACAATGGACTATGGACTGAGTGACCGCAGTGTTTACACTGGACTATGGACTGAGTGACCGCAGTGTTTACACTGGACTATGGACTGAGTGACCGCAGTGTTTACACTGGACTATGGACTGACTGACCGCAGTGTTTACACTGGACTATGGACTGACTGCAGTGTTTACACTAGACTATGGACTGAGTGACCGCAGTGTTTACACTAGACTATGGACTGAGTGACCGCAGTGTTCACACTGGACTATGGACTGAGTGACCGCAGTGTTTACGCTGGACTATGGACTGACTGACTGCAGTATTTATACTAGACTATGGACTGAGTGACCGCAGTGTTTACACTAGACTATGGACTGACTGACAGCACTGTTTACACTAGTCTATGGACTGACTGACAGCAGTTTTTGCACTGGACTATAGACTGAGTCACCACAGTGTTTACACTGGACTATGGACTGACTGACAGCAGTGTTTACAATGGACTATGGACTGACTGACTGCAGTGTTTACACTGGACTATGGACTGACTGACTGCAGTGTTTACAATGGACTATGGACTGACTGACCGCAGCATTTAAACTAGACTATGGACTGACCGCAGTGTTTACACTGGACTATGGACTGACTGACTGCAGCGTTTACACTAGACTATGGACTGACTGACCACAGTGTTTACAATGGACTATGGACTGAGTGACCGCAGTGTATACACTGGACTATGGACTGAGTGACCGCAGTGTTTACACTGGACTATGGACTGAGTGACCGCAGTGTTTACACTGGACTATGGACTGAGTGACCTCAGTGTTTACACTGGACTATGGACTGAGTGACCGCAGTGTTTACACTGGACTATGGACTGAGTGACAGCAGTGTTTACACTAGACTATGGACTGACTGACCGCAGTATTTACACTGGACTATGGACTGAGTGACCTCAGTGTTTACACTAGACTATGGACTGAGTGACCGCAGTGTTTACAATGGACTATGGACTGAGTGACCGCAGTGTTTACACTGGACTATGGACTGAGTGACCTCAGTGTTTACACTAGACTATGGACTGACTGACCGCAGTGTTTACAATGGACTATGGACTGAGTGACCGCAGTGTTTACACTGGACTATGGACTGAGTGACCGCAGTGTTTACACTGGACTATGGACTGAGTGACCGCAGTGTTTACACTAGACTATGGACTGACTGACCGCAGTGTTTACAATGGACTATGGACTGAGTGACCGCAGTGTTTACACTGGACTATGGACTGAGTGACCGCAGTGTTTACACTAGACTATGGACTGAGTGACCGCAGTGTTTACACTGGACTATGGACTGAGTGACCGCAGTGTTTACACTAGACTATGGACTGAGTGACCGCAGTGTTTACACTAGACTATGGACTGAGTGACCGCAGTGTTTACACTGGACTATGGACTGACTGACTGCAGTGTTAACGCTAGACTATGGACTGACTGACTGCAGCATTTACACTAGACTATGGACTGAGTGACCGCAGTGTTTACACTGGACTATGGACTGACTGACTGCAGCATTTACACTAGACTATGGACTGAGTGACCGCAGTGTTTACACTGGACTATGGACTGAGTAACTGCAGTGTTTACACTGGACTATGGACTGAATGACTGCAGCATTTACACTAGACTATGGACTGAGTGACTGCAGCAAGGATCCAATTACATTTTTTTTTTTTGTATTGCGTTGTTTTTATGCTTTTCTAACAGGCACACTTTTGTAATATCCACATGACAGCTGATAACTTTACCGGAATATATATATTTTTTATAATGTGATAAAATTACCTAAAACTGCCAGAAATGAACACCTGTTGCATTATGTACGAGTCCCATACACATCCAGAGAGAATAAATATTCAGGGCAGTTCAGATTTAGACATTGACTCCCCTGACACCTGAGCCTCAGGTGGATGTTAATGAGTCACTGTGAGCAGTGGAAATCATTGGGGGCCACATCGTCCCCTTTATATATGTGTAACTAGAGGCAGTGACTGTGGAGACAGAGACAGCAGCGACTCTGCACATTGCACTCTGTTTTCTCATGTAAGTACTCCCCTGGGCTGGATTAGCAGATTGTTCACTTTGGTAAAGAGACTTGATACAAAGTAACAATTCATCTAATAATTGCAAAAGAAGAGGCTAAAATGATACATTATATCCATTTCATCCATATTCTGTTGAGAATTCAAATATACCTCAAGGCCAGCGTTTACCGTACATTATATACTACAGGGGCACAGATCGATAGATAGATAGATAGATAGATAGATAGATATGAGATAGTCAGATAATAGATAGATAATAGATAGATAGATAGATAGATAGATAGATAGGAGATAGTCAGATAGTAGATAGATAGATAGATATGAGATAGATAGATAGATATGAGATAGATAGATAGATAGATAGTAGATAGATAGATAGATAGATAGATATGAGATAGATAGATAGATAGATAGATAGTCTGACCCTTTTACTTTTTCATATTTTGTTATGTTTTGCTCATTGTGCTAAAAATGTATTAAACAAATCCACTTTCCTCATCATTCTGCACTCAATACTCCAAAATGTTAGCAAATTTATTAAAAAGGGAAAACTATAATTTGGCCTGGACATAAGTATTCAGTCCCTTTGCTCTGACACGTGACATTTAAATCTGGTGGCCTCCCGGTTCTCTGGACCATCTCTGAGATGTTTCTACTCCTTGATTAGAGTCAATTGTAGTAAATTCTGTGGATTTGACATGATTTGGAAAGACCCCCCCCCCCTTCCCGTCTATATAATGTCTCACAGCTGACAATGCATGTCAGAGATAAAACCAAACCATCAGGAGGAAAGAACTGCCTGTCACAGTGACTTCCATAGTTTTTAAATCGAAGAAGTTTGGAAGAACCAGGACTTTTCCTAGAGCTGTCAGTCTCACCAAACTGGGGTGGGTGTGGGGGGAGTGGGAGTTTGGTAAAAGGGGTGAGGAAGAACCCAATGGTCTCTCTACCAAACCTCTCTCTACCTGTGTGCAGATGGGAGAAACTTCCAGAAGGTTAACCATCACTGCAGTCTCCACCAACCTGGGGTTTATGGCAGAGGGGCCAGAAAGAAGACTCTCCTCAGTAAAAGATACATGAAACAAAAAACTTGCAGACTGTGATAAAGAAGATTCTCTGTCTGGTTGGAACCACGATTGATCTTTTTGGCCTGAATTCTAAATGTCATGTCAGGAGGAAACCAGGCGCCGTTTATCACCTACCTATACCATCCCTACAGTGAAGCATGGTGGTGGGACCATCATGTCTGGAGGGAACCAGGAGCCGATCATCACCTGCCCATCACCATCCCTACAGTAAGGTATGATGATGGCAGCATCATGTTTGGGGGGGACAGGGAGACTAGTCATGGTGGAGCGAAAGTTGAATGGAGCAAAGTACAGAGATATTCTTAAGGGAAACCTGATCCAGAGTTCTGGACCTCAGACTGGGCGAGCGTTCACCATCCAACAAGACAATGGCCCTAAGCACACGGCCAGGACAACACAGCAGCAGCTCTGGGACAACTCTGTGAATGTCCTTGAGTGGCCCAGCCAGAGCCCTGATCCCAATAGAAGATCTCTGGAGAGACCTGAAAATGGCTGTCCACCGACCATCCCCATCCAATTTGTCAGAGCTGGAGAGGATCTGCACAAAAGAACGTCCGAAAATCCCCAAATCCAGGTGTAAACCTTGTGGCATCATCTCCAAGAACACTGGAGACAGGAATCACTGCCAAAGGGGCTTCAACTTAGTCTTGAGTAAAGGGGCTGAAGACTTATGTCCTGTGGAAAAGGTTTGAATAATTATGCCAATGCAAGATTTTAGCTTTTTCTTTTTAATAAATTAGTAAAGATTTCTAACATTCTGTTCTCATGTTCTCTTTATCAAAATGTGAAAAAGTGAAAGGGTGTAAAGACTTTCCCGATGCGCTGTATCTCCGGGGTGTGCGCTCTGTGATGTTTGGTGCATCTTGATAGATTAGAAAATATTTGCTCCAAGCTCTGTACTCATTGCTTCCTGGTCCTCGGCCGCTCCCTGTGACAGTGTGAGGACGTCAGCGATCTGTGAACTCAAGCTTTGCTCGTCGGGTCACAGCACAGTGTGTCAGGGGTGCACCTAGCCTTTCTGCTGCCTGAGGCGAAAACTGAAATGACCCCCCCCCTTCCCAATGCCAATTTCTTAACCTAACTGCTTCCCTTTAGCCGATGGCCCTTTTTCTGCCCCCCTCTTGCCCCTACCTGGTGCTGTCTGAGGCAATCGCCTCACCTGGCCTCATTGGTGGTGCACCCCTGCAGTTATTCACATTGGGGATCTGATCTGAGGTCTGATTGGGGTCTTATTTACATTAGGGTCTGAGCTGAGGTCTTATTGGGGTCTTATTAACTTTGGGTGTCTGATCTGAGGTCTTATTGGAGTTCTTTTTAACATTGGGGGTCTGATCTGAGGTCTTATTGGAGTTCTTTTTAACATTGGGGTCTGATCTGAGGTCTGATTGGAGGTCTTATTAACATTGGGGGTCTGATCTGAGGTCTTATTGGAGTTCTTTTTAACATTGGGGGTCTGATCTGAGGTCTGATTGGAGGTGTGATTAACATTGGGGGTCTGATCTGAGGTCTTATTGGAGTTCTTTTTAACATTGGGGGTCTGATCTGAGGTCTGATTGGAGGTCTGATTAACATTGGGGGTCTGATCTGAGGTCTGATTGGAGGTCTTATTAACATTGGGGGTCTGATCTGAGGTCTGATTGGAGGTCTTATTAACATTGAGGGTCTGATCTGAGGTCTGATTGGAGGTCTTATTAACATTGAGGTCAGAGTTAAGGTCTGATGTCTAATTAACATTGGAGATCTGATTAGGGCTTTGAGGTGTGATTAACATTGGGGCTCGGTTCTGAGGTCTAATGAAATATGGTTTTTTTTCTTATTCTCCTACTCTAGAAACTAGGTTCGTCTTATGGGCGAAATAATGATAATAAAAATAGTAAAAAATGTAGACATTATTTGTACTCCTTAAAAAATTATGGAATTGTATAATCATCTAATATAGAAATAAAACAAGATAATATCTGGTGATTTAGTGATACACAATAAATAACATAATAAATAATAAATAGTAATAAGTTAAGTAGGTTATTACATGACAATATAGACAGATACAGGTTCATTCAGTATATTATAACGTGATGATACAGGCAGAAACTCATACGCAATCTACACTTTATATGCACATTTTATATTTCTGTTAAATCTACTGTTGATGGTATCTTTCTACATTTTTACCTTAAATATACAGAGAAATGTATCATGTGTCAGTGTTTTATATTTTTATTTTTAATTGGGTTCTTCTTGTGGTAAATATGATATGATACTTTTATTCTCTGGGTTTATACGGTTATGGCGACACCAAATTGATATAGTTTTTTTATGTTTTACTACTTTTTCAGCACAAAATCCCTTTTGTGTTAAAAATAAATGATATTTTGAATTGCCACATACTAAAGTCCATAACATTTTTATTTTTTCACCAATGTAGCTGTGTAGGGCCTTTTTTTCAGGATGGGCTGTAGTTTTTATTGGTATCATTCTGGGGTGCATATGACTTTTTGATCACGTTATTTTTTTTTTTTGTGGAGGTGAGGTGCCAAAAACAGCAATTCTCTCATTGTTCCCATTTGGATCTTGAAGATCCAGTGGGCCTGTTGGCTATACAGTGCATTACAATAGTCATCTGCTGCAATGCACTGTATTGTCAGTGCTACACTTACACTAAGGCTGATCAGACCCTTAGGTACATAACAGTCCGGATGCCTTTGTAAGGCGTCCGGTTGCCATGGCAACTACAGGGCCACAGCCATCGAAGCAGCGGCGGCCCAATGGAAAAGAGAGGGAGCTCCCTCCCTCTCAAGCCCATGGATGCCGCGGGCGACTACTGATTGCGGCATCTATAGGATTAAATGGCCGAGAACGGTGCCAACAACGATTTCGGCCGTTACAGCAGAGTGTCCGCTGTACGTTACAGCTGACACTCTCTGCTGATGGCAGCGGCTCCGTTCCTGATCCGCCGGCAAGAAAGGAAGCTCCAGGGACATCAGGGGGTATATGGGGAACAAAGGGGGCATATTGGGGGCAGTATAATAATTAGGGGCACAGTGGTGGTCTTACCTGATTTCAGGCTGTGATCTCCAGCGTGGAGATCACAGCCTGAAACTTGCATTTTCTCAATGAAGCGTTCCAATTGGTTAGACTGCAGAGACTAGCCAATCCGAGCACTCTGATGGGTCCCTTGCCAGTTTTCTCGGGTGTCTCAGCTCTCTGGGAGAGCGGAGACTCCGGGGCTGTGACACTTTATAGTGTCACAGCCCCGGTAAGCAGATTGGGCGTGTCGGTACGTCCAAATAAGTAAGTTACTTGCGATTTGGACATACAGTTACGGCCAAATAAATGAAGGGGTTAAAGGGGATATCCAAGGCTATAAACTGCTCCCCTATATGCCGGGCCCCTCACAGTGAATATACTTACCTGGCTCCCCGCGCCGCTTCTGGTCCCTGCACCGCCGCTGCTGCTTCTCCCTGTGCGCGGATGAAAACATCCAGTATTGGGGGACGGGGAGCAGCTAGTAGCAGGCGGTGATGGGCACGAGCCTCCCTAGAATCGCAGGTGACGCTAGGAAGGCTCACCCCAACACCGGATGTTTTCATCCACAGACAGGAAGAAGCAGCAGCGGCGGTGCAGGGGCCAGGAGCGGCACAGGGAGCGGGGTAAGTATATTCCCTGTGAGGGGCCCGGCACATGAGGGGGCAGTTTATAGCCTTGGATAATCCTCTTTAAGGTAAACTAAAAGGATAGAAAGACACCATCCATCCCCTACCCATTAATGGTCGCATAAAAAACAATAGTTCAAATACAAATAGCCAAAGTATATATAAAGTGTAGATTGCGTATGAGTTTCTGCCTGTATCATCATGTAATAATCTACTGAATGAACTTGTATCTGTCTATATTGTCATGTAATAACCTACTTAATGTATTACTATTCATTATTATTCATTATATTATTTATTATGTTTGACTAAATCACCAGATATTATCATTAGAGAAGAGCGAATTGAAGTTGACGAACTGGAATTCGATCTAAATTTCAGGAAAAATTAAATTTGGCCTGAAGTGGAATTTCCTTGCGCTTCGTGGTAACAGATCACATTATTTATTATTTAGTTCTGTGTTGATTTTACAACTGTTTATATGTTCAGCGGTGAAGTTACATTGTTCTACAGCTTTTTTGGGGGAATATTAATAGGAATAAAAAGTATGTCTAATTAGCATTTTACTTTTATTTTAATTTAATTCTTCTATTTTACAGTATGTCAGACAGACAAGTGACAGGCTCTTCAAAGGGAACGGGCAGTGGCCAAAATGTTTCTGTTGCAGGCAGCAGAAGAAGGAAAGGGGGGGGGGGGGTAGCAGGAGTCGCAGCGAGAGGCCTGAGCTCCCAGTGTTATCTAGCTGGCGTCTATTGACCAGCAACCAAGCAGTTCTTGAATGGTTGACTCGATCTCCTACTTTGTTGCATGTGACATCAGACACCCCCAGCCAAGAGTCAGTGGGTTCCTCTGGCATGACGCTTAGTTGGCATGGCCCTGTGCCCTCACCTGTCCTCAACCTGCCTCTGTTATTTTCTGTTCTCTTAGCCAGAGAATTATTATATGCCATGGGCTCGGCTTCACTATACAGTGAGGACAAGCTACTAGAGGGCGGTCAGCAGCTACTGCCCAGCCAAGATCTGGAGGAGACATCCGCCGCTTCCTCCGCTAGACGGGCAAGTAGTGATGATGAGAGTTGTGTCAGAGGTGGTGTTGCAAGCAGTTCAGGCTCCTGGCCCTGAGACCACTGAGGGGGACATCAGTGACGTGCAGACAGTAGCGGATGATGATGAAGCCGATCGCACTTGGGAGCAGGGTGAAGAAGGGGCTTTGTCATCATCAGGAGAAGAGGGTGTCAGCTTGCGCGTGAGGTAGCAGTTGAGCCAGCAAGGTGGTAGCGTGGCTGCAAGTAAGCAGGCTGGCAGCAGTGGGAGGTTGGGAGCCAAACGTGCCCGGGGTAGACCACCCAGTTCACAGGAGTCCTACCTGCCCGAAAAGTAGCAGTGCAGGGATTCACGGAGGCAACAGTAGTAGGCAGTCAGCACAGGAGTGTTGGGGGGAAAATGCCATACTCGATGGTCTGGCAGTTTTTTGTCAAGCCGCCTGAGGAGGTAAACATAGTCATTTGCGAATCTGTGGACAGAAGGTGAAGCGTGGTCCAGGGTGCCAATGTTGGCACCACGGCCCTGCGTCAACACATGCAGTGTCGCCATAAAGTAGCCTGGGAGAACCGTGGTGCAACCGCTGCATCACCCAGTGGTCCTGCACCTCTTTTCCTGCAGTCAAGGCTCTACCACCTCAGCCGAAGGAAGGCTGTCCTTCCCATCATATACTGGTTTTGATGCTCCTCGTCTTCCTACTCCTCGTCACTTATTTTGTCAGCAATTGATCACCGAAGCGATTGCCAAGAGGCATGGCGCACGTGTTCAATCTGATTGTAAAGATGTTCCTGAAGTCTTTCACCCATCTGCAAGACATCCTAAAAAATGGGCAGGAAACTGCATGCACTTCAGCCACTCTTACACTGCAAAGCACACCCTCCTTAAGCTGCAAAGGCAGAATGGCGCAGAATGGCGCAGAATGGTATTCCCCAACATCGGAACTCCATCCTCCATATGTAGGACCAATTATATGAATAAAGAAAGGCCATAAACAATTTTTTGATGATACAGGCGGACGTTGGTACCCCCCTGTGTAACTTCGATGTGGCAGCTCATGAGTGACATATGCCGTTTGCTCGGGCCCTTTGAGGCCATTTATTTGTTAGTCGTCAGGACTATGGGATGAACCAGCAGTACCAGCTCCATCAGCAGCAATTTACATCTAGAGTCGCTGATGAGCAGTTTTCTTTACCCGCCTAGTGAAGAAACGACCATATTTTTTGCCCTATAAGACGCACCGGCCCATTAGACGCACCTAGGTTTTTGAGGAGGAAAATAAGAAAAAAATTATTTTTAACCAAAAGGTATGCTTTTGGTGGGTTTGAACTAATTGCGGTCTGTGCATGACACTATTATGGGGGATCTGTGGATGATACACTGTTATGGGGTGGGGGATTTGTGGATGGCACTGTTATGGGGGGGATCTGTGGATGGCACTGTTATGGGGGGATCTGTGGATGGCACTGTTATGGGGGGAGCTGTGGATGGCATTATGATGGGGGGGTCTGTGGATGGCATTATGATGGTGGGGGGATCTGTGATGGCATTATGATGGTGGGGGGATCTGTGGATGGCATTATGATGGGGGGGCTCTGTGGATGGCATTATGATGGGGGGGCTCTGAGGATGAAACTGTTATGGGGTGATGGATCTGTGGATGACACTGCTATATGTTTCATCCACAGATCCCTCCATAACAGTCCCATCCACAGACTCCCCCCTATCATAATGCCATTCACAGACCCCCCCCCCATCATTATCCCATTAACAGATTCCTAGGGAGGGACTGTAGTAGGTGGGGAGAGCGGCGGAGCCCTGCAGGCACTGTACTCTGGCCCCGCAGCTCAGTATGTACTGTATTATAAGTAGTGTTAATCATCAGATCTAAACTGAATAATGATGTGCTCCCCCTGCTCCCCATGTGTACCGTACTTACCGGTACATGCCATGCTCCTGTAGTAAACACTAGCAGCTAGCAGGCAGGCCGGGCAGCCATAACTCACTCAGGTCATGTGCCTGCTCCGCCTACTTCATTCATAAAGTAGGTGGAGCAGGCACGTGACCTCCGTGAGTTACAGTTCCCCGGCCTGCCTGCCTGCTAGCTGCTAGTGCTTACTACAGGAGCGTGACATGTACTGGTAAGTAAGGTACTCATGGGGAGCAGCATGAGGAGACCACAGAGTGGCCCAGTGATAGAGAGTTGAGGTCACTGGGCCAGTCTGTAGTCTCCTCATGCTGCTGACACCTTAACACTCTATCACTGGGCCACTCTGTGGTCTCCTCATGCTGCTGCCACCTCCCCAGTCTGTCACTGGGCCACTCTGTGGTCTCCTTATGATGCTGCCACCTCAACTCTCTATCACTGGGCCACTCTGTGGTCTCCTCATGCTGCTGCCACCTCAACACTCTGTCACTGGGCCACTCAGTGGTCTGCTCATGGTGCTGCCACCTCAACACTCTATCACTGGGCTACTCTGTGGTCTCCTCATGCTGCTGCTAACTCAACACTCTGTGGTATCCTCATGCTGCTACTACCTCACCACTCTGTCACTGGGACACTCTGTGGCCTCCTCATGCTGCTGATACCTCAACACTATGTCAATGGGCCACTCTGTGTTCTCCTCATGCTGCATGCCACATCACTACTCTGTGGTCTCCTTATGCTGCTGCCACATCAACACTATGTCACTGGGCCACTCTTTAGGCTCCTCATGATGCTGTCAACTCAACAATCTGTGGTCTCCTCATGCTGCTGCCACCTCAACACTCTGTTACTGGGCCACTGTGTTGACGACTTATGCCATTCCTCATGCGGTTCCTCATGTGATTCCCACCCTCACCACTGCAGTGACTGGGCCACCATGTTGCCATACTCGGCGGTGTGAGAATTATTCATCAAGCCACCGGAGGATGATCAGCATGGCCCACTCTGTTACTGGGCCAATGTGTTGACGACTCATGCGATTCCTCATGCAATTCTTCCTGTAATTACCACCCTCACACTCTGTGACTAGGCCACTGTGTTGATGACTCATGCGATTCCTCATGCAATTCCTCATGAGATTCCTACCCTCACCACTCTGTTAATTTGTTGACTACTCATGTGATTCTTCATGCGATTCCCAACCTCACCACTCTGTGACTGTGCCACTGTGTTGACTCCTCACACTGTTGCTACCTCACCACTCAGTCATGGTGGAACTACTTGTTTCAGCATGTAACAGAACAGGTTCTGTAGAAATCAATGTGGAATCAGCTAATGACGATGTAAAAGGAGTGCACTTCTTTTTGACGCTAACACAGACCTATAAGGCTGTCTTTTAATGCGATTTGTCACAAATAAATTCGGATCGAATCAAATCTTTTTTGGAGACTCCGCGAACCGATCGAATATAATTTTTTAGAAATTCGCTCATATCTAATTTTCATGTATTAGTTCTATATTCGATTATGATACTATTCCATATTTTTTAGGGAGTCCAAATGATGTATACACATTTTACTATTATATTATAATGTTTAAATATACATCTTTATAATTTTTATCTATATTTTATGCTCCTGATGAAGGAGGCTTCTCTCTGAAACGTATTGAGCTTTTATGCAGTAAAAAAAAAGTATTGATGAGAGAAACCTTGTGTGATCATCTGCCTTCACCAGTGTAATCCAACTAAGGGGAATCATCTGTACCAGGGATGCTCAACCTACAGCTCTCCAGATGTTGTAAAACTACAACTCCCACCATGCCCAGCTGTAGGCTGATGATAGCTGTATGCTGTCTGAACATGCTGGGAGCTGTAGTTTTGCAACAGCTGGAGGGACCGCAGGTTGGGCATTCCTGATCTGTACTATACGGTACATCTACAGGCGATCTTGGTGGAGGAGAAGGGTCGCAAGTGTCTTGAGATTATCTTGTAGACTCCTTCCCCAGTGGCGTAAGTATTATATATTTTAACTATCCAATTATGGTACCTTAGGTATTAATGTTCTTTATCTTATTACCTACCATTTTCTGTATGCTGCATATAACAGCATACTGCCTCCTTCCATACTTTTTTAATTTCAGATGGAAATCTGGTGTAGCAGAGCTGGAGACTCAGTTTAGCAGAACTTGGTCTCC
This sequence comes from Bufo gargarizans, assembly GCF_014858855.1. Taxonomy (NCBI): domain Eukaryota; kingdom Metazoa; phylum Chordata; class Amphibia; order Anura; family Bufonidae; genus Bufo; species Bufo gargarizans. Next base: position 8,838,441 of record NC_058082.1, read on the forward strand.
GGCTTTGCAAAATTGGGTCTACGACTCTGCTAAACTGGGTCTCCGGTTTTGCTAAACTGGGTCTCCGGCTTTGCTACACTGGGTCTCCAGCTCTGCAAAACTTGGTCTCCGGCTCTGCAAAACTGGGTCTCCGGCTCTGCAAAACTTGGTCTCCGGCTCTGCAAAACTGGGTCTCTGGCTCTGCAAAACGGGGTCTTCCGATATTAGCAGAACTGTAGGCCTGAAGTAGCAGTCCCTAAGGCCAAATATAGCAAAGTTGGAGACCCAGTCAGTGTAGCATAACTGGAGACACAGTGTTGCAGAACTGAAAGCCTAATGTAACAGATCTGAAAGGTTGATGTAGCATTGTTGGAGGTCCGATGTAGCAAATCTGAAATAACACAGCTGGCCAGCTGGTATCACAGGGCTGCTTGGAACTAACATGAAATATCAAAAGACCCTGTCCAGATTGAGTTTATATAAACTGTGTGGATGACATCATTGGATTGCTCCAGGTTATCACAGTAAAAAGGAAGGCTGGAGGAGGGATGTGAGGCAGCACATGGTGCTGGATCTGGGGCTGGTGAGTATCATATTTTAGGGTAGGATATTGTTTCAAAAAGAAAGTCTTCATGAACAAGGATTCAAGTAATGATGTGTATTGTCAGTTTATTCCTTCATAGTAATTGCCATAGGTACAGAGAGACATTGCTGAGGTGCAAGATGGTTCAATAGAAGTGACAGTTCCTCCAAGATGTGATATACAATCACTATAAATGATGCTAGAACAGGTTAAATATGGATACAATATTCTCATTATTAACTATCTCTTGGTTGCAGATACATTTCTTTACTGGCTTCTTCATCAGCAGCCAATGGCCAACCAGACTAAATCAACAGTTGTAGAGTTTGTCCTGCTTGGATTTCCAGGTCTTGCAGAGAAGTTCTATCCTGTGGTCTCGATAACCATCTTCCTTCTCTACAACCTTTCTCTCTACGCCAATGGCATTGTCATTGTGTTGATTAGCTTGCACGAACAACTACACCAACCAATGTATGTCATTGTTGGAAACCTGGCCTTCTCTGACTTACTTTTCGACACACTGACCTTGCCAAAACTCATTGCCAAGTATTGGTTTGGGCATGGATCCTTGGCCTTTTCTGTTTGTTTTCTTCAAATGTTCTTTGTACATTATCTGTCCACTCTCGATTCCTTTATGATTCTGCTTATGGCCATGGATCGTTATGTTGCCATCTGTAAGCCGCTAAGATACCATACCATTGTAAGTAACAGAGTGGTGACAATCCTGTGCTTATTGATCTGGGTCTTTGCTGCCATTGTTGGCCTAGTTATTACCACCTTGGGCCTTTGGCTACCCTACTGTGGCCCCAACAGAATTAAGAGCTGTTTTTGCTCTCTCACCCCTGTTCGCTGTCTTATCTTGTGCAGATTCAGCTTCAGCTAGAAGGACTGGGTTCATCATTGCCTTGTTTGCCCATGTTTGCCCGTTGTCCTTTATTGTCTTCTCGTACATCATCAGCCTCTCGAAGTTGAGCTCACCTGGGGAGCTCGGAAAATTGGCAGAAGGCTTTCTACACCTGTACAACTCATGGCTTTGTCATTGGCTTGTACTTCATCCCTCGACTCATTGTCTACACCTACAATCAGGTCCAGCTGATCCCCAACGCCGATCTCAACGTTCTGCTTATTTGTCTGTACACTTTTGTCCCCCATTTTGCCAGCCCTATCATATTTTGTCTTCGGACAGAGGAAATCAAAAGGACTCTGAGAAATGTGTTGAAACGAACGATAACCAAGAAATATTAATCCATTTGCATAATTGAATAATCCAGTTCAGCATGGGTGTCATCAACGTCGACCACTGTCTGTCCATATGTTGTGAATATCTTATAAGAGGACATCACAACTACTTCTTCTATATAGCTCATTCTTCCCTTCCTTTTCCCCCCAAAACATTACACAATCTCCTGGAGGGAATATCCATCTAGTCATGAAGTGATGATTCCCAGCCCCTACATTAGTACAAATAGGGGTGTAAGGGTGGGCAGTGGTCCTTTGGCTTTCCCTTCCAAATAATTAGCATTTTATTGTGTCCTTTCCTTTGGAAATACTATCAGAGAAAGAGACCAATCACATCTTGGATACTTATGGGATAAGTTCATGACAGCAACAGCCGTGGTGAGTGTGGTATGGTTGAAAGGGGTGTTCTAATATGATAAAAGGGGTGTTGTTACAGGAGTTCAGTACATAGTGTAGAGCCCTGAAGCAGTACCTATATCAGATTTAAATCCAGAGGAGCTCCAAGACACCGCTAGGGTTCATTCACCACAACATGTGGAAACTAGATGGTGACTAGGCCCATGTGACTAGCCCAGGATACAGCAGACTAAGAGAAGTATGGACTCTGCATACAGATAATTTCCCCTGCACCATGGAGGTCTTAATGAGGACAATAAAAGGGAAGGCCACTACTGCCCTGTAAGGTCCTCCATTCCTGTTTGTAAAATTGAAGTATAAGGCACCCTCCTTTGTAGTATTTAGCTTCTACGGTACTTCTGTGTGTGGAACCCTGATTATGTTGTGCAGTTTCATGTCTGCCCACTAGTTTACATGGTTGATGGTCTCCCAATCTCTCTTGCATGAATACCATATTTTAGTCACATTGGGGTTTTTCCTGCCATGGTGTAACATCTCTACCAGATTGTATTTTTTTTTCCCTGGCCAATGAGACATAGACTTTTAGGCTTTGGATTATCATCTCGCTGCATAACCCAATGATACTTTATAGACATAGGTGACTGGAGATTTGTATATATTTTTGTGAAAATTCTGGTAGAATGTAGAATTTTCTACAGGTCAAAAGGTTTCCAGGTCAAGAGGCATCAGAGGACGGGTCATGAATGACCATACTCCCAAACCACCACCACCAAGAATCTCCATGACTGTCTTACTGGGAGACTTGCTCTACAGCAGTCATAATGGACTTCTATGTTCTGCTCTTCGGAAGACTTCATGGAATTTCCTGACTATCTGAAATATTGTTCCTGTGGAACTGCTTAGTCAGCCTTTTCAATATAATGTGAAATATTATTTTAGTTGATTATTGATGACAGGTGAGGGAGGTTATTAAGCAACTTTATCCTGAAAAAATAAATAAATAAATAATAAAAACACTTGTGTCATGTGAGTATGCATGAATAGTATCGTTAGCTAGTCAATGCTCATCTGGGTTTCTGAGAAAAATATATGAAATTTATCACATCTTACATCAGCTGGCATCAGATAGGTTTAGGAAAGCTAATTTGAATAACTTTAAGAGAAACCTAGAGGGGTGATTCCTGGTCTACAATACTCCGCACACAAGCTATTCATACTAAGTGCTCTCTGTAATGAGAAACAGTACCCCCTAAACATAGCATATATTGGCCAGACACCCAGAGTAGCATATTAGACTCTGTCTCTCTTGCTCTCTCTCTGCAATAAATTCGGGTTAGTTAGAAACTGAACTTTTTGGGAAATTTGGGATGAATTCCAAACTGGTAGATTTGATTCTATCATCCTTAAACTATTTGTTATGATAGGTGATCCCCAGGGAAGTATTAATTGCATTATTTATTGAGTAAAAATTATATTTCATCACTATTTTTGACGCAATGAAGTATTGAGGTTATTTTATTTACTGACATTTTGACATCTTTTTTGGTTTAAACTTTTTTGACCTCTTGTGTTTGGTCCTCCTCAGTGCAGAAATAAGAGACCCCCTCTTAGTTTTTTATTGTTAGCGATCAGTGATATATGTTAACAAATAAAGCTATTCTCACTCTACTGTCAGCATGTAGCACAAATCTTCCTGTCAAAATGAAAGACATCACATTTGGACCCACAATAGATGGCTATTACTGTACGTTCAGTGCTACCGAACACAAAGGAACATTCAATCACATCCAGTGTCTCCTACGATTGTAGGCATTCTCTTTCCTCATCTTCTCTATACAACCCAGACTGTCATGATGGCTTCTTCCAGAATTGTCAAGTCTCTGCAGACTTTGCTACATAGACATCCCCCTGAGGAAGCTGACATGAAACAAGTGTCGGGGTCTCTAGGAGGTGCCACTAGCCGGGTCTGTATTGTGTATATGTTGTGAATCATGTTTTTTTTTTTTATCTAGATGGGGGAGACACATGGTTTAATTTAGTATTTATTTATACTTGTTTTCCATCCCTCCTTTTCCACTCCTTGCAATGCTATAACTTGATGCCCCGACGAATTGTGTGCACTCTCCATGTGGTTGTGTCTGTCTTTGCCAATTTTATGCAACTGTTTATTTGTTTTATCAATTTCAATAAAGGTACATTTTTGGATATACATTTTTGTATTATATCTGTGTATATGCTGAGTGTCTGGGTTTGTTCCATCTAGGAGCTATACAGACATCTTAGGGTCTTATTACTACTGGGAGAATTATGGGGCATTATTACTATTCTGACTTCTGTGGGGGAATTACTATTGTTGGGCACAATATGGAGGGCACAATTACTAATAAGGGGACTTTGGGAGAGAATTATTACTGGTGGGGCTTTTATGAGCAATTTGGGGACTATCTTTATGGCACTCTTATTTTGTAAGTATAGTATTTGGGGACATTGGGGATGACAGCAGACACAGTATTAGGCTACATTCACATGACTGGTGCAGACCACAGGTCTGCAAAACTCAGGCACCGGCCATGTGAACTGTGATGAACCGAATCTCGCAGCCTCGTCTGATGTCACACTATGTCGGGATCACGCGGTAGTACATTCTATTCACTTTCACCAAAGCATGACGTTCTGCACTCACTGACAGTACGTAAGGTCAGTTTGGCACAGTTTTACACAGACACTCCCTGTCCACATGGGCACAGAGACGGTAGCCCACATGACCTCTGGTGTGGCACAACGCTTGCTCACAACCCTGACAGGCTGTGAGAGCCCTTTCACTGCCCCAGTGAAACAGAGTCCTGCCAACCCAGTAGACTGCCACCAGGTCCTCGTTAGATATAAGCCTGGTCCGTTAACGGGATTATATCAGGCCAGAAACCAGCCCAGATAGCATGTAATGTTACACCGAGACATGGACGTGTGGATTCATAAATTGAGAGATAACGAACAACCCAAGATTAAATTGTATATTTAATCGCCTTAATGACACACTAGACATTAACACTATACACAATAACATACACAAACACAGATGATAGTACAGTACAAATGTATAGACCTTGGTGCTCCAGTCACATGGCAGGCAGTCATGCTAGTGGAGTTTCCTGGTCTCTTCTAACATGATACACAACGTGACCTCCCTTCAAAAAAAGATAATAGCTACTGCCCCTCACGGGAAATTAAACCTTGGTCGGTCAAGCCCCTCCCACCCCCTGGGAGGATCCTACTTCCCCTCTCCTTGGGTATGGTAGCTAGAAATCCAAAAGCCCAATATGGGTCATCACTCCTCACGGGAAGGTCATAGGGAGGCGGTTCTGGTGCCGGGTCACTAGCATATTTGGAGACCAAACATTGCGTTATTCATACCTTCCCTTCCCTGTGTCCTATAAGCAAAGGAGGCCCAGGGGAACCTAAGGGTCGGTCCCAAGATCCCGAAGATGACATCGGTATATGGCTAAGATTTACAGTCATTTCATAACTCCTTATGAACTCACGGTTCCAGACTGTCTGGGGGTTTTCTTTGATGCGGTTGACCAGCTCAGGCCCCCAGCAGGGGGGTCATCCTGTCAGAGAGCTTGCTTCCAGTACGGCTGCTAGAGGTGTGAAATATTAACACTTTGAGGCTGGGCCACCTATTTCCTATGCCAGATGCTCCTCAGTCTTGACAGCAAATTGGCAGGCATCATATTATATGTACCCATAGTCCTCACATGTACGCTGCCTCGTGGAGTAGACCCATTGACTTGAATGGGTCCGTGATACTCAACATACGGCATAAGATAGGACACGTCCCATGTATCTTTTGCAGTGTGGAGGCATGGAAGCCCTTTTTAAAACTGTCCACTGTTTCTGCTGTGACCATCTCCTGGGGTAGACTATTCCACAGATTTACAGTTCTTACAGTAAATAATGCATAATGCCTCTGGAGACTCAACTTTTTTTCTTCTCCACTCGGAGGCCGTGCCCCCCTGTCTATTGAGAGCATTTGACATGAAACAGCTTTTCACCATATTTTTTGTATGACACATTTATATATTTGTATAGGTTAATCATGTCTCCCCTTAGAAGTCTCTTCTCAAGACTAAATAAATGTAATTCTTTTAATCTTTCTTCCTAACTAAGAACCTCCAGGCCCCTTATCAGTTTAGTCGCTCTCCTCTGTACTTTTTTCCAGCTCCAGGGCATCCTTTCTATGGATTGTGTCACGAACCAGCAGGTGTGAACTAGAGATGTCGCGAACAAAAAATTTTCCGTTCGCGAATGGCGAATGCTAGTTTCCTCAAATGTTCGGGAATGGGCGAATCGGGCGAATCGCCATAGACTTCAATAGGCAGGCAAATTTTAAAACCCACAGGGACTCTTTCTGGCCACAATAGTGATGGAAAAGTTGTTTCAAGGGGACTAACACCTGGACTGTGGCATGCCGGAGGGGGATCCATGGCAAAACTCCCATGGAAAATTACGTAGTTGACGCAGAGTTGGATTTTAATCCATAAAGGGCATAAATCACCTAACATTCCTAAATTGTTTGGAATACCGTGCGTTAAAACATCCAGTGTGTGTATACGATCAGGTATAATGTTGTATCGATCAGGTAGTGTAACGGTTACGACCCCGCTTCACAGACATTGACAGACCAAACTATGACAGACCAAACTCCCCGTTTAACGCACCGCAAACAACCGCAAACAGTCCATTTGCTAGCCATGTCCCGTTCCTTGTCCTCACTGACGTCATTGAAGGTCTCTTCCTCCACCCAGCCACGCCACGTACAACACCAAGGGTCCCCGAAAGGTGACAACAAGCCCCCTGGGATGCCTGCTGTGGTTGGTCTTCCACCTCCTCAAAGCCACCTTCCTCCTCTGACTCCTCTTCTTCAGACTCCTCTCTCTGCGTTGCCGCAGGTCCAGCAATCGACGAGGACAAGGCTGCTTCTGGTGGTGATGGTGACCACAACTCCTCCTCTTCATGCTCATCTACAGCCTGATCCAGCACTCTTTGCAGGGCACACTCCAGAAAAAACGCATATGGGATGAGGTCGATGATGTCGGGTGTAATAATTCAATTAAGAATTATTAATTATGGTCATAAAAATAATTAATCATAAAAAAATAAAATTTATAAAATTTGTCAATAAATTCTTAAAATCATGACCTGGTGAATTGTAGACAACCTAATTGATACAATTCACATCTGAGGCCGACTATTTCCTCAGATAAATAAGTTCTTTTTGACGTGAGATGACGTTAATGATAAAACATGTAGTTCTGCATTATACAATTATACACAGGTTTATAAAAATATGCAGATTTATTGGTTACAAGGTTATAAACATATATAAGTAAATAAACACAATGATACATGCAAATGAATATATATAGCGTTAATATAAAGCATTACAAGCTTAACAATACATGCGAGTGGAAATAACTTGTCACATTATAACCAAGCTATTATTAGGTTAGGATATCAAATAGGAACATAATTTATATATTCCCCCTGTTCAGAGAAAGCCTCATGATATCAGGATGGGCCTGTCTAATCCTAGACATCAATATGGAATGCTAAATACATTCCACCCCCCTCTAACCAACTACACGTCACATGACTTCAGGCATGGGCAAATCCATTCAAGGATATAACTTAGAAGAGATAACTGTATCCTTCCGCCCCATCCTGGACTATTTTCACACATATGACTTTGGTAAGACTATTAAGACAAATGACAGGGATATAGGATCTTTGCTAGACCATATCTTAAATGGGAAGGACTTGAAATAAGTCTTTCCTGTGGGAATCCATCACTTAGCTTGGCGAAGAATGTTCTATCAATATATATATATATATATCTAAGCAATTATTTAATGCTTTGCTAGATTATGAGTCTTGATTCTTCTGCAGGTAGAATGAAGCCTCACAATATCCTAAAACTACATCTCAATATGGAGATGATCAATTAATTAATGTATTTATTCACCAATCTAGATGGTATAATGTCACCCGCACTATCAAATTAGTCTTAATAAAATGAAATATAATTTCTGTGTCTCTTACCAAGTCCTAGTAGAAATCTCACTTCTGCTCCTAGGAAAGCTGGGTGGTCCATCATAGCGCATCTAACCATGGATTTCATCTTGATAGACCCCTCTAGAGAGCTCCACTTCTCTCTCCTCTCCTCTTTCTTTTCTGTCTTTTTCTCTCCCCTGTGTATGGTTTATGATCACAAACTTATCAGTTAGACACACCTTCCTAATTTGGAGCTTTCCAATCATTGTCGGATGGGTGTGATCATTGATAAGAAATGACATCATAACCTTACCCAGAATGCACTTTTGCTACTGTTGTAATGTCACCTACTCATACCTAGGTGGCACTGCTGTGTAAGCTATTTGCATCATAGTATAAAGGGTTAACTTCTGTAAGTCTGAATAAAGGTATAATATACAATTGACCTTAAAAGCTTTAATTCAAGGCTATAGGGATTTGATTTGACACTTGTAGCAATTAGAGACAGACCTCTAGGCGTCTCTGAATGTTTCTCACACTGTTTATTTGTGCATCGTAAATAACTTGAATAGCTTTGTTTTCTCAGAGATATCAGTACCTCCTCTCATACCAAAGAGGTGAATAATTGTTACAAAACACACATCTTCACAGACACTCTTTTAGAGACAAATATTCTCCTAATGAGAAATATATATAATGTACTGGATACATGTTGTCTTCATCACATATAACAGTATAATATATATTATATGTTCTACTAATTGTCTTATGCTAAGGACTAAGGCTCATTAAATGAATACATACATATTATATATTTGCTTCATTGATAAATGCCTAATTGTATAGGTAATTATCACCAGCTGCATAGAGCTTATCTTTACCTCCCTGTCATAAATTTTAAAGTAGACAAGGACTATTCTTCTCAGACTGGTACATTTATGAGAAGAATAACACTAAAAAGTAGAAACCTTCGTGTGACCTTACTTTGGCCTTCTCAAGACATACAAAATTATAACTATAGTCGAGCATGGCTCTTAAAGGTAATGAACATTCATCTTGACTAAAATAAATTGGATATCAATGCATTTACCTATGAAAAGGCACAACAAATCCCCCCTTTTCAGCATATTCAATTTCGTTATCAGAAGGTTGAATAGGCTGAAATGCAATAAAGGGCTTTTCATATGTCTTCTTCTAAAGATTGGGGAACACAAGTTTTACCTTGGAATAAATGTATCACAATTTTGTGTGTACTTTTACGACACAAATCTAACGCACAAACTTTATGATTAGTTAAACTACAAGTAGGTTACATTTCTTGCAGTATTGATAAACACGTTGGTTCATAGAACGCATATTATATAATTGTTTCGTTCTTTTCTTTTATGACCACTGTAGAGAGAAAGACGTTTCGGTCATTTTCTGGACTTTCTGGAAACGTGTCTCTAGTTAAGATCTTTCTTTGGTCCTCTAACTTAATAACGTTGCTGCTAAAATGAAAAACTGGAAGTAATAGCTTCCTGGCTTGTCAGCAACTTGGCAACTCGATTTAGCGAGTGGTGCTTGGCATCATATCTTCATGTCTGCGATCTCGAATACTTTGTCATGTTGCATTGGTGTGATGTACTTTTGCAGCGGCTGTCGAATCTCCTGGGGCTCTGCCCACTTGTCCCTCCTGGATACATCTTGGATACATCTGGGTTGGCTCCGACTGGACGTCTCTTGCGTCTCGGATAACCTTGACCTCAGGTTCTCTTGGTTCCGGATACAAAGACTTTTAGGATTCCGCCATCTGTCCTTCCACCAACACGTGATCCCATCTCGGGCCATTATCTAAACTTAAGAAAACAACAGACAGTATGAGCAACAACGCAGCAAAAACTTTATCAAACATATACTTGCCTATTTTAGGCCTTTGACTTATGCCATAATTTAGTCAGCAGCTAGTTGAGGACTTTTATGTTTTTTTTTTTTTCAAAGAAAAACAAACTACAGGGTATCATAAATAGATATAACTATTCTTGCTCTGCTAGGCTAATGCAGCCTTAGGTGTTGTGCCTATTTAGGATAATAACCCAATCAATATTTTGAGACTACCTCGAAACAGAGTAATATATATATGCGTCCATATAGCTACATGGAATACAGTGACGACTAGTTAGTCACAATTGATAGACAAACAATATGGTTAGTATAACTGTTCAGTATCTTTTCAGTACTACGATACCACCACCAATCATATGAAATTTATGATGTGTCTCAATCTTCAAATTTTTGCTTTTTTCAATCTCAGTTCAGCTCTTGGCGTTTTTAGCCCTGAAATAAAACTCTACACAAACATCATGTTAATGATCCTGTGGAAAAATCTGATTAGTAATCAATATCTTTAATCATTTATTGACTTGCTATAATTATTAATTTAATGAAGCAGTTTGCTTCGTTTACTGGACATTCCTATGTCAGCGAAGTATTGCACAACTTTTCCTTTACTCTTTATTCACTTCATGAGATAAAGAATTTACATTCAATGGAGTTGGGAGAATCTTACTCTTCCTTTCCATTAGTCTGACTGAAGAAATCAGCTCACAGCGCAGCTCTGCAACCTCTGACCTCTTCACTGACATGCATCTAAACTTAGGAATGTGCTCCTTCCCCCCTCCCATCTTTAAGATGGTGGGCAACATTTTGGGACATACAGCATCTGCAGGAAAACTGATTGCATACATGACACAGCTCTGTGACCCTGGGAGTATACTCTGGTTTGCTCTTACTGCAAACTACTCCTCACCCCTCCCTTAGGAGACTTTTTAAGGCAATTAGGGTTAGTTAACAGAGCTATTTAAATACAGTTTTGCGCTTTTCACTATTGAAACAATTAACAGGTTCTAGATACTCTGCTTAAAAAAAAAAATTCACAAACAAAACTAAAATCTGAAACGATTAATCAGAGATAGATTAAACAATTCCCCCCTTTGGGGATTATCATATCTGTAGCAATTGCAAATTGTACATTAGGATCCTATAAGAAAGCATGGTTACATTAGCATACATAGCAATTAACCTGTTTAAAACTGTTCTCTTATAGATTCTATTTATTGATAACATTGGGTCAGACTTTATGTATAAAGTTCCTCTATTATCCTGTAACGCCCTGAGCTACTAAACTCAACCTCCCTGTATATGGGGGTAAATCTCCAACTATGGGAGTTAACTGGCCAGGAATTAATAGGAAGGTTCCTGAGTCAAACAAAGGACTAGAACCGGACCCTGTACCGCCTAGGCTAATGAGACCTACATCTGTTCCCTATCTTGGGACAATTTACTATTAATTTCTGGCGATACAAAAACGTCAATTGTGTTTAGCATAGACAAACAACTCCTGAGTTGATTTACATGTCATGCACTCGTTGCATTCGTGTAATAACACTTTACTGCAACAACTCATCTGCGGTTCTGGTATGGGCTTAACCCCTTCAGTACCAGGACAATAATATTGACTGTGTATAGACCACGCCCTTCTAAGGGTTATAAACATGATCTGGCTGTAACATTCTAATGCCAGCAACAATATACATGACAATTTATCATTAATATGTCATCTCATCAATCATATCTCGCTGGGACCTCCATTTATGTCGGGTGTAATAATTCAATTAAGAATTATTAATTATGGTCATAAAAATAATTAATCATAAAAAAATTAATTTATAAAATTTGTCATAAATTCTTAAAATCATGACCTGGTGAATTGTAGACAACCTAATTGATACAATTCACATCTGAGGCCGACTATTTCCTCAGATAAATAAGTTCTTTTTGACGTGAGATGACGTTAATGATAAAACATGTAGTTCTGCATTATACAATAATACAAAGGTTTATAAAAATATGCAGATTTATTGGTTACAAGGTTATAAACATATATAAGTAAATAAACACAATGATACATGCAAATGAATATATATATAGCGTTAATATAAAGCATTACAAGCTTAACAATACATGTGAGTGGAAATAACTTGTCACATTATAACCCAGCTATTATTAGGTTAGGATATCAAATAGGAACATAATTTATATATTCCCCCTGTTCAGAGAAAGCCTCATGATATCAGGATGGGCATGTCTAATCCTAGACATCAATATGGAATGCTAAATACATTCCACCCCCTCTAACCAACTACACGTCACATGACTTCAGGCATGGGCAAATCCATTCAAGGATATAACTTAGAAGAGATAACTGTATCCTTCCGCCCCATCCTGGACTATTTTCACACATATGACTTTGGTAAGACTATTAAGACAAATGACAGGGATATAGGATCTTTGCTAGACCATATCTTAAATGGGAAGGACTTGAAATAAGTCTTTCCTGTGGGAACCCATCACTTAGCTTGGCGAAGAATGTTCTATCAATATATATATATATATCTAATCAATTATTTAATGCTTTGCTAGATTATGAGTCTTGATTCTTCTGCAGGTAGAATGAAGCCTCACAATATCCTAAAACTACATCTCAATATGGAGATGATCAATTAATTAATGTATTTATTCGCCAATCTAGATGGTATAATGTCACCCACACCATCAAATTAGTCTTAATAAAATGAAATATAATTTCTGTGTCTCTTACCAAGTCCTAGTAGAAATCTCACTTCTGCTCCTAGGAAAGCTGGGTGGTCCATCATAGCGCATCTCACCATGGCTTTCATCTTGATAGACCCCTCTAGAGAGCTCCACTTCTCTCTCCTCTCCTCTTTCTTGTCTGTCTTTTTCTCTCCCCTGTGTATGGTTTATGATCACAAACTTATCAGTTAGACACACCTTCCTAATTTGGAGCTTTCCAATCATTGTCGGATGGGTGTGATCATTGATAAGAAATGACATCATAACCTTACCCAGAATGCACTTTTGCTACTGTTGTAATGTCACCTACTCATACCTAGGTGGCACTGCTGTGTAAGCTATTTGCATCATAGTATAAAGGGTTAACTTCTGTAAGTCTGAATAAAGGTATAATATACAATTGACCTTAAAAGCTTTAATTCAAGGCTATAGGGATTAGATTTGACACTTGTAGCAATTAGAGACAGACCTCTAGGCGTCTCTGAATGTTTCTCACACTGTTTATTTGTGATCGTAAATAACTTGAATAGCTTTGTTTTCTCAGAGATATCAGTACCTCCTCTCATACCAAAGAGGTGAATAATTGTTACAAAACACACATCTTCACAGACACTCTTTTAGAGACAAATATTCTCCTAATGAGAAATATATATAATGTACTGGATACATGTTGTCTTCATCACATATAACAGTATAATATATATTATATGTTCTACTAATTGTCTTATGCTAAGGACTAAGGCTCATTAAATGAATACATACATATTATATATTTGCTTCATTGATAAATGCCTAATTGTATAGGTAATTATCACCAGCTGCATAGAGCTTATCTTTACCTCCCTGTTATAAATTTTAAAATAGACAAGGACTATTCTTCTCAGACTGGTACATTTATGAGAAGAATAACACTAAAAAGTAGAAACCTTCGTGTGACCTTACTTTGGCCTTCTCAAGACATACAAAATTATAACTATAGTCGAGCATGGCTCTTAAAGGTAATGAACATTCATCTTGACTAAAATAAATTGGATATCAATGCATTTACCTATGAAAAGGCACGACAATGATGTTGCCTTGGGTTTGACTGACCAGGTTTTTCACCTCTGCAAAAGGACACATGAGCCTACAGCCATTGTGCATGAGCGTTCAGTAACGCGGCCAAAAAACACCCAGCTCCACAAAGGCTGCCCTCTTTTTTTTTTTACTAAAAAAATCTGTTCTTCCCAGTTTAATCTCTGTTTTGTCCCCTATAAGGGGCCGCTGTATGGAATAGATTTCAGGAACCGGGAGATGGAAAAATATGCTTGGTCGGTCCTCTTACTTCCAATTTGGGGCACTGCGCGTGCAATGTACTGTGCCACCCTATATGAGTGGTTTGTTAAGTAGTACTATTCCTATCAGTTTAATCCCTGTTACGTCCCCTATCAGGGGCCGGTGTATAGAAAATTAGGCATTTACACTTGCCTGAAAAATTAGGTATTGTTGCATCGGAAAAATTGATGTTTTCCAGGCAGAAAGTGCACTAAAAAATTGTGGCTTGAACCCTAGTTGGTGGCAGATAAGTCACGCAAGTCCTCCGGCATTCAGAGATAAAATACAGCAGCGTGTGGACCATTTTTAGCCCAAGGCATCTCACCAGGCTTTTTTTGTCAAATGCATCCCCCACTATCAGTCCCTTCGGGATCCATGCCTCATTCATCTTAATAAAGGTGAGGTAATCTAAACTTTTTTGACCTAGGCGACTTCTCTTCTCAGTGACAATGCCTCCTGCTGCACTGAAGGTCCTTTCTGACAGGACACTTGAAGCGGGGCACGCCAGAAGTTCTATCGCAAGTTGGGATAGCTCAGGCAACAGGTCAAGCCTGCACACCCAGTAGTCAAGGGGTTCATCGCTCCTCAGAGTGTCGATATCTGCAGTTAAGGCAAGGTAGTCTGCTACCTGTCGGTCGAGTCGTTCTCTGAGAGTGGGCCCCAAAGGGCTGTGGCGATGTGTAGGACTGAAAAAGCTCTGCATGTCCTCCATCAACAACACGTCTGTAAAGCGTCCTGTCCGTGCTGGCGTGGTCATGGTAGGAGGAGGATTACTTTCACCTCTTCCCCTGTTAGATTCCCATTGAGCTGTGACATCCCCCTTATAAGCTGTGTAAAGCATACTTTTTAACTTGTTTTGGAACTGCTGCATCCTTTCCGACTTCCGGTAATTCGGTAACATTTCAGCCACTTTCTGCTTATACCGGGGGTCTAGTAGCGTGGCCACCCTGTATAGGTCGTTCTCCTTCACCCTTTTTATACAAGGGTCCCTCAACAGGCACGACAGCATGAAAGACCCCATTTGCAAAAGGTTGGATGCCGAGCTACTCATGTCCCGTTCCTCGTCCTCACTGATCTTATTGAAAGTCTGTTCTTCCCCCCCAGCCACGTACAACACAACGGGGACCAGATAGGTGACAACGAGCACCCTGAGATGCCTGCGTGGTTGGTCTTCCTCCTCCTCAAAGCCATATTCATCCTCTGACTCCACTCCTCTTCCACAGACTCCTCTTCCAGCGTTGCCGCAGGTACAGCAAGTGATGATGATAAGGTTGTTTCTGGTGGTGATTGTGACCACAACTCTTCCTCTTCCTCTTCACGCTCATCTACGGCCTGATCCAGCACTCTTCGCAGGGCACGCTCCAGGAAGAAAGCAAATGGGATGATGTCGCTGATGGTGCCTTCGGTGCGACTGACTAGGTTTATCACCTCCTCAAAAGGACGCATGAGCCTGCAGGCATTGCGCATGAGCGTCCAGTAACGTGGCAAAAAAATACCTAGCTCCGCAGAGGCTGTCCTGGCACCCCGGTCATACAAATACTGATTGACGGCTTTTTCTTGCTGGAGCAGGCGGTCGAACATTAGGAGTGTTGAATTCCAACGTGTCGGGCTGTCGCAAAGCAAGCGCCTCACTGGCATGTTCTTTCGCCGCTGAATATTGGAAAAGTGCGCCATGGCCGTGTAGGAATGCCTGAAATGGCCACACACCTTCCTGGCCTGCTTGAGGACGTCCTGTAAGCCTGGGTACTTATGCACAAAGCATTGTACGATGAGATTTAACACATGTGAGATTCAGCCACTGATCCACCTGTGCGTTCAGGGCGGACAGGAGTGCTGGTCCGGTGTGACTCTCTGCTTTCAGGCAAGTCAACCCCAAGACGGCGTGACACTGTCGTATCCGGGATGTGGAATAGCCACTGGGGAGCTGGGGGGGTGCAGTTGATGTGGAGCAAGACGCAGCAGCAGAAGAGGACTCAGCCGAGGAGGTTATCGAAGAGGATGGAGTAGGATGAGTAGAGGAGGTGGCAGTAGGCCTGCCTGCAAGTCGTGGCGGTGTCACCAACTCCTCTGCAGAGCCACGCATTCCATGCTTGGCAGCAGTCAGCAGGTTTACCCAATGCACAGTGTACTTGATATACCTGCCCTAACCGTGCTTTGCAGACCAGGTATCAGTGGTCAGATGGACCCTTGCCCCAACACTGTGTGCCAGACATGCCGTGACTTCTTTTTCCACCAAAGAGTACAGGTTGGGGATTGCCTTTTGTGAAAAGAAATTTCGGCCGGGTACCTTCCACTGTGGTGTCCCAATAGCTACAAATTTTTTGAAGGCCTCAGACTCCACCAGCTTGTATGGAAAAAGCTGGCGGGCTAAGAGTTCCGACAAGCCAGCTGTCAGATGCTGGGCAAGGGGGTGACTCGGTGACATTGGCTTCTTACACTCAAACATTTCCTTGACAGACACCTGACTGTGGGAAGATGAGCAGGAACTGCTGAAGGTGAGAGGCAGAGTGGCGGGTGGTTGAGAGGGGGCAAGGAGGACAGCAGTGGTTGACGTGGCTGAAGATGCTGGACCAGGAGGAGGATGGTGGCTTTGAGTTTGTGTGCTGCTTGTACTCATCATGTGTTGATCCCATAGGCGTTTGTGATGTGAGATCATGTGCCTTCGCAAAGCAGTTGTACCTAGGTGGGTGTTGGACTTCCCACGACTAGGTGGGTGTTGGACTTTTCTTACGGCACAGGTTGCAAATGACATCGCTGTTAACAGAGGCAGACACACCAAAAAAATGGCACACTGCTGAGCTTTGCAATGACGGCATTCTGGTGGTGGCAACAGCATGCGTTGATACATGCTGTATGACTGTGCCACTAGCTCCTTGCGACGACCTCCCCCTGCTTCCAACTCGTCACCTCCTCCTCTCTGTCTCCCCATCTGAACTTTCCCCCTGTTCTTCTTCTCTTCGAGCCGGCACCCACGTGACATCCACAGACACATCGTCATCATCAACTGCTTCACTTATATCTGACCACTCAGCAAAGGAAGCAGCAGTGGGTACAACATCATCATCATCACACTGTACGTCCATGTGTATAATGCTGCCTGACTGAGACATATTTCTGTTATCTACATCCTCTGGCAATAATGCTTGCGCATCACTAATTTCTTTCAACTGATGTGTAAATAACTCCTCTGACAGATCAAGTGGAGCGGCTGTGGTGCTAGTGTTGGTGGTGGCGGCGGGCGGGCGAGTAGTAACTTGAGAGGTGCCCGAAGCTGAGCTGGAGGAGGATGGTGCGTCAAGGTTCCGAGTGGAAGCTGTAGAAGATTAGGTGTCCTGTGTTAGCCAGTCAACTATGTCCTCAGAACTTTTCGAGTTCAGGGTACGTGGCCTCTGAACACTGGGCATTATTCTAGGGCCAAAGGAAATCACAGCACCATGACCATGACGGTCCCAGCGGGGTGGCCTGCCTCTGCCTGTCATTTTTTTTTAGATTAGTGGTACTATGCGTGCAAGGTACTGTGCCACCAGATATGAGTGGGGGGCACTGGCAGTGGGAACAGTACCCTCTGTGGGCCTGACACACACTGGCAGGCAACTGCAATTATATTACAGAGAAAAAATGGCATTACTTTTTTATCTGCAAGGTACTGTGCCACCAGATATGAGTGGTGGGCAGTGGGCACAGTACACTCTGTGGGCCTGACACACACTGGCAGGCAACTGCAATTATATTACAGAGAAAAATTTGTATTACTTTTTTATCTGCAAGGTACTGTGCCACCAGATATGAGTGGTGGGCAGTGGGCATAGTACACTCTGTGGGCCTGACACACACTGGAAGGCAACTGCAATTATATTACAGAGAAAAAATTGTATTACTTTTTTATCAGCAAGGTACTGTGCCACCAGATGAGTGGTGGGCACTGGCTGTGGGCACAGTACCCTCTGTGGATCTGACACACACTGCCAGGCAACTGCAATTATATTACAGAGAAAAAATTGTATTACCTTTTTATCTGCAAGGTACTGTGCCACCAGATATGAGTGGTGGGCAGTGGGCACAGTACACTCTGTGGGCCTGACACACACTGGCAGGCAACTGCAATATATAAATATATATATATATATTATATATATAGTACAGACCAAAAGTTTGGACACACCTTCTCATTCAAAGAGTTTTCTTTATTTTCATGACTATGAAAATTGTAGATTCACACTGAAGGCATCAAAACTATGAATTAACACATGTGGAATTACACTCACCTAAAGAATTATTAGGAACACCTGTTCTATTTCTCATTAATGCGATTATCTAGTCAACCAATCACATGGCAGTTGCTTCAATGCATGTAGGGTTGTGGTCCTGGTCAAGACAATCTCCTGAACTCCAAACTGAATGTCAGAATGGGAAAGAAAGGTGATTTAAGCAATTTTGAGCGTGGCATGGTTGTTGGTGCCAGACGGGCCGGTCTGAGTATTTCACAATCTGATCAGTTACTGGGATTTTCACGCACAACCATTTCTAGGGTTTACAAAAAATGGTGTGAAAAGGGAAAAACATCCAGTATGCGGCAGTCCTGTGGGCGAAAATGCCTTGTTGATGCTAGAGGTCAGAGGAGAATGGGCCGACTGATTCAAGCTGATAGAAGAGCAACGTTGACTGAAATAACCACTCGTTACAACCGAGGTATGCAGTAAAGCATTTGTGAAGCCACAACACGCACAACCTTGAGGCGGATGGGCTACAACAGCAGAAGACCCCACCGGGTACCACTCATCTCCACTACAAATAGGAAAAAGAGGCTACAATTTGCACAAGCTCACCAAAATTGGACTGTTAAAGACTGGAAAAATATTGCCTGGTCTGATGAGTCTCGATTTCTGTTGAGACATTCAAATGGTAGAGTCCGAATTTGGCGTAAACAGAATGAGAACATGTATCCATGATGCCTTGTTACCACTGTGCAGGCTGGTGGTGGTGATGTAATGGTGTGGGGGATGTTTTCTGGGCACACTTTAGGCCCCTTAGTGCCAATTGGCCATCGTTTAAATGCCACAGGCTACCTGAGCATTGTTTCTGACCATGTCCATCCCTTCATGACCACCATGTACCCATCCTCTGATGGCTACTTCCAGCAGGATAATGCACCATGTCACAAAGCTCGAATCATTTCAAATTGGTTTCTTGAACATGACAATGAGTTCACTGTACTAAAATGGACCCACAGTCACCAGATCTCAACCCAATAGAGCATATTTGGGATGTGGTGGAACGGGAGCTTTGTGCCCTGGATGTGCATCCCTCAAATCTCCATCAACTGCAAGATGCTATCCTATCAATATGGGCCAACATTTCTAAAGAATGCTATCAGCACCTTGTTGAATCAATGCCACGTAGAATTAAGGCAGTTCTGAAGGCAAAAGGGGGTCCAACACCGTATTAGTATGGTGTTCCTAATAATTCTTTAGGTGAGTGTATATACATAACAAAAAAGTGTGAAACAACTGAAAATATGTCTAGGTTCTTCAAAGTAGCCACCTTTTGCTTTGATTACTGCTTTGCACACTATTGGCATTCTCTTGATAAGCTTCAAGTTGTAGTCACCTGAAATGCTCTTCCAACAGTCTTGAAGGAGTTCCCAGAGATGCTTAGCACTTGTTGGCCCTTTTGCCTTCACTCTGCGGTCCAGCTCACCCCAAACCATCTCGATTGGGTTCAGGTCCAGTGACTGTGGAGGCCAGGTCATCTGGCGCAACACCCCATCACTCTCCTTCATGGTCAAATAGCCCTTACACAGCCTGGAGGTGTGTTTGGGGTCATTGTCCTGTTGAAAAATAAATGATGGTCCAACTAAACGCAAACCGGATGGAATAGCATGCCGCTGCAAGATGCTGTGGTAGCCATGCTGGTTCAGTATGCCTTCAATTTTGAATAAATCCCCAACAGTGTCACCAGCAAAGCACCCCCACACCATCACACCTCCTCCTCCATGCTTCACGGTGGGAACCAGGCATGTAGAGTCCATCCGTTCACCTTTTCGCACAAAGACACGGTGGTTGGAACCAAAGATCTCAAACTTGGACTCATCAGACCAAAGCACAGATTTCCACTGGTCTAATGTCCATTCCTTGTGTTCTTTAGCCCAAACAAGTCACTTCTGCTTGTTGCCTGTCCTTAGCAGTGGTTTCCTAGCAGATATTCTACCATGAAGGCCTGATTCACACAGTCTCCTCTTAACAGTTGTTCTAGAGATGTGTCTGCTGCTAGAACTCTGTGTGGCATTGACCTGGTCTCTAATCTGAGCTGCTGTTAACCTGTGATTTCTGAGGCTGGTGACTCGGATGAACTTCTCCTCCGCAGCAGAGGTGACTCTTGGTCTTCCTTTCCTGGGGCGGTCCGTATGTGAGACAGTTTCTTTGTAGCGCTTGATGGTTTTTGTGACTGCACTTGGGGACACTTTCAAAGTTTTCCCAATTTTTCGGACTGACTGACCTTCATTTCTTAAAGTAATGATGGCCACTCGTTTTTCTTTACTTAGCTGCTTTTTTCTTGCCATAATACAAATTCTAACAGTCTATTCAGTAGGACTATCAGCTGTGTATCCACCTGACTTCTCCACAACGCAACTGATGGTCCCAACCCCATTTATAAGGCAAGAAATCCCACTTATTAAACCTGACAGGGCACACCTGTGAAGTGAAGACCATTTCAGGTGACTACCTCTTGAAGCTCATCAAGAGAATGCCAAGAGTGTGCAAAGCAGTAATCAAAGCAAAAGGTTGCTACTTTGAAGAACCTAGAATATGATATATTTTCAGTTGTTTCATACTTTTTTGTTATGTATATAATTCCACATGTGTTAATTCATAGTTTTGATGCCTTCAGTCTGAATCTACAATTTTCATAGTCATGAAAATAAAGAAAACTCTTTGAATGAGAAGGTGTGTCCAAACTTTTGGTCTGTACTGTATATATATATAAAAGCAGACTGATGTACTGAGGACTGAAGTGGACACAGAACACTGGCCTAGCTAACGATTTCCCTATTAATTTAGCAGCAGCAGCAATCTCCCTGCTCTCACTAAGACTGCAGCTTCAGAATGAATCTAAGATGGATGCTGTCCTTGCTTTTTGATAGGAGGTGGGAGGGTCTGCTGCTGATTGGCTGGAATGTGTCTGCTGACTGTGAGGTACAGGGTCAAAGTTTGCCCAAGGATGACTTATAGGGGGCGGACCGAACATCGCATATGTTCGCCTGCCGCGGCGAACGCGAACAAGCGATGTTCATCGGTGAACTTTTCGCCGGCGAGTAGTTCGAGACATCTCTACTATGGAATTCATATCAGGAAAGATCAAAGATCAAATCTTTGATCTTTTCTGATATGAATTCCACAGCTTATAGTTTATATAAAGAAAAAAACTAATGTAACACCGACCTGGCTTTTAACGAAGGGGAGCTATAAGCGCGGGCACGGTAGGTGCATTTGTTGCGATCATTTTCAAGTCAGACAGTCTTTTCATTCTACGGCTAATGGCAAAAAAAATTGTATCAATAGTTACTTGAATTGCAACACAAAAAATGCAATCTACTTAGTGACCTGCCAATTGTGCAATTTCTAATATGTAGGTTGTACCTCCTAATCAAATAAAACCGCGAATCCGCAAACATATATCAGACATTCCCCATTACAAAAATTGCAAAGTATCCGCAGTTAGTGAACACTTCGCAGTAGTACATGGGGGTGAAGTGAACCATTTGAGAGCCTAAGGTATAGATAAGGTTTTTATTCCAGCTAGAGGTGGTGATCTGAGGAGAAAGCTGCTTAATAGAGAAGCTTTTTGGATGTTTTTACTCGCCACGCGCTATCCTGAAGGTCTGAACAAGAGACATGATCTCATATTACAGTATTAACCTCATATTTGCCTGCCATTAATTTCTTTTATGCATTGTTAATGTGTCCTCTATATATTTCATGTGTATTCCCCACCCCCTATTCTTATGGTTGACACATGTTCTGATTCAGAGTAATCAGGTCATGTGACTCAATGATTGGGGTGTCAGGTGTGGACTAGACTTTTTAACTGAGTTTTGAACACAAGGTTTTTGTCATGATGAAGGACCCTGATTTACTTGTGGTCTGAAACGCGTTACTGTAACCTGTGATGTCCTGTATTGGATTTTAATCGCACAATAAAGATTCCAACTTTTGAATCTTGGAAGCTGGATTTTTCTTGGCTTTGAGTATTGGAACAAAGTTTTATGCGAATCGACTTTGGATGTTTCACCTGAAGTCGATTCGCTCATCCCTAATTGCATCCCGTTACATCGGCCACAAAGCCCCTGCCACTTAGTATAACTCCCTGCATGATGCTGTCTCCAGGCTAAAAGCTCTTAGAAGAAGAATAATACAAAGCATTTTTAACCCCTTCAATACTGAGCCAATTTTCACTTTAAATCCCAGGCCGATTTTTGCAAATCTGACCAGTGTCACTTTATGTGATAATAACTTTAGAACGCTTTTTACTTATCCAGGCCATTCTGAGATTGTTTTCTCATCACATATTGTACTTCATGACAGTGGTAAAATTGAGTCCAAAAATTTCATTTTTATTTATACAAAAATACCCCAAATTTTAAAACATTTAGCAAATTAGCAAATTTTAATTTCTCTACTTTTACAATAGATAGTAATAACTCCAAAAATAGTTACTACTTTACATTCCCCATATGTCTACTTCATGTTTGGATAATTTTGTGAAGTTTAGAAGCAAATCTTGAAATTTTCAAAAACCCACTTTTTAAGGACCAGTTCAGGTCTAAAGTCACTTTGTGAGGCTACATAATAGAAACCACCCAAAAATGACTCCATTTTAGAAACTACACCCTCAAGGTATTCAAAACTTATTTTACAAACTTTGCTAACCCTTTAGGTTTTCCACAAGAATTCATGGAAAATGGAGATAACATTTCTGAATTTCACTTTTTTGGCAGATTTTCCATTTTAATACATTTTTTTCTAACAAAGCAAGGGTTAGCAGTCAAACAAACCTCAATATTTATTGCCCTGATTCTGTAGTTTGCAGAAACACCCCATATGTGGTTGTAAACATCCGTATGGGCACACGGCATTGAGCAGAAGGAAAGGAATGACAAATGGTTTTTGGAAGGCAGATTTCACTGGAATAATTTTAAGCTGCCATGTCCACTTTCAAGATCCACTGATGCACCCCTAGAGTAGAAACTCCAAAAAAAGACCCTATTTTGGAAACTACAGGATAGGGTGGCAGTTTTTTCTTTAGTACTATTTTAGGGTATATATGATTTTTGGTTGCTCTATATTACACTTTTTGTGAGGCAGGGTAATAAAAAATAGCTGTTTTGGCACCCTTTTTATTTTTTGTTATTTACAATGTTCATCTGACAGGTTAGATCATGTGGTATTTTTATAGAGCAGGTTGTTACCGACGCGGCGATACCTAAAATGTATACTTTTTAAATTTATTTATGTTTTACACAATGACAAAAAAATATATTTAAATCGTGTTTCAGTGTCTCCATATTCTGAGAGCCCTGTTTTTTTTTTGTTTTTTTTTAAGCGATTGTCTTAGGTAGGGTCTAATTTTTTTGCTGGATGAGATATTTTAGGGTGCGTACGACTTTTTGATCACTTGGTATTACACTTTTTGTGATGTAAGGTGACAAAAAAATGGCTTTTTTGACCCTTTTTTTTTTTCCGATGTATACCTGAAGGGTTAGGTCATGTGATATTTTTATAGAGCAGGTCGTTACAGACGTGGAAATACCTAATGTGTATACTTTTTTAATTCATGTACGTTTTACACAATGATATAATTTTTGAAACAAAAGAAAATCATGTTTTAGTTTCTCCATAGTCAGAGAGCCATGGTTTTTTCAGTTTTTAGGCGATTGTCTTAGGTAGGGTATAATTTTTGCAGGATGAGGTGACGGTTAGATTGGCACTATTCTTTGGTCCGTATGACTTTTTGATCGCTTGGTATGTAAGGTGACAAAAAAATAGCTTTTTTTTTTACACAGTTTTTTTTTTTTTACGGTGTTCACCTGAGGGGCTATATCATGTGGTATTTTCATAGAGATAGTTGTTACGGATGCGGCGATGCCCAATATGTATACTTTTTTTATTTTTTTATATTTAACACAATAAAAGCATTTTTGAAACAAAACTAATCATGTTTTTGTGTCTCCATAGTCTGAGAGCCATAGTTTTTTTTAATTTTTTGGGGCGATTGTCTTAGGTAGGGACTCATTTTTTGCGGGATGAGGTGACAGTTTGATTGGCATATGCCTTTTTAATCACTTGGTGTTGCACTTTTAGTGATGTAAGGTGACAAAAAATTGTTTATTTTTATTTTTTTGACGGTGTTCACCTGAGGGGTTAGGTGACAACTGCAACCCTAGAGGTATCTCTTTTAAAGGGATAGATAGTGTACGACTAGGGATTAGTGGGGGAAACATCAAACGTTGTCTCCTCCAAAAAGAAACACAATGGATGGTTCTGCTTAATACTGTAACTCCTCATAGATTGAATGAGGCTTTGAGTTTCAAATGCTTTCTTTAGTTTAGTTTTCATGTTGACTTTTTTTTTTTGTGTGATTTAAATAGTTTTTTTATTTACATAGTTTCTTGTGTGGCCATATAACCTGATGATTGGAGAAGTGTGAGGAGAGAGATGATTCGTATACATTGTAAACATGAAGACGGACCATCATGGAAACATTATGACGGACCTTTACATCTATGATCTGTGCCTCATGCATTTTGATCACTTTTATGTATTTTTGGGTTTATTGCTTGTTATTTTTTTGACGCCAATATTGGTTTGTACAATTATTGGCTATATATAGCACTTTATAACACTATTTGCATGGTGTCGCCAATGTCCGTTGTTCTGTGATCCGTTTCTGTTTTTGTTTCCGTGTGTCTTCCTTTATTTTTGGAGGATCACCAGACATGAAGGAAAGTAAAATAAAAATCTAAGACAGGTTTGCCACGCAAATGATAGGAAAAAAACGGTACGCGGACATGCGGATGCGGATGACAATCTTGTGTGCCTCCGTGTTCTTTAGCGGTCCCATTGACTTGAATGGGTCCGCAAACCGTTTTCCACAAAAATAATAGGACAGGTTATATTTTTTTGACGGACTGGAACCACGGTTTACGGACGCGGATGACAAACGGTGCATTGGCCAAGTTTTCAACAGACTCATTGAAAGTCAATGGGTTTGCAGAAAATCACGAAAAATGGTACAACCGACACGGAACACAACAACGGTCATGTGCATGAGTCCTTAATCACACTGGCGATACAATTCTTCTCATCTAGTGACTAAGTAGGATCACTTCTGTATTACTATTGTTTTTATGCACATAGCAATTTATATGAGATGGTCTGCGATTTCGACCCATGTTGTGGGTTGGCTGTAGGACCATCTTGTTCTTACTAGCATCGTCTTGCTCTGTATTAGGACTAAATTATGTAGTTTAATTATGATATTTACACAATTACACTATATACTCTTATATTATTATATTATGAATTTTTTAACTTTATGTTTGTTAACTTTATGTATCAGGTCCTCATTAATTATTTTGTTTGCGTTGTATTCTTCACCTCCATGTACTGGGGCTCAAATAGATAGTAGGTACAATCATGATACTTGGGATGTATATTATACAGTGTATACTATGTATTTATTATGCTATTTTTATTTTCATGATCATGTACGACATTTGTCTATAGTAATTTTTGTATTATGATTATTTTAATGGGACATCGTGCTTTTGGCGAAATTATGGCATGTATCTATTGCTATATGGTATGTCATGCAATAATTATGGCAATACGTATTTATTCCCTTGATAACATCCATGTCTAGATGTACTCAGTGTCACGGCCACGGTTATGGCCGTGACTCCTTGGGAGCCGCATACAGTTGCCCGCGGTTTGGGTAGTTGTTTCAACTGCAGCTTGAGGCATGTTGTTATTTGCCTCAAGTGCGGTTGCCGCGGACAACAGTGATGTGTGCGGTTCCCTGGGAGTTGTGTGTGTGTGTGTACACTACGTGCAGAATTATTAGGCAAATGAGTATTTTGACCACATCATCCTCTTTATGCATGTTGTCTTACTCCAAGCTGTATAGGCTCGAAAGCCTACTACCAATTAAGCATATTAGGTGATGTGCATCTCTGTAATGAGAAGGGGTGTGGTCTAATGACATCAACACCCTATATCAGGTGTGCATAATTATTAGGCAACTTCCTTTCCTTTGGCAAAATGGGTCAAAAGAATGACTTGACAGGCTCAGAAAAGTCAAAAATAGTGAGATATCTTGCAGAGGGATGCAGCACTCTTAAAATTGCAAAGCTTCTGAAGCGTGATCATCGAACAATCAAGCGTTTCATTCAAAATAGTCAACAGGGTCGCAAGAAGCGTGTGGAAAAACCAAGGCGCAAAATAACTGCCCATGAACTGAGAAAAGTCAAGCGTGCAGCTGCCAAGATGCCACTTGCCACCAGTTTGGCCATATTTCAGAGCTACAACATCACTGGAGTGCCCAAAAGCACAAGGTGTGCAATACTCAGAGACATGGCCAAGGTAAGAAAGGCTGAAAGACGACCACCACTGAACAAGACACACAAGCTGAAACGTCAAGACTGGGCCAAGAAATATCTCAAGACTGATTTTTCTAAGGTTTTATGGACTGATGAAATGAGAGTGAGTCTTGATGGGCCAGATGGCTGGATTGGTAAAGAGCAGAGAGCTCCAGTCTGACTCAGACGCCAGCAAGGTGGAGGTGGAGTACTGGTTTGGGCTGGTATCATCAAAGATGAGCTTGTGGGGCCTTTTTGGGTTGAGGATGGAGTCAAGCTCAACTCCCAGTCCTACTGCCAGTTTCTGGAAGACACCTTCTTCAAGCAGTGGTACAGGAAGAAGTCTGCATCCTTCAAGAAAAACATGATTTTCATGCAGGACAATGCTCCATCACACGCGTCCAAGTACTCCACAACGTGGCTGGCAAGAAAGGGTATAAAAGAAGAAAATCTAATGACATGGCCTCCTTGTTCACCTGATCTGAACCCCATTGAGAACCTGTGGTCCATCATCAAATGTGAGATTTACAAGGAGGGAAAACAGTCCACCTCTCTGAACAGTGTCTGGGAGGCTGTGGTTGCTGCTGCACGCAATGTTGATGGTGAACAGATCAAAACACTGACAGAATCCATGGATGGCAGGCTTTTGAGTGTCCTTGCAAAGAAAGGTGGCTATATTGGTCACTGATTTGTTTTTGTTTTGTTTTTGAATGTCAGAAATGTATATTTGTGAATGTTGAGATGTTATATTAGTTTCACTGGTAAAAATAAATAATTGAAATGGGTATATATTTGTTTTTTGTTAAGTTGCCTAATAATTATGTACAGTAATAGTCACCTGCACACACAGATATCCCCCTAAAATAGCTAAAACTAAAAACAAACTAAAAACTACTTCCAAAAATATTCAGCTTTGATATTAATGGGTTTTTTGGGTTCATTGAGAACATGGTTGTTGTTCAATAATAAAATTAATCCTCAAAAATATAACTTGCCTAATAATTCTGCACTCCCTGTATGCACGTTTGTATGTCTGGTGTGCACTTTGTGTTGTCTGGTGTGCACTCTGACATCTTCCTTTCTCTGTGGCTGCCCGTGGCAACGTTTGGAATGTTGTACATGTGGTGGCAGTGTCCTGGCCTTCGGGCTGTCTCCCAGGACGGCTGCCACCCATGTCGTTGCCTGCGGCAACAGCCACAGTGTGATCTTAGTTTGGTCACTTCCCCTTTATGTGTGTTTTCCCTTTCCTGTGGTGCTGGAAGGGTTAACTCTCTTCCCAGTCAGTGTGTGATGTCACTGGGTGTGTCCGACTGTGGGGTGTGGCTTCTTGGCCTATATAGCCTGGGTGTTTAGCATGGCTCAGTGGGTTGCTTCAGCCATGCTTGCTGGAGCAGCCTCCTGTGACCTCCATCTTCCTTGCCAGTGAGAGCCACCCCTGTGGTCATAAAGTATTGTTGCTATGTTAAAGTATTGTCGTGTTGTTGATGTCTTTATGTGTGTGATGTGGTATGTTGTTCTTTTGGGACCTTCCTATGTTTTGGTGCAGCTCACGGTTCTGGATTCCTGTCTGCTCAGGGATCCAGTCAGCATGGCTATGGCAGGTTGGTGGAACTTGGTGTTCGCCTGCTATTCCCGTAGGGCTGTTTATGTTCCCCTTTGCCCAACAGCTTGGCCGTTGAGACTCCTGCTCCTCCGTGCCTAGGAGGAGTAGGTCGTCTTACACAGCTCCTAGCTCAGGGATCTGCGGAGGGTAAGTCAGGGCTCCGAGGTTCCTGCGCATGGGTCCTCCTACCATCAAGGTCGGCCCATGCAGGTTAGGAGTTAGGGTCAGGGTAGGGACGCTGTAGGAGGTGACCTGCTCCCTATCCTGTTCTCCTGACCGAGTAGCCACTACATCACCCGGCATCTCACGGCTGAGGGTTTCCCCCATCCTCAGCCGTGACACTCAGCCCCATATCTTTGCCCTCCTAACAACTGATATCTCCTAGGTAGACTCTCTATACGGGGTCCCCATTGCGGGGTTAATATATTAGATATACTTTGGATATCCTATTGATTGGATCAGCTTATGCAGTGCTATGCTGTGATGCACTGCGCGCCGAGTCACGTGGGGACGCCGCTATGTCTCCTTGGGAAGCGGGCTGGAACACACACGTGCGTTCCACCGGTCCTCCTGATGAGTGCGGCGTCATCCGTGTGAACTCGGAGTGCATCATCAGGCATGGAGCGCTCGATAGTAAGTATCAGCTGTTGTAATTGTCCATTGAGAACACATGTTTCAGAGCTATATGGTGGATATAAATAGGGTGATATGGCCACACTTTCACTTACCTCCTGACGAAGCTGAGGCGAAACGCGCGTCGAGGTTCCTAGCCTGTCCCGTGCCTGCTGCCTCTACCCTCCATCATGTCTCATGGTTTGCTTTAACTCGCTATCTGATATCCACAGACGAGCTCCTCTATATCCTTTATCATAAGGTTCTGTGTGTGCGGTCTCATTTATGTGAGGGTTTCATCTTTTTCCCCTTTATTTATAGATTCTAGCGGTTGTCTGATCATTAATCTTTAATTACACTCTGAGTTGAGCTGAGATTCATCTGGTGGCTATGCACCAGGGTGATGATCATATGAATTACCATTCAGAATAGTCATATTATATGGGCTATTATGCTGTAAATCACCCCGGTGCATACTACTGGCATACTTGACATGTCTTCCATCTTCTGGTGGGTAGCAGCGACACTGGCCAGTGGATTGCGGCATCCGGTTTCCTGCTGACTCTTCATACCTTTTTCTTGCTATCTTGAATATTTTATAAATCATGATATGTTTATTATAATTAAATAAAATATTTTTTTTTAATACATTAGGCATTCTCTTGTTGTTTGTTTAACACTATAGGTTTACACTACACTATGGACTGAGTGACCACAGTGTTTACACTACACTATGGATTGAGTGACCACAGTGTTTACACTACACTATAGACTGACTGACCACAGTGTTTACACTACACTATAGACTGACTGACCGCAGTGTTTACACTGGACTATGGACTGACTGACTGCAGTGTTTATACTGGACTATGGACTGAGTGACTGCAGTGTTTACACTGGACTATGGACTGACTGCAGTGTTTACACTAGACTATGGACTGACTGACCGCAGTGTTTACACTACACTATAGACTGACTGACCGCAGTGTTTACACTACACTATGGACTGAGTGACCACAGTGTTTACACTACACTATGGATTGAGTGACCACAGTGTTTACACTACACTATAGACTGACTGACCACAGTGTTTACACTACACTATAGACTGACTGACCGCAGTGTTTACACTGGACTATGGACTGACTGACTGCAGTGTTTATACTGGACTATGGACTGAGTGACTGCAGTGTTTACACTGGACTATGGACTGACTGACTGCAGTGTTTACACTAGACTATGGACTGACTGACTGCAGTGTTTACACTGGACTATGGACTGACTGACTGCAGTGTTTATACTGGACTATGGACTGAGTGACTGCAGTGTTTACACTGGACTATGGACTGACTGACTGCAGTGTTTACACTAGACTATGGACTGACTGACTGCAGTGTTTACACTGGACTATGGAATGACTGACTGCAGTGTTTACACTGGACTATGGAATGACTGACTGCAGTGTTTACACTGGACTATGGACTGACTGCAGTGTTTACACTGGACTATGTACTGACCACAGTGTTTACACTGGACTATGGACTGAGTGACTGCAGTGTTTACACTAGACTATGGACTGAGTGACTGCAGTGTTTACAATGCACTATGGACTGACTGACTGCAGTGTTTACAATGCACTATGGACTGACTGACCGCAGTGTTTACACTGGACTGTGGACTGACTGACTGCAGTGTTTACACTGGACTATGGACTGAGTGACTGCAGTGTTTACACTGGACTATGGACTGACTGACTGCAGTGTTTACACTGGACTATGGACTGAGTGACTGCAGTGTTTACACTGGACTATGGACTGACTGACTGCAGTGTTTACACTAGACTATGGACTGACTGACTGCAGTGTTTACACTGGACTATGGAATGACTGACTGCAGTGTTTACACTGGACTATGGACTGACTGACTGCAGTGTTTACACTGGACTATGGACTGACTGACTGCAGTGTTTACACTGGACTATGGACTGACTGACTGCAGTGTTTACACTAGACTATGGACTGACTGACTGCAGTGTTTACACTGGACTATGGAATGACTGACTGCAGTGTTTACACTGGACTATGGACTGACTGACTGCAGTGTATACACTGGACTATGGACTGACTGACTGCAGTGTATACACTAGACTATGGACTGACTGCAGTGTTTACACTAGACTATGGACTGAGTGACTGCAGTGTATACACTAGACTATGGACTGACTGACTGCAGTGTTTACACTGGACTATGGACTGACTGCAGTGTTTACACTGGACTATGGACTGACTGCAGTGTTTACACTGGACTATGGACTGACTGCAGTGATTACACTAGACTATGGACTGACTGACTGCAGTGTTTACACTGGACTATGGACTGACCGCAGTGTTTACACTGGACTATGGACTGACTGCAGTGTTTACACTGGACTATGGACTGACCGCAGTGTTTACACTGGACTATGGACTGATTGCAGTGTATACACTAGACTATGGACTGACTGACTGCAGTGTTTACATTGGTTACATTTTTTTTTTCCAGTATTGCGTTGTTTTAGATGCTTTTCTAACAGGCACACTTTTGTAATATCCACATGACAGCTGATAACTTTACCGGAATATATATTTTTTTATAATACAGTATGATAAAATTACCTAAAACTGCCAGAAATGAACACTTGTTGCATTATGTACGAGTCTCATACACATCCAGAGAGAATAAATATTCAGATTTAGACATTGACTCCCCTGACACCTGAGCCTCATGTGGATGTTAATGAGTCAGTAAGAGATCATTCAACTTGAGCAGTGGAAATCATTGGGGGCCACATGGTCCCCTTTATATATGTGTAACTAGAGGCAGTGACTGTGGAGACAGAGACAGCAGCGACTCTGCACATTGCACTCTGTTTTCTCATGTAAGTACTCCCCTGGGTTGGATTAGCAGATTGTTCACTTTGGTAAAGAGACTTGATACAAACTAACAATTCATCTAATAATTACAAAAGAAGAGGCTAAAATGATACATTATATCCATTTCATCCATATTCTGTTGAGAATTCAAATATACCTCAAGGCCAGCGTTTACTGTACATTATATACTACAGGGGCACAGATCGATAGATAGATATGAGATAGTCAGATAGTAGATAGATAGATAGATAGTCTGACCCTTTTACTTTTTCATATTTTGTTATGTTTTGCTCATTGTGCTAAAAATTAACAAAACAAATCCACTTTCCTCGTCATTCTGCACTCAATACTCCAAAATGTTTGCAAATTTATTAAAAAGGGAAAACTACAATTTGGCCTGGACATAAGTATTCAGTCCCTTTGCTCTGACATCTGACATAGAGCTCTGGTGGCCTCCCAGTTCTCTGGACCATCTCTGAGATGTTTCTACTCCTTGATTGGAGTCACTTGTAGTACATTCTGTGGATTTGACATGATTTGGAAAGACACCCCCTGTCTATATAATGTCTCACAGCTGACAATGCATGTCAGAGATAAAAACAAGCCATCAGGAGGAAAAAACTGTCTGTGGAGCTCAGAAACAGAATTGTGTGGAGACGGGGACAAAACATTTCTGCTGCACTGTTGAAAGTACCCAAGGTCACAGTGACTTCCATAGTTTTTAAATTGAAGAAATTTGGAAGAACCAGAACTTTTACGAGAGCTGTCGGTCTCACCAAACTGGGGTGGGGGTAGGGGGAGTGGGAGTTTGGTAAGAAGTGAGGAAGAACCCAATGGTGACTCTACCAAAGATCCTGTGTGCAGATGGGACGAACTTCCAGAAGGTCAACCATCACTGCAGCCTCCACCTACCTGGGGTTTATGGCAGAGGGGCCAGAAAGAAGACTCTCCTCTGTCTGGTTGGAACCACGATTGATCTTTTTGGCCTCAATTCTAAATGTCATGTCAGGAGGAAACCAGGTGCTGTTCATCACCTACCTATACCATCCCTACAGTGAAGCATGGTGGTGGGAGCATCATGTCTGGAGGGAACCAGGAGCCGATCATTACCTGCCCAACACCATCCCTACAGTAAGGCATGATGGTGGCAGCATCATGTCCTGGGGGGACAGGGAGACTAGTCAGGGTGGAGCGAAAGCTGAATGGAGCAAAGTACGGAGATATTCTTAAGGGAAACCTGATCCAGAGCTCTGGACCTCAGACTGGGCCAAGCGTTCACCTTCCAACAAGACAATGGCCCTAAGCACACGGCCAGGACAACACAGCAGCAGCTATCGGACAACTCTGTGAATGTCTTTGAGTGGCCCAGCCAGAGCCCTGAACCCAATGGAAGATCTCTGGAGAGACCTGAACATGGATGTCCACCGACCGCCCCCATCCAATTTGACAGAACTGAAGAGGATCTGCACAGAAGAACGTCCGAAAATCCCCAAATGCAGGTGTAAACCTTGTGGCATCATCCCTGAGAAGACTGGAGGCTGGAATCACTGCCAAATGGGCTTCAACTGAGTCTTGAGTAAAGGGGCTGAAGACTTATGTCCTGCGGAAAAGGTTTGCATAATTATGCCAATGCAAGATTTTAGTTTTTTCTTTTCAATAAATTAGTAAAGATTTCTAACATTCTGTTCTCATGTTCTCATTATGGGGGATTGACGGCAGAATTATGGGAATTATTTTTTTACATATCAAAATGTGAAAAAGTGAAAGGGTGTAAAGACTTTCCCGATGCGCTGTATCTCCGGGGTGTGTGCTCTGTGATGTTTGATGCATCTTGATAGATTAGAAAATATTTGCTCCTATTGCTATCTCTTGGCTCACTGATCTTGCTGCTGTATTTTGTCTGGTATAAAAGGGACGGAATGAAAGACATCCTGATGCAAACTGAACAGATTGCTTTCCATTCAGAATGCATTAGGACAAAACATATGCGGTTTTTTTCCGGTATTGAGACCCTTTTTTCCGGATTTCAATACCGGAAGAGAATAACGCTAGTGTGAAAGTACCCTAACAGAGGATGCAATTAATATATCCGCTATAGTTTGCGGGAAGGATATTCTATGTATTTACCCAGACTGATTTGTGTGCAGGAAATGTGCAGAGTTTTACTACAGTTGCAAACTGGATGAGATTTTAAGATTTCGTATCTATACTCTGGGATAAAAATGCAGAGCATAACTTGACATGCAGTGCGGATATTTAATCCACAGTGTGCATTTTTTCTATTATGGAAGCACCCATTAGTACAGGGGGACCGGAAAGCGGTGAATGCAGCGCTCCCCAAGCTCTGTACTCATTGCTTCCTGGTCCTCGGCCGCTCCCTGTGACAGTGTGAGGACGTCAGCGATCTGTGCACTCAAGCTTTGTTCGTCGGGTCACAGCACAGTGTGTCAGGGGTGCACCTAGCCTTTCTGCTGCCTGAGGCGAAAACTGAAATGACCCCCCCCCCCTTCCCAATGCCAATTTCTTAACCTAACTGCTTCCCTTTAGCCGATGGCCCTTTTTCTGCCCCCCTCTTGCCCCTACCTGGTGCTGTCTGAGGCAATCGCCTCACGTGGCCTCATTGGTGGTGCACCCCTGCAGTGCGTGGCAGGAAGAAGAAGAGAGCTGGATCCCAGGAGCGGCGGAGGCGTCCGCAGCAGGAGAGGAAAGTTGATTTTCTTATTTTACTTGCTCTGAGCAGGGGGGTCTGATCTGAGGTCTGGTTGTCATTCACATTGGGGGTCTGAACTGAGGTCTGAATGGGGGGGATCTTATTCATATTGGGTTTCTTATTTGACGTCAGGAGGTCATGCAAATTGGGACGTCTGATCAGAGGTTTAAATGAGGGGGGTCTTATTCACATTGGGGATCTGATCTGAAGTCTGATTGGGGGTCTTATTTACATTAGGGTCTGAGCTGAGGTCTCATTGTGGGTATGACCTGACATTGGGGGTCTGATCTGAGGTCTGATTGGAGGTCTTATTAACAATGGGGTCAGAGTTGAGGTCTGATTGAGGGTCTAATTAACATTGGAGGTCTAAATAGAGCTTTGAGATGAGGTGTGATTAACATTGGGGCTCGGATCTGAGGTCCAATAAAAAATGTTTTTTTTTCTTATTCTCCTACTCTAGAAATTAGGTGCGTCGTATGGGCAAAAAAAAAATAGTAAAAAATGTAGAATTATGGAATTGTATAATCATCTAATATAGAACTAATACGTGATAATATCTGGTGATTTAGTGATACACAATAAATAACATAATTTTACAAAAATGTTCGGGTCCGGGGTCCAAAATTCCTAAATTTCGGTACGAACGCTCAACACGGTTCGCTCAATCCTAGTAATAAATGAAGTAGGGTATTACATGACAATATAGACAGATACTGGTTAATTCAGTAGATTATTACGTGATGATACAGGCAGAAACTCATGCGCAATCTACACTTTATATGCACATTTTATATTTCTGTTTAATCTACTGTTTTTTTTTTTTTTCTCCTTTTATATTTTATTGATTATAGTACAAAATTCATATCCATATAACATTTATAATATTATAAAATCCTTAAGTCCGTAGGTTTCTAATTTATAAACATGGTTAATAATAATTTCATACAAATACAAGTCGAATGGAAATCTCACTTGCTGAGAGGAGAGCGGGATTCGCCCGACATCAACAGCCTAATACGGCAAACACACACAACATCTCAATGTCGGAAGGTCCCGCCATCCTCCAGCATTCCTAGAGATACTCCAATGCTCAGATGTAGCTTTACATCCTTCACCAATTACAATGCACATAGAAAAACCGGACTAATAAGATCATCCCCAGCCCCTATCCCCCCCCCCCCCCCCCACCTTGCAGGGGAAATTTTTTTTAAAATATATGTATAATAAAGAAGGAAATTCCAGATTAATTAATTAGCCATGTCCCAGTCTTCCCACAGTTTGCCCCACTTTAAGTAGGATCCTCTTTGTTTATACAAAATCCTCTCATAGATTTTCACTTTCTCGACCAGAGCCAACCAGTTGTTACAGTCTGGAGCGGAAGAGCAAAACCATAGTCTAGAAACAAGAAGCCTGGCCAAAAACATCACCTTAATCAATAATTGGCGTTTTATAGGTTGATAATTAACCTCTGATAAGTCTCCCAGGACCCTGTTTAATCTACTGTTGATGGTATCTTTCTATCCTTCTAACTTTTTACCTTAAATATACAGAGACATGTAAAAATAAAATCACTTTTGTGTTAAAAATAAATGATATTTTGCATTATCATATACTAAAGTCCATAACTTTTGAACTTTTCCACCAGTGTAGCTGTGTCGGGGCTTGATTTTTTGTGGGGCGGGCTATAGATGTTATTGGTATCATTTTGGGGTTCACACATCTTTTTGATCACTTTTTATAACATTTTTT